>NC_090031.1:30861715-31199215 GCF_037176765.1 Anolis sagrei
TGACTAACGTGAATTGTTTTCTGTTAGTTCTGTTGAATTTAAAAAGAATTTATTTCGGAGTAAATGGGCCCAATAATATAATATAATATAATATAATATAATATAATATAATATAATATAATATAATATTTAATAATAATAATAATTCTTTACTAACGTGAATTGTTTTCTGTTCACTTCTGTTGAACTTGGAAAGGGTTTACTTCGGAGTAAATGTGCCCAATAATAATCATAATCATAATAATAATGCAATTAATAATATAATATATTTAATGATAATAATAATAATTCTTTACTAACAGGAATTTTTTTTCTGTTCACTTCTGTTGAACTTGGAAAGGATTTACTTCGGAGTAAATGTGCCCAATTATAATATAATATAATATAATATAATATAATATAATATAATATAATATAATATAATATAATATAATATAATTGTTTTCTGTTCACTTCTGTTGAACTTTGCAAAGGTTTACTTTGGAGTAAATATGCCAATAATAATAATAATAATAATAATAATAATATAATTAATATTTTTTATTATTTACTAACCGGAATTGTTTTCTATTCACTTCTGTTGAACTTTGCAAAGGTTTACTTTGGAGTAAATATGCCAATAATAATAATAATAATAATATAATTAATATTTTTTATTATTTACTAACAGGAATTGTTTTCTATTCACTTCTGTTGAACTTTGCAAAGGTTTACTTTGGAGTAAATATGCCAATAATAATAATAATAATAATAATAATATAATTAATATTTTTTATTATTTACTAACAGGAATTGTTTTCTATTCACTTCTGTTGAACTTTGCAAAGGTTTACTTTGGAGTAAATATGCCAATAATAATAATAATAATAATAATATAATTAATATTTTTTATTATTTACTAACCGGAATTGTTTTCTATTCACTTCTGTTGAACTTGGAAAGGGTTTACTTCAGCGTAAATGTGCCTAACATTTTAAAGTATTATTAATATTAATATGATTATATAATTAATAATATCATATTATTATTATTATTATTATTATTTACTAACAAGAATTGTTCTCTGTTCACTTCTGTTGAACATGGAAAGTGTTTCTTTTGCAATAAATCTGCCTAAAATTATTACTATTAATAATAGTAATAGTAATAATTATTATTTACTAACCAGAATTGTTTTCTGTGCACTTCTATTAAACTTGGGAAAAGGTTTACTTTTCAGTAAATGCGCCTGAAACCGCCCTATAGAAAGAAGCTTGGATTGGGCCAATATCTAATAATAATAATAATAATAATAATAATAATAATAATGGCTCCATTACTATCCCGCCTTAAAACGCAGTAAATTCCAAAGTTGACTGTAGGGATGGTTAGAAATACAAGGGGGAATAGTATTTTAGACCTCACCATCCACAATGATTGTTTGTTTATGATTTCCCAGAATTGTTTGTCACCTTGTTTTCCTCTCTTCTGGGGATTCTGTGTCCTCCTGTTTCTTGGGCAGTGGGGCTCTTTGAGGGACCCCCTGTTTGCGTGTCAGAAAGGGACCCCCTCTCCTTCCCTTCTTCTCCTTCCCCTCTTTCATCCTCTCCCTCCCTTCTTTCTGAAAGCAACAAGTCCTGAAATGGGATGAAATGGGGGTCAAACGTAGAAAGGTTTCCTTGTTTAGGGACGCCAAAAAAGGAGCTCGAATTCAAGCCTTTCCTAGAGAAAGGCGGCATTCCCCATTCCCGTAAATACACAAGACAAAAATAAAATCCCTTCACACAGCGGTATAAATACACGTGTACTGGAGATTTCTTCATCTGCTTGCCTCTGGGGTGGGCTAGACGCATATTATTATTATTATTATTATTATTATTATTATGCGACTTGAGATACTGCAAGTGGCTTCTGGTGTGAGAGAATTGGCCGTCTGCAAGGACGTTGCCCAGGGGATGTTGGCCGGACGATTATTATTATTATTATTATTATTATGAAATTGCAAGTCGCTTCTGGTGTGAGAGAACTGGCCATCTGCAAGGACTTTGCTCAGTGGACGTTTCCCGGATGTTTTTTTTTTATTTATTTATTTATTTATTTAGCAGTATTCACCTCCGTTGGAGGGACTCAGTCCGGTTTCCAACATCAGTATTACAGACAGTCACTAAAACATCATATTCTAAATCACACTAAAACATTAAAATAGCAAGATACAATCATATAATTACAGTGGTCAGACATAATCAAAAATCATTATTCGTTGTCATCCATTCATATCACAGGATCATGGCTCATTCGTGGAATGGCAATCCCCAAAGCCAAGTTTTCACCTGTTTCCTGAACGTTAAGATAGAAGGGGCAGTTCTGATCTCCAGTGGAGGGGAGTTCCAGAGTCGAGGGGCCACCACAGAGAAGGTCCTGTCTCTCGTTCCCACCAGCCGCGCCTGTGAGGCCGGTGGGATCAAGAGCAGGGCCCCTCCAGATGATCTTAGCAATCTTGATGGTTCATAGGGGAGGATGCGTTCGGACAGATAAATTATTATTATTAAGAAACTGCAAGTCACTTCTGGTGTGAGAGAACTGGCCATCTGCAAGGACTTTGCTCAGTACACAGGACTTTGCTCAGTGGACGTTGCCCAGATGATGATGATGATGATGATTATTATTATGAAACTGCAAGTTGCTTCTGGTGTGAGAGAATTGGCCGTCTGCAAGGATGTTGCCCAGGGGACGTTGTCCGGGTGTTTATTATTATTATTATTATTATTATTATTATTATTATTATTATATTTGAAACACAACAGGATGAGTCCACATCAGACACTCTGCTGGCTGTTGTATTGGATCACACATTATTATTAAGAAACTGCAAGTCGCTTCTGGTGTGAGAGACTTGCCCGTCTGCAAGGATGTTGCCCAGGGTGTTTTGATGTTTGACCATCCTTGTGGAAGGCTTCTCTCATATCCTTGCATTGGGAGCTGGAGCTGACAGAGGGAGCTCATCTGAACTCTCCGCAGATTTGAACCTGCGACCTGTCCTGCTAGCACTGGGGCTCCTATTATTATTATTATTATTATTATTATTATTTAATATTTATTTAATCTATATAAATAAAAATGTAATATTCGTTTGTGGAATTAACAGAACTCAAAAACCACTGGGTGAATTGACACCAAATTTGGACACAAGACACCTAACAATCTAATGTATGTCCTTCACTCAAAAAAATGCTGGAAAACACAGTGTAAGGGACTTAAAATGCCAAAAAACACAAAAATACATAACGCATGCACAAAACCACATATATACACATATACACAAATATATGCACACATACACAAATGTATACAACTGGGCCACAGCAATATTTAATGAAGATAATAAGACTTGTAAAAAAGGTAAACGGAAAGGTATTCCCCTGACATTAAGTCCAGTCGTGTCCGACTCTGAGGGTTGGTCTCATCTCCATTTCTAAGCCACAGAGCCAGATTTGAACCTAGACACCTCCAAGATCATGTGGCCAGCATGACTGCATGGAGTGCTGTTACCTTCTCATCATTACCTTCTACTCAGATTTGCATGTATAAGAAATGCTAGGTTGGCAGAAGCTGGGGCTAACAGCGGGAGCTCACCCTACTCCCTGGATTCAAACCTGCAACCTTTCAGTCAGCAAGTTCAGCAGCTCAGTGGTTTAACCCACTGTGCCACCAGCAGCTCCAGATAGCTATATAGGTGGTGGATAAATGGATAGAAATTTATAGGCAGAGTTGATGGATAGATACATATATATATGAATTATAGAGATGGTAGATGGATGGATGGATAGATAGATAGATAGATAGATAGATAGATAGATAGGTAGATAGATAGATAGAGACAGTGGATAGATAGATAGATAGTACATAAATGGGTAGAAATAGATAGATAAATAGAGATATAAATAGAGATATAAATGGTGGATAAATTAATACAAATAGATGAATAATCATTTATTTATGTATAAATATAGATGGTTAATAGATGTAGACGGCGATAGATAATGGATAGACTGATAAATTATAGGTAGATAGATAGACAGCGATAATATATACATGGATAGATACTTTTTGTTGTTGTTGTTACACTTATACTTACTTATTCTACTTTATTTGATGTAATGATGAATTTTAAACCACTGCAGTATGCGTCATTTTTGTTTTGTGTATTTGAATAGATGTATTTTATGGAGATACGTTATGATAGATGTCTTTGATGGAGTGTTTTCAAATGATGACGTGTTTGTTTATGTTTTTGTCATGCTGTCACCCGCCTCCAGCTGTGAGGAGAGGCGGGCAATCAATAAATTATTATTATTATTATTATTATTATTATTATTATTATTATCTTTACATTTCACCTTATTTCCTGTTTTTTTCTTGTCCCCAGACCATCCTGAACTCCATGCACAAGTACCAGCCCCGGTTCCATATCGTGAGAGCCAATGACATCCTCAAGTTACCTTACAGCACTTTCCGAACATACGTGTTCCCAGAGACCGACTTCATTGCGGTCACGGCCTACCAGAATGACAAGGTGGGTGATGGAGGATGTATATAGTATGTTTGTGCCAGGATACTGGATGTATAGTATGTTTGGGACGGGAGACTCCCTATCTATCTCTATCCCTATCCATCTATACATATATTCATATGTATCTATTATCAACCATCAATATTTATATCTATCCATCTATCTATCAATCTATCTATCTATCTATCTATCTATCTATCTATCTATCTATTTCTTTCCCATTATCCATTATCTGTATCTATATTTATATCTATAGCTATCCATTGACTCTTGTCTGTCTGTCTGTCTATCTATCTATCTATCTATCTATTTATATAAACCATCTGTATATTTATATCTATATCTCTCCATCAACCCTATCTATCTATCTATCTATCTATCTATCTATCTATTCATCTATCTATTTCTATTCAATTATCCACCATTCTATCTATTTATCTATCTATCTATCCATCTATCTATCTATCTATCTATCTATCTGTCTATCATCTATCTATCTATCTATCTATCTATCTATCTATCTATCTATTTTTATCCAGTTATCCACCATCTGTATCTATATTTATATCTATATCTATCAATCAACCAACTCTATCTATTTCTATCCAATTATCCACCATCTGTATCTATCAGTCAACTCTATCTATCTATCTATCTATCTATCTATCTATCTATCTATCTATCTATTTCTATCCAGTTACCCACTATCTATATTTATAGCTATATCTATCAATCAACCAACTCTATCTATCTATCTATCTATCTATCTATCTATCTATCTATCTATTTCTATCCAATTGTCCACCAACTGTATCTATATTTATATCTATATCTATCAATCAACTCTATCTATCTATTTATCTACCTATTTCCATCCAATTATCCACCATCTGTATCTATCTATATTGAACCGCTCCGAGTCACCTCTGGACTGAGAGGGGCAGTATATAAATATGGTAAATAAATAAAATAAATAAATAATTATATCTTTCAACTCTATCTATCTATCTATCTATCTATCTATCTATTTCTATCCAATTATCCACCATCTGTATCAATATTTATATTTATATCTATATCTCTCCATCAACTATGTCTATCTATCTATCTATCTATCTATCTATCTCTATCCATATATCCATCATCTATATCTATATCTATCTAGCTCTCAATCTATCCACTGTCTGTATCCATAGATAATCTGTCCATCTCTCTATTGATCCACCATCTATATATATATATATATGGACACCTTTATTACCTCCCCGCTTTTACAGCACTACCTATTTATCTACTCACTTTGCTGTCTTCGATCTGCTAGATGGGCAGAAGCTGGGGTGACAAGTAGGCGCTTACCCCAACCTGGGCTTGAACTGTCAATCGAAAGATTTACTGCAGCTGGCGGTTAACCTGCTGTGCTAAAGCCCGGCCCTCATTGTTCCTGGAAAGCTATGGTGGTCCACTTTCTCTGTCCTTCTTAAGCCATAAAGGGCAGGTGTCTCACAAACTGCAACTCCCAAGTTTCCATAGAGGCTAAACAGTGTCAAACAGCATTAATTCTACAGCGTAGATGCACCCAGAGCTTCCTTCCCGCTCCCTTTTGCCTGGGGCCTCCCCATTCCAATTTGGAATAAAATGTTCATCGATTATGAACTTGGCCATAAAGTTTACGAGGAAAAATAGGCCTGTTATGAAGCTGGGTATGGAGCTGTAAACAAACATTGCCTGCCAGGGTGTGTTGCAGTGCGCATAAATATAAAAGCAACTCAGAGTCCTTATTCCTGCCAATAAACACCTTTCCAGCTGTATTAATTTTCCTTGAAGAACAGCAGCTTCTAGTTTGGTGGGATTGGTGTCTAATATCTACCTGGATTCAGTTCTGTACTTTGTCTGTGGGTTTATATAAGGCTCACTTTGGATCTGGATCAAGACTGAAAAGTGGGGTCTAGATAATAATAATAATAATAATAATAATAATAATAATAATAATGTATTACTACTACTACTAATAATAATAATAATATGATGATGATGATGATAGTAGTAGCAATAATAATAATAATAATAATAATAATAATAATAATAATAATATAATACACTAGGTTTATATTCCGCTTTATCTCCCTGGAGGGACCCAGGGCGGATTACAATACACATATAAGGCAAACATTCAATGCCTTTTTACATAACGAATGACATACAATACACAAACAAAGGTAAAGGCATTCCCATTTTAATCTATGGAGTCTGGAGGCAATGCTGAACTCTGGCCATGGGGAGGTGCTCTTGTTCAATTTTTCCTTGCCGTAGACATCTCCGATTGTGTTGCCGGCATGTCTGCATATCTGCTTGGGGTGCCTTTTACCTTCCCGCCGAGGCGGTACCTATTGATCTACTTGCATTGCATGCTTTTGAACTGCTAGGTAGGCAGAAGCTAGGACTGACAATCAGGAGCTCACCCCCACTTGTGACTTTGAACTGTTGATGCTCCCCATGGCCAGAGCTGAGCATCGTCTCTAGACGCCGGAGATGAAAAGGGGAAAGCCTTTACCTTTGTCTGTGTATTGTATGTCTTTGCTTGTTATGTAAAAAGGCATCGAATGTTTGTCTTATATGTAATCCGCCCCGAGTCCCTAGGGGGAGATAAACTGGAATATAAATAAAGTGTATTATTATTATTATGAATATGATATTATTATTATTATTATTATTATTATTATTATTATTATTAGAAACACAACAAGATGAGTCCACACAAACAAGATAACTCTGCTGGCTGTATTATTATTATTATTATTATTATTATTATTATTATTATTTAGACCCCTTATATAAACCCACAAATCAAAGAATAGAACTGGATCCAGATAGACATTAGACAGCTAGTGGCTTTATCCGCTATGTTTCCACACTTATTATCATTATTATTATTATTATTATTATTATTATTATTATTCCTGCAGTGTAGATGTAACCAGTGTTGGAGAAAACTCATCCATTAAGAAGGACACTCGAAATATTCAAATTATTTTTCTTATTGAACAAAGCAATTATTTTTTGCCCGTACAAAAAAGAAAACAGAATTTGAAAACAGAATGAAAGACTTATGTTGTCTGGTATGCCTAGCTTTTTATCGTTGCTCAATGTCTTTTATTATATGTCTTTTAAAGGTATTTTCTTTAATGTATGTTTTTTCACTGTGTCGTGCCCTACCGTGAATGGTAAACTATTATTATTATAATTAATAATAATAATAAATCATATATATGTTTGTGTATTTATTGGACAGATCACCCAGCTGAAAATAGATAACAACCCCTTTGCAAAGGGATTTCGCGATACCGGAAATGGAAGACGAGAAAAAAGGTAATAATAATAATAATAATAATAATAATAATAATAATGGTTGAATATCCTTTTTATCCAAAATAATAATAATAATAATGCTTTTAACATGAGTGAAACCATCCTCCCACTCTCAGAAACAAACCTTCCCCATCTCCCCATAGTTTGGCAGAGAAGGCTTGTAGAACTACAACTCCCATAAATTCAGAGCATTGAGCCATAGCCGTTGAAGTGGTGTCAAACTGTATTAATTATACAGTGTGGACACACTCCGAATCTCTGGATTTTAGTCTGAGCTCCAAAGAAACCACCTTTAGAAGGTATGGAAAGTTACTTCCTTCGATAGATCCAGAACCTTAGAAAGGTCCTTTTGAAGTTCAGACTAAAACCCAAAACAGGTACAAGTGTTTTAAGTGACTTGTGTGGATTATAATCTTCGTCCAGCCTCCTCCAATGGGTCAAATAAATAAATACAAATACACTTTATTTATATTTGGCTCTATCTCCCCAAAGGGATTCAGAGCGGATTACAGTATACACATTTATTGTAAGACCGTAGGATCTATATATCAATATTAAATAACACTCACAAGCCATTTTTGCTTTGAAATGGATATATTGCTCCTGACATCTATAGGCAAACATTCAATGCATTTTATACAGCGAGCAATGACATACAATACACAAGCAAAGGCAAAGGTTGGTAGAAGCTCGGGCTAACAGTGGGAGCTCACCCTGACCTGTGGCTTCAAACTGCCAACCTTCTGGTCAGCAGTTTTTCTGCAGCTAGTAGTTTAGAAGAGGGAATGAAGGGAGAACTCTACACATGCTCTAGTGACCATGGGTTCCCACTCTCTTAAGGTCTGTTCATGTCTCCCACAAAACCAGGAAACAGTTGACGCTTCCATCCCTGCGGATGTATGAAGATCAGTGCAAACCAGACCGAGATGGGGCCGAATCCGATGCGTCCTCGTGTGAACCCAATGCGGGTCGGGACTCGCTTCACTCCCCTTTGGGGACCACAGCATCCAGCCCCCTCCGACTCCATCGCAACAGCAGAGGTGAGAACAAGGAAATGTGAAATGAAGCAGTATATTATTATTATTATTATTATTATTATTATTATTATTATTATTAATATTCTGCTCTATCTCCCCGAGGAGACTCAGAGTGGATTACGAAATACATATATGGCAAGCATTCAATGCCGTTATACACTTAACAAAGACAGACAATACAGAGACAGAGGCAAAGGCTATTGTATACACTATTTTACTGAATTTGGTGCAGGAAACAATGTTCTCCCTGAGCCATCAGAAAGCAAAAGTGCCAGTGTCTCAGCCACCTTGGACTTTGGAGTAATTCAGATTTCTGGATAAGGGATACTCGATCAATAGATATAAAATGTATTCAGATTTTTTTCCCCCTTTCAGAGTTCAGTTTTGGGACTATGAAGTCCTAAATCCTTGTAGTTTTGCAATAGAAGAACAGTTAGACTGAGATTGAAGGAATAGCCCTGTTCTCTACTGCCATCTACTGTTTGGTTGAAAAACAAGTCAAGATTTCTTTCCAGAAGTCTTTTGCCATCATCCTAAATAAAGCAATTGTTCAATTTTAGATTGTTTTTGGCTACCTCGAATCTCTCGCTACCTTGAATAATAATAATAATAATAATAATAATAATAATAATAATAATGGGCTGTTGTAGGTTTTTTCGGGCTATACGGCCATGTTCTAGAGGCATTCTCTCCTGACGTTTCACCTGCAGCTATGGCAAGCATCCTCAGAGGTAGCGAGGATGCTTGACATAGATGCATCCTACCTCTGAGGATGCTTGCCATAGTTGCAGGCGAAACGTCAGGAGAGAATGCCTCTAGAACATGGCCGTATAGCCCGAAAAAACCTACAACAGCCCAGTGATTTCGGCCATGAAAGCCTTTGACAACAACAACAACAACAACAACAACAACAACAACAACAACAACAATGTTTATTATTATTCGAAACACCACAAGATGAATCCACAGCAGACACTGCTGGCTGTTGTATTGGATCACACGTCGGACCCTTCCGAAGTGTCTAGGACTGTGTGATGTATCAGCGAATAATGTGTGCAGATCCCAGTAAGGTGGCCTTTTGCAGCTGGCAGATGGTAATTTTGTCAGCGCCGATTGTGTTTAAGTGCAGGCCAAGGTCTTTAGGCACTGCACCCAGTGTGCCGATCACCACTGGGACCACCTTTACTGGTTTGTGCCAGAGACTTTTATTATTATTATTATTAGCTAGTAAAGGTGGACTCAGTGATGATCGGCACGCTGGGTGCAGTGCCTAAAGACCTTGACTTGCACTTGAAAATAATCGGTGCTGATAAAATTACCACCTGTCAACTGCAAAAGGTCACCATTCAACATAGTCACCATGCAATAGGGGTGTTTTAATAGTCTTATATGTTATTTCTATATTTCAACTATGTTGCACCCCACTTTAAGCTTTGAGAAATGCGTACAAAATTATTATTATTATTATTATTATTATTATTATTATTCGCCAGTAAAGGTGGTCTCAATGGTGATAATAATAATAATAATAATAATAATAAGGATTTAGAGATCGAACTACAAAAACTCTAGCACAAGCCAGTTAAGGTGGTTCCAGTGGTGATTGGCACAATGGGTACAGTGCCTAAAGACCTTAGCCTGCACTTGAAAACAATCGGCGCTGACAAAATCACCAGCTGTCAGTTGCAAAAGGCCACCATTCAGCATAATCATTTTAATAGTCTTATATGTTATTTATATATTTCAACTATGTTGCACCCCACTTTAAGCTTTGAGAAATGCGTACAAAATAATAATAATAATTATTATTATTATTATTATTATTATTATTATTATTATTATTCGCCAGTAAAGGTGGACTCAATGGTGATTGGCACACTGGGTGCAGTGCCTAAAGACCTTGGCCTGCACTTGAAAACAATTGGTGTTGACAAAATCACCAGCTGTCAGCTGCAAAAGACCAGTCTCCTCGGTTCTGCATGCATTAGTGTCTGGAATTACATCTCATAGTCTTAGACACTTGGGAAGTGTCCGAAGTGTGATCCAGTACAAGTGTGATCCAGTACAATAGCCAGCAGAGTGATCTTGTTTGCTGTGGACTCATCTTGTTGTGTACAATAATAAATGGAACAATCAGGTTTCCACTTGTTTCCAAAAGTAATTTTCCTTAAGCTTTTTATGGTATCCAAAATCTCTCAAACAGCTTAAGGAGAGGCGGTTAATAAAGTTTATTATTATTATTATTATTATTATTATTTCATTTTAATCAAATAAAAGATGCTGAACTAAACCAAATAGGGGACAGTACTGAACTGCAACTCTCATCATCACGAGCAGTGGTCAGGAATAATAGGACCCTCACCTCTTAAATTTATCACATTTATTTGAATTTTTGGTGCATTTTTTTGTTTGTTTCCCCCTGGCAGAAGACAAAGGCAGTGACCAGGAGTTGGAGAAGCTTCCGGAAGGGAAGAGACCTAGTCCCGACCCGGGTGCCTGCAGCCCGCGCAGCAGCGCCAGCCCCCGTTTGCCCGGCGAAGAGAGGAGTCAAGAGCGGGCCTCCAAGGCCAAGGAGGCCTCCAAGGAGGCCAACAGCGAGGGCTCGCTTTTCAGCCCCTTGAGTTTGGAGAAGGACAAGATGGAGGGCAAGAGGAAAGAGCAGCCACAACCACAGCAGTCGGAAGGGTCCAAGAAAGAAGCCGCCCCCGACTGCAGGCCTCTGGGGGTCAGCAAGGAGTCCTTTTCCCCACTCATGGTCCAGACGGACAGCCCACCGCACCTGAGCACCGGGCACCTGCAGAGCCTGGCTCTCTCCAGCCTCCACGGGCAGCAGTTCTTCAACCCCTTGAGCACCGGGCAGCCCTTCTTCATCCACCCGGGACAGTTCGCCATGGCCCCGGGGGCCTTCTCCGCCATGGGCATGGGACACTTGTTGGCCTCTGTGGCTGGCGCCGGGGGCCTGGAAAACGGGGGTCTCTCGGCTGGTGGTCAATCAGCTGCCGGCACCGCCACCCCTTTCCCCTTCCACCTCTCCCAGCACATGTTGGCATCTCAGGTAAGGGGCAACGAGCGAGGAGTACTGGGGTTGACCATGAGGCTAATGGGATGTTGGCGAAGCATCCGCTTCACACACAGGAGGTCCCAGACTCTGGGACTCCAAGATTCTGGGAGACCCTTTTCTTTGCACTATTTGCAAGAACAGGGTTTCCGTAACACAAATAAACAAATACACAGTAGCTTTACACGCAGCAGCCTTCACACTGCAGCTTTCCCACACAAGGCTTCTCTCACACAGAGGTTTACCTCACACTCCTCAGGACGACACTAGCTTTGGCCCACTGACTCTAACAGGCTTCGGCCTACACATTCTTTCAGTGCTTGACTCACACGAGAACAGGGTTTCCGTAACACAAATAAACAAATACACAGTAGCTTTACACGCAGCAGCCTTCACACTGCAGCTTTCCCACACAAGGCTTCTCTCACACAGAGGTTTACCTCACACTCCTCAGGACGACACTAGCTTTGGCCCACTGACTCTAACAGGCTTCGGCCTACACATTCTTTCAGTGCTTGACTCACACGAGAACAGGGTTTCCATAACACAAATAAACAAATACACAGTAGCTTTACACGCAGCAGCCTTCACACTGCAGCTTTCCCACACAAGGCTTCTTTCACACAGAGGTTTACCTCACACTCCTCAGGACGACACTAGCTTTGGCCCACTGACTCTAACAGGCTTCGGCCTACACATTCTTTCAGTGCTTGACTCACACGAGAACAGGGTTTCCGTAACACAAATAAACAAATACACAGTTGCTTTACACGCAGCAGCCTTCACACTGGACCTTTCCCACACAAGGCTTCTCTCACACAGAGGTTTACCTCACACTCCTCAGGACGACTCTAGCTTTGGCCCACTGACTCTAACAGACTTCAGCCTACACATTCTTTCAGTGCTTGACTCACACGAGAACAGGGTTTCTGTAACACAAATAAACAAATACACAGTAGCTTTACACACAGCAGCCTTCACACTGGAGCTTTCCCACACAAGGCTTCTCTCACACAGAGGTTTACCTCACACTCCTCAGGACGACACTAGCTTTGGCCCACTGACTCTAACAGGCTTCGGCCTACACATTCTTTTAGTGCTTGACTCACACTTTTGTAGTTGTTAATACTCAGTTAATTTTTAATATTTCTGACATCCTTTTCACCCACAGGCCAGCAAGCAAATTAATACAAACAGCAGGGACGGTCTAAAATGTGTTTTAATTTGATGAATTGCTTTTTATATGTATTTTAGAACTTATTTATTGTGTATTGTCGAAGGCTTTCATGGCCAGAATCACTGGGTTGTTGTAGCTTTTTTCGGGCTATATGGCCATGCCTCTAGAACATGGTCATATAGCCCGAAAAAACCTACAACCCAGTTATTTATTGTGTATGTGCTACTGCGGCCCTGATGTTGCAGGGATTCTCAATGGCAGACAAATTGTTACTCATTTTGGTCAACCATTTATGGTGACCCCATGAATGAGAGACCTCCAACCTCTCCTGCTCATCAAGGGCCCCACTCAGGTCTTGCAAACCTTTCTCTATGTTGAAAGTCTCTCATTTATGGAGTCACCATAAATCCAAGTTGACTCAATAGCAGTAGGGACTTCCAGCGTCTCCAGGTCGTCAAGTTGACTTTGATCGTTCTTTTTGGCCATTAGGTTGACTACATAAATGAGAGACCTCCAACATCCCCTGGTCATCAACATCCCCATGGCACCTAGATATGGTCAACCATTTATGGCGACCCCATGAATGAGAGACCTCCAACTTCTCCTGCTCAAGGGCCTCACTCAGCTCTTGCAAATCTTCCTCAATGTTGAAGGTCTCTCATTTATGGGGTCATCATAAATCTAAGTTGACTCAATGGCCAAATTAATAGCAGTAGGGACTTCCGGCATCTCCAGGTCGTCAAGTTGACGTTGATTGTTCTTTTCAGCCATTAGGTTGACTCCATAAATGAGAGACCTCCAACATCCCCTGGTCATCAACAGCCCCATGGCTACCTAGATGTGGAGGTCTCTCATTTATTTATCTTGCATTGCATACTTTCAAACTGCTAGATAGGCAGAAGCTAGGGCTGACAGTCGGGAACTCATCCCGACTCATGGCTTTGAACTGATAATGCTCTGGTCAGCAGCTTTTCCTACAGTCAGCAGTTTTAACCGCTGTGCTACTGTGGCCCTGATGTTGCAGGGATTCTCAATGGCAGACAGATTGTTACACATTTTGGTCCACCATTTATGTTGACCCCCATGAATGAGAGACCTCCAATCTCTCCTGCTCATCAAGGGCCTCACTCAGGTCTTGCAAACCTTCCTCGATGTTGAAGGTCACCATAAGTCCAAGTTGACTCAATAGCAGTAGGGACTTCCAGCATCTCCAAGTCATCAAGTTGACTTTGATTGTTCTTTTTGGCCATTAGGTTGACTCCATAAATGAGAGACCCTGGTCATCAACATCCCCATAGCTACCTAGATATGATCAACCATTTATGGCGACCCCATAAATGAGAGACCTCCAATTTCTCCTACTCATCAAGGGCCTAACTCAGGTCTTGCAAATCTTCCTCAATGTTGAAGGTCTCTCATTTATGGGGTCACCATAAATCCAATTGGAACCAATGGCCAAATTAATAGCAGTAGGGACTTTTGACATCTCCAGGTCATCAAGTTGACGTTGATTGTTCTTTTCAGCCATTAGGTTGACTCCATAAATGAGAGACCTCCAACATCCCCTGGTCATCAACAGCCCCTCTCTGGTCTTGCAAACTCAGAAATGCAATGGCCGACATCAAGATATGTCAGAGGGAGAGCTAATGATTTTCCCCATCCACTCTTATAGAACGACAAAGACTTTTGTGAGCACGGTGTTCTGGAGAGCTTGCTAATCCCCTTATCGTAGATGAGAGGCTATTTAAAGCTGAGCTGATGTGGGACTGAGCCATATTCTGGAAAGCAATATTTGAGACTAAGGTCCAGGAAGCTATTGCATTGGACTTGGCTGTGTGTAGACACAGACTAAGATGCTGTTGTGTGCAGGCTAAGTCCAGACTTGAGATGAGTTTGTATGGGATGTGTAGCATGCACAGTTCTAGGTTCGGATCCCCACATCCCTAGTCAAGAGGACTGCTATGGAAGGCAATTGAAATGACCCTGAGCCGGAAAGCTGTTTCTAGAAACAAGACTAAGTATTATTTTTGGGCTTGGCCTCATGTTAGCTGCCCTGAGTCCCCTTTGGGGAGATGGTGGTGGAGTATAAATAAATATTATTATTATTGTTGTTGTTGTTGTTGTTGTTGTTATTATTATTATTATTATTATTATTATTATTATGTGAACCAGTCATTGCAATGAAAATAGTCTGGGTCTTGAGAGAAATCAGAGAGGTGGAAAATTGAAGAAAGAACCTCAAACGGTCTTCTGAGCCAAATTAATAAATTATTAAAATATTAATCTTAATGAATTATGTTATTAAATGTTTTAGCTGCTCTCTCTTCACAAAAGGTGCATGAAAATAATTTTAATTAGATGGAGACATCAGCAGCACGCAACTAGCAAGGGTAATAAAGATGGAGAGCAAGCCTAGAAGGAAAGGTTGAGGCCAGATTCAGGTTGGTGAAGCAAAGGCAGCGGTACCACGTTTTTCCTCTTTCAATATCACAAGAGCTGAGCAAGAGAGGAGAGGACAGGCTTGTTTCGCACTGCTCCAGAAGGTAGGAAGAGCTGAATGAGTTGAGGTTACAGGAGGGTCGATTTGGATTGCATTTTTCCCTGTCGAAGGGCTTCAAACTACAAGAAAGGAGATTCCATCTGAACATTAGGAAGAACTTCCTGACTATAAGAGCTGTTCAGCAGTGGAACTCTCTTCCCCAGAATGTGGTGGAGGCTCCTTCTTTGGAGGCTTTGAAACAGAGGCTGGATGGCCATCTGTCGGGGGTGTTTTGAATGCGATTTTCCTGCTTCTTGGCAGAATGGGGTTGGACTGGATGGCCCATGAGGCCTCTTCCTACTCTAGGATTCTATGATTCTATTCCTCTTTGATTGAATTGATGACATTCTGAACTGGCAACCTATTGGTTGGCAAAATTTACTGCAGCTGGTGGTTAACCCACTGTCCGAAAACCCGGCTCTTCATATTATTTCTTTGTTTGACTGACAGCGTGGCACTTTTGTTGTTGTACGCACACTGGGTGTAATGCACACAATTATTTAAAATACATTGAATAAAATAGACCTTAGTCTAAGTACTGTGTTTCCTCACTTATTGCGGGTGTTACGTTCCAGGACCACCCGCGAAAAGTGAAAATCCATGAAATAGGGATGCTATATATTGCATTCCAAGGGTGGGGCAGAAGCAAACAGAGATTTAAAAGCACCGTACACCTCTTTATTTGGTAGCTATTTCTGCTTTGCTTTGCAATCTCCCTTGATTGGCTATTTTGGACTTCAACTCCCTCAATTCCTCAAAGTCTACCGGTTGTAAGGAATTGTGGGAGTTGCAGTCCAAAACACCCGGAGAGTCAAAGTTTGTCCATACTTGCTCTAGGGTACAGAGCAAGTACCCTACTTGCAAGTACTCTACTTCACGGTTTGCTTTTCGCGGACTCGCTGTTTCGTGGTTTTTCTTTTCTGAGGCTGACGGGCCACAGAAAGGGAGGCTGGTGTGCGGACTGGACCTGAGACACAGCGAGGAAGGCCTGCTGGTCACGAATGCGGCCTTTGGCGCTACCGTGGCCCCGGAAGTGGCTCCAGACGCATTTATTGGGTTGACTCACAGCAGAGGCAGATAAGGAAGCGCGAGGGCTAGACTGCGCATGCTCGCATGAACGCTTCTTATATATGACCAATGGAAGTGGAGCACTTTCTAAAAGTGACCGAAGGATTTTGTTTATAAGGCAAAGGATTGTGCAGTGTATAAGTGTGTGGGGAGGGTTTATAAAGACTTAAAATAGTATATAACTACTAAAATAATGTATAAATATTAAAATAAATATTGCGTCCCTACTTTGCGGATTTTCACTTTTTGCGGGTGGTCCTGGAACGTGACACCAGTGATAAGTGAGGGAACACTGTATTTAGGCCAGAATTTGAAGTACAAATTAAAATGCAACAATGCAGTTGTGGGGCCTGAAAGCCTCGCCGGTTGTTCCAGCACAATGACATCTCATGTTTTCTTTTTCTTCTCTCTCTCTTTCTCTCATTTCAGGGAATCCCGGTGCCTACTTTTGGTGGACTCTTCCCCTACCCGTACACTTATATGGCGGCTGCTGCCGCGGCTGCGTCTGCCATGCCAGCCACCAGCGCTGCGACCGCTAGCTCTCTGTCCCGGAACCCCTTCCTGAGTAGTGCCCGTCCTCGACTCCGCTTCAGCCCCTACCAGATCCCAGTTGCCATCCCTCCCAGCACCAACCTCTTAACCACTGGCCTGCCGACCAGTCTGAATGCCGGCTCTGAAGGCTCTAAGCCCAGCAGCAGTCGGGAATCAAGCCCTCTCTCGGATCTCCCCCTCCCCAAATCCAGCAGCCAACGGGCCTCCTTGTCCCCCAAGGGATCCTTGAAGGATTCCATCAACGAGCTCCAAAACATCCAAAGACTGGTCAGTGGTTTAGAAACCCAGCGAGAAGTTTCTCCTGGTCGAGAGTCGCCCAAGTGACTGCCCACGGCGAGCCCCCCGATCAACCCCTGAAAGGGCTTCGAAGACCCTGGGCAGGAGATTATGTGTACAGCACAGTATAAATATTTATTTTTTAGGGAAAGGAAGAGTGGGATCAGAGGTGGAGTGGGAAGAAGAGTGGAGAAGACCTGTGGTGGAGGCCTACAAGAACACTCCGAAGGGAACAAGGACAACAGAAGGAGTGTCTGCTGCAGTCCAGGGACATAACCAAAGAGGGGGAACATACGAGATGGCACTGTTGTGAACCCCAGGTTCTGTCACACTGCAACGACCTCCAGATATACCATTTTCTTGGCCTTTCTTCTTGCTGAAAGAGCCAGCTGCATATTCTAAGTTTTGGCCAGAAAAAAAATCCATTTTGGGAAAAAAGGCTAAACTGGAATCTCTGGTTTGCGTAACTAACAATCTCATGGATGGATGGATGGATGGATGGATGGATGGATGGATGGATGGGAGATGGTTTAGAAGACCATGGTGATAAGAGATCATTTAGAATGCCATGATGGTAGAAAGTGGTGGGGAATTTACTTATAAGGAAGATCCTGGTGGTAGGAGATGACCTGGAAGACCATGATGGTGAGATATGATAGGGATTCTACCTATGAGGAAGATCCTGATGGCAATGGTTGATCTTTAAAACCATGATGGTGGTAGATAATCTTGAAGACCATGGTGGCAACAGTTGATCTTGATGACCATGATGGTGGGAGATGATCTTGAAGACCATGATGGTGGGGGATGGTTTTGAAGACCATAATAGTAGGAGATGATCTTGAAGACCATGATGGTGGGAGATGATCTTGAAGACCATGATGGTAGGAGACGATCTTGAAGACCATGATGGTGGGAGATGATCTCGAAGACCATGATGGTGGGAAATGTTCTTGAAGACCATGATGGTGGGAGATGATCTTGAAGACCATGATGGCGGGAGATGATCTTGAAGACCATGATGATGGGAGATGATCTTGAAGTCCATGGTGGTGGGAGATGATCTTGATGACCATGATGGCGGGAGATGATCTTGAAGTCCATGGTGGTCGGAGATGATCTTGAAGACCGTCTTGGTAGGAGATTATCTGGAAGGCCACAATGGCAGGAGATGATAGGAAAGTCCACCTACTTCTAATTATTTTGTGTGTGAGCGTGTATGTGCATAAATCAACCATCTTGGAGAAGTAATTTGCTCTTTTCTACATATAAGGATGACATTTCCAAACAGGGATGTTGGTTTGGGTCATTCATATCTTAAAGACAATGGAGAAAGCATTTTGGTTTCTTTTCTTTCAACAAGGTTCAGGCCGATTGGATGCCAGGCAAGCATTTTGAGGACAGTATATATATATATATATAAATATAAGAGGAAAGCAAAGTTTGTACTGCTAGCAGGTATCTTCTCACTGCTCTTTGAAGGCCATCCGGAAAACCGAAACGAAACTCGGATATTCAGAATTGGTACAATCATTGTGACTCCCCTCGCCCCTTTCAATCTTTTGGACTCTTACCTGTGTACTGGTTTTAAAAAATGAAAAAGAATAAAAAAGAAGCATAATATTTATGGAATAAATGGTAATTTGTGTAAATAAGCTATACGAATCCCAAGATATGCAAAAATTGGTATTAATTTATTTAGGGTTGTACATTGGCGTGTACATAATTAGAGTTTAACTCATCACATTTAATTGCTCTTTCTGTCTCTTCGTTTCATGTGAACATACATCTTGTAAAAGACCTATTTAGCTCTTTGTGAATGGAAGAAAATATGGGTTTTCTTTTGACTTTGGTGTCTAAAAAAAAGAAAGAAATAATAATAATTGTTTATCCCGCCTATACAAAGACAATCATGTGCCATTTGGGGGTGAAAAAGGAGAGGAGAACATATCATATCGACCAGCCTCTTCTCAAAGTTTAGAACAATTTGATATGGAATGAATGGGTAAAAAGAAAACATCACACCATCTTTTACTGCGCGGGGATGCAAGAAAGTACAGGTATAAACCTCAGGTTTTTATTTTTCACTCCAGAACAAGAAGAGAAAAAAACTAATGTGTGCGTAGGGAAGAAAACTCTGCCGCAAATCTATACTAAAAATTAAAATTATCACTTGGACAGCGTGCTATATATATTGTTTTAATTTTTTAAATGACATGATTAGGAATGTGCTGGTTATTTGGGACATCTATCTGTTCAGGTTTTTTTTTTTTTTTGGGATGAGTTCTGTCACATCTTTCAATAAAAAAAAATATTCAAAGAACACGTTGGTCTTTCCTAGTTTCCGGCTCGTTTTGTTTTCCTTGGAGGAGAGAATCGGTGAGAACATAAGAGTGAGTTAGTCCAATTTCTGAATTCTCCCAGTTGCCAATAGTTTTCTGTTGATTTACTTTTGCATTTAATTACTTTATTTTCCCCCTGATATAGGGACTCCAATAAGAAAGCCATTGTCAAACATTATCTAAGCAGAGTAAACAGTGCGCCAGGCAGAAGCTGAACAGTTCACTAGCCCAGGCCCAGCAGGGAAAGAAACCAAACCTGAATCACTTTTGGAACTCTAATAGGAAAGACTGTGAGAAAGGAGGCTGACAAATGCAATAAATCTATATAAATAAAACACTTAATTAGTAATAAATAAGGTGGGTAATAAATCCTATTATTATTATTATTATTATTATTATTAGCTATAGGGATTTGCTAGTCTAGGGAGCAAATTGCTTCAAGTTATGGTAAGGGTTCCTTCCTATTGATGTAAAATAGGAGCAATTGTCAAACATTCTCTAAGCAGAGTAAACAGTGCACCAGGCAGAAGCTGAACAGTTCACTAGCATAGGCCTAGCAGGGAAAGAAACCAAACCTGATTCTCTTTTGGTACTGTAATAGGAAAGACTGGGAGAAACAGACTGACAAATGCAATAAATCTATATAAATAAAACACTTAGTGAGTAATAAAGAAGGTGGATAACCAATACATTTATTATTATTATTATTATTATTATTATTATTATTATTATTATTAGCTATTGCGATTTTCTAGTCTTGGGGGCAAAATACTTCAAGTTCCTTCCTATTGATGTCAAACAGGAGCAAGTGTCAAACATTCTCTAAGCAGAGTAAACAGTGTGTCAGGCAGAAGCTGAACAGTTCACCATCTAAGCCTAGCAGGGAAAGAAACCAAACCTGCATCTCTTTTGGGACTCTAATAGGAAAAACTGGGAGAAATGAAGCTGAAGAATGCAATAAATCTATATAAATAAAACACTTAGTGAGTAATAAATAAGGTGGATAATAAATACTATTATTATTATTATTATTATTATTATTATTATTATTAGCTATTGGAATTTGCTAGTCTTGGGCCAAATTGCTTCAATTTATGGTAAGGGTTCCTTCCTATCAGTGTCGAATAGGAGCAATTGTCAAACTTTCTCTAAGCAGAGTAAACAATGTTTTTCCTACAACGCTACTGAACGGGAAACCTAACGTAGACCCGTTTTTTGTTTTGCTTTTAGATCCTTCTACAGCATGACATCATAAAATAACATGTAAGTAATTTGAGGTTAAAGTAACGAGTTACTGATGCTCACTGGGATGTTGTTATGGGAAGCATTGTTCCCTCCAAATAAGAATTTGGCCCTTTTGAAATGTATATCCTGTCGGTTGAGCAAGTTCCCATCCATTTGTGGTACATCTGCACTGTTGAATGAATGCAGTTTGACACCACGTTAACAATGGAAGCATGAGAGTTGGAATTTGACAATGCATTCAGCCTTCTCTGCCCAATTTACAAGGGATTCCCCAAACTATATCATAATATAATAGTAAAACTTTGCCCGGGTTATTGAAATTAGGTCAGGTTATTGATAAAGTTTATAGACTGCCCTATCTCTCCAAAATTCAATGCAAAAACAAAACAAAACAAAAAACCAAACCAAATACATTCAATGTAAAAAAAAAGTCACGGGGGCAAATTGCTTTCAATTTTTGTAAGGGTTTCTTCCTATCGATGTGAAATAGGAACAACTGTCAAACATTCTCTAAGCAGAGTAAACAGTGTACCAGGCAGAAGCTGAATAGTTCAGCAATATAGCAGGGAAAGAAACCAAACCTGAATCACTTGGGACTCTAATAGGACTGTGAGAAAGGAGGCTGACAAATGCAATAAATCGATATAAATAAAACACTTAATGAGTAATAAATTATTATTATTATTATTTCATTTTTATCCCGCTTTTCTTCTATGGGTGGGACTCAAAGCTGCATACAGTGGACTAAAACGGATTTACCGTACATAAAATACACATTCCGCAAGACATAATAAAACAACTAACACAAACACCCAATTGCCTAAATAATAAACAATTAATAACTAACAACGATGGAATAAGTTGTAATGATAAAGAAGGTGGATAATAAATACAATTATTATTATTATTATTATTTTACTGACACAAAAACACAGTATGTCACAGCAAATGAGATCTACATGCTGGATTTCATATCACAAAATCACAAGTCAAACACTTCACAAGCTTCTAGGACTGTGTGATTTAATAATAACAATAATAACAACAACTATTATTACTATTATTATTATTATTATTATTAGATATTGGGATTTGCTAGTCTCAGGGGCAAATTGCTTCAAGTTATGGCAAGGTTTCCTTCCTATCAGTTTCGAATAGTAGCAATTAAACATTTTCTAAGCAGAGTAAACAGTGTGCCAGGCAGAAGCTGAACAGTTCAGTTCACCAGCTGAGGCCTAGCAGGGAAAGAAACCAAACCTGAATTCCTTTTCGAAGGTATATCTAAGTAGTTTTGCTTACAAATATGCAGAATCATCAGAGATTCATCCTCTGGAAGAAAGGTAACTACAACTCTCGTGATCCCATAGCACTTAACATGGTGTCAAACTACATTCATTCGACAGTGTAGATGCACCTTAATGAGTCGAAGTTATTGATAAAGAGTGTTTTTTCCTTGTCGACCAAATCTTGCATCTTTCCCACCCCATCCTTGCTTCCTTCTTTCTTTCCCTCCTTCTTTTGACATTTAAAAAAAAAAAGGAGATGAAGAAATAATATGTTTGTTGTTATTTTCAATTAGGGGGATGTGTAGAGCGTCTGCTATAAATCCCACCGGGTCTGCATTTCATTCTGATCAGGAAAGATTAAAATGCTTCAATTCACATCCACATCCGCTTCGCATTATGGAGATATAAACGAAAAAGGCAAAGGAGGGGGGAAGAGAGACGGATTGGAAGTGACAGCCAAAGGGAAAGCGCTGGACGGGGACCGAGTGGGGAGGGCAGGTCCCTGGGCCTTGGCTGCCTTCAAACGAATCAACAACAAACAACAACACAAACTTCCAGGCCCTCATTGTGCATGAAACCTTCAGCCCTTTTCCTTTTGATTCCCACTGCCAACATAAACGTTCTCCCTTTGAACATGATATCCCGCCTTAATGATGTTTGCAAAATATGTTTCTCATCCTTGCAAGGGAAGGGAAAAGAAAAAGAGGGATTTCTTTATTGGTTTCTTGGCTTGTTGAACCTTCTGGGTTTTATATCTCAGCGGCTTTCTTTTTCTTTTTTGATCCGGCTATGTGTGTGTACATACCCAATTTCCTGGGGAGAGTCTACACAGTGGAATTAAGGCAGTTTGACACCACTTCAACTGCCATGGCTCAATGCTATAGAATCCAGAGCAGTTTTGTAAAGATGGTGATGGTGATGATGAGGTTGATGGTGGTGATGGTGGTGATGATTACGTTGATGATGGTGATGATGATGATGATGGTAATAAGGATGATGATGGTGATGAGGATGGTGATGATGATGATGGTGATGATTACGGTGATGATGAGGATGATGATGATGGTGGTGGTGATGATGATAACGGTGATGATGATGGTGATGATGATGATGGTGGTGGTGATGATTACGGTGATGATGGTGATGATTTATTTATTTGTCGTGTCAGAACAAACAGTCAAATTATATTACATTTCTAACAGAACAAAGCAAACAAGCAGATTACAAAATTTGTGAGTATGAGAGTTGATTAAATGTCCTTTGACCAGTATCTGGCCACTTGGAGTGCTTCTGGTGTTGCTGCAAGAAGGTCCTCCATTGTGCATGTGGCAGGGCTCAGGGTGCATTGCAGCAGGTGGTCAGTGGTTTGCTCCTCTCCGCACTCGCATGTCGAGGATTCCACTTTGTAGCCCCATTTCTGAAGGTTGGCTCTGCATCTCGTGGTGCCAGAGCGCAGTCTGTTCAGTGCCTTCCAGGTCGCCCAGTCCTCTGTGTGCCCAGGAGGGAGTCTCTCATTTGGTATCAGCCATTGGTTGAGGTTCTGGGTTTGAGCCTGCCACTTTTGGACTCTCGCTTGCTGAGGTGTTCCAGCTAGTGTCTCTGTAGATCTTAGAAAACTATTTCTAGATTTAAGTCGTTGACGTGCTGGCTGATACCCAAACAGGGGATGAGCTGGAGATGTCTCTGCCTTGGTCCTTTCACTATTGGCTGCTACTTCCCGGTGGATGTCAGGTGGTGCAATACCGGCTAGACAGTGTAATTTCTCCAGTGGTGTAGGGCGCAGACACCCCGTGATAATGCGGTATGTCTCATTAAGAGCCACATCCACTGCTTTAGTGTGGTGAGATGTGTTCCACGCTGGGCATGCATACTCAGCAGCAGAGTAGCACAGCGCAAGGGCAGATGTCTTCACTGTATCTGGTTGTGATCCCCAGGTTGTGCCAGTCAGCTTTCGTATGATATTGTTTCTAGCACCCACTTTTTGCTTGATGTTCAGACAGTGCTTCTTGTAGGTAAGAGCACGGTCCAGAGTGACTCCCAGATATTTGGGTGCGCTGCAATGTTCCTTCCCAGGTGATCTTCAGAGCTCGGGATGCTTGTCTGTTCTTGAGATGAAAAGCACATGCCTGTGTTTTAGATGGGTTGGGGATCAGCTGGTTTTCCCTGTAATAGGCAGTAAGAGCACCTAGAGCTTCACAAAGCTTCTGTTCTATATGGTGATGATGATGATGATGGTAATAAGGATGATGATGGTGATGAGGATGATTATGATGGTGGTGGTGATGATGATAATGGTGATGATGATGGTGATGATGATGGTGGTGGTAGTAGTGATAATGTTGATGGTGATGATGGTGGTGATGGTGATGGTGATTTAGCCTTCTCTGTGAAAGAGTCCTCATATCTCATTAAACTGCAACTCCCAGGATTCCATAGCATTGAGCCATGACAGTTCATGTGGTATCAAACTGCATTAATTCGACAATGTACATCAGTGTTTCTCAACCTTCCCAATGCCACGATCCCTTAATATAGTTCCTCATGTTGTGGTGACCCCCCAACCAGAACATTATTTTCGTTGGGAATTCACAACTGTAATTTTACTCCTGTTCTGAATCGTCATGTAAATATCTGAGATGCAGGATGTATTTTCATCCACTGGACCCAATTTGGCACAAATACCCGATACACCCAAATTTGAAAACTGGGGGGATTGGGAGGAGATTGATTTTGTCATTTGGGAGTTGTAGTTGCTGGGATTTATAGTCCACCTACAATCGAAGAGCATTCTGAACTCCACCAACGATGGAATTGAACCAGACTTGGCACACAGAACTCCCTTGACCAACAGAAAATACTGGAAGGGTTTGGTGGGCATTGGCCTTGAGTTTAGGAGTTGTAGTTCACCGACATCCAGAGAGCACTGTGGACTCAAACAATGATGGATCTTGACCAAACTTGGCATAAATACTCAATATGCCCAAATGTGAACACTGGTGGAGTTTGGGGGAAATAGACCTTGACATTTGGGAGTTGTAGTTGCTGGGATTTATAGTTCACCTACAATCAAAGAGCATTCTGATTCAGACTTGGGCCAAATTTCCCACACAGAACCCACACGACCAACAGAAAATAATGTGTTTTCTGATGGACTTTGGCGACTCCTCTGATATCTTCTCACGACCCCCAGGTTGAGAAACGCTGGTGTAGATGAACCCGTGAACATAAGAGTTGGAATAATGTAAATTTTTTGAAAAATAAAAAGTCATTTGACTGCAGAGATTTGCCAGTTTCCCCTCCATACCCATTGTTATTTGTTTTTGGAGCATATTATCACGTAAAGATGGGGAAAGTTTCTCTTTACATACATGTTAGAAAAAGTCATCGACAGTTTGCTTTTGCCTGAGTCTACTGGGAAGGGAAAACATTCCTCCATAATAACCTACGTATTTTGAACTCCGTTTGCAGCAACCAAAGCAAGCTGAAGACAGAGGAGGAAGAGGAGGAAGAGGCCAGAAACACCAAGTCATGTTAGTAGTAGTAGAATAGTAGTACTGTACATATATGAGAAGAAGGAGTAGTACAGATACACTGCGGTTGGCTTCTGCCTGACCCAACTGGGAAGGAAAATCCTCCATCTGTATTCTCCTTGTTGGGTTGAGTGCAACTTACTTTTGCAGTCATGAAAGTAAATAATAATGATACCCTTTATTTATATTCTACTCTTTTTCCCTGAGGGGACTCAGAGTGGATTACAACACACACAGATAGGCAAATATTCAATGCATTTAATACAGTGGTATAAAAATGACACACAAATACACAGAACAAAGGTAAAGGCTTCCCCTTTCATCTCTGGCTTCTGGAGGCGGTGCTCAACTCTGGCCATGGGGAGGAGCTCTTGTTCCATTTCCAAGCCGAGGAGCCTGTTGTCCGTAGACACCTCCTGTTTGTGTTTGGCCGGCATGGCTCCATGGTGCCTTTAATACTTTCCTGTCGAAATTGTACCTATTGATCTACTCACATTTGCTTGTTTTCAAACTGCTAGGTTGGCAGGAGCTGAGGCTAAAGAGGGAGCTCACTATTTATACTCTGCTCTATCTCCCTGAGGGGACTCAGAGCAGATTACAACATACACAGATAGGCAAGCTTTCAATGCCTTTAATATAGTGGAATAACAATGACACACAAATACACAGAACAAAAGGTAAAGGCTTCCCCTTTCATCTCTGGCTTCTGGAGGCAATGCTCAACTTTGACCATGGGGAGGAGCTCTTGTTCCATCTCCAAGACAAGGAGACTGTTGTCCATAGACACCTCCTGGTTGTGTTTTGCCAGCATGGCAGCATGGGCGCCTATTGATCTCACATTTGCATGTTTTCGAACTGCTAGGTTGGCAGGAGCTGAGGCTAACAGAGGGAGCTCACTTTATTTATATTCCGCTCTATCTCCCTGAGAGGACTCAGAGCGGATTACAACATACACAGATAGGCAAACATTCAATGCCTTTAATACAGTGGAATAACAATGACACACAAATACACACAACAAAGGTAAAGGCTTCCCCTTTCATCTCCAGCTTCTGGAGGCAATGCTCAACTTTGACCACGGGGAGGAGCTCTTGTTCCATTTCCAAGCCGAGGAGCCTGTTGTCTGTAGACACCTCCTGGTTGTGTTTTGCCAGCATGGCAGCATGGGCACCTATTGATCTTTTCACATGTTTTTGAACTACTAGGTTGGCAGGAGCTGAGGCTAACAGACAGAGCTCACTTTATTTATATTCTGTTCTATCTCCCCAAGGGGACTCAAAGCAGATTACAACATTCACAGATAGGCAAACATTCAATGCCTTTAATACAGTGGAATAACAATGACACACAAATACACAGAACAAAAGTAAAGGCTTCCCCTTTCATCTCTGGCTTCTGGAGGCGCTGCTCAACTCTGTCCATGGGGAGGTGCTCTTGTTCCATTTCCTGTTATCCATAGACACCTCTTGGTTGTGTTTTGCCAGCATGGCTGCATGGGCGCCTATTGATCTTCTCACATTTGCATGTTTTCGAACTGCTAGGTTGGCAGGCCTGTAGCGAGGGGGTGGTTTTAGGGGTTCAACCCCCCCCCCCAAATGTTTCAGATTTTTTAAAAAAAAAAACCTGGTTTACTCATGAATTTTAATTGGTTAACCAAATCCCCATGATAAGTCTATGAGATGCAAAAAATTAAGAGTCCCTCCAGAACTATAAGCACTATCTCAAGCAAATATTGACAATTTATTCACACTGTCATTACTTGCAGCAATAGCCGATGTAGTGAAGCAACCAAGTTGGGGGCCAGACTTGGTGGAGGTGGTTGACAGGGGTGGAGCTGCAGGCTATTGAAGGTTGCTCTGCCCCCTGCTGTGCTCTTTGCTTCAGCGTGAGCTAGGAGGCAGGTTGCAACCCCACCCACCCCCAAAATTTTCAACCCTCCCTGAAATTTTCACCCCCCCCCCCAAATTGTCAACCCTCCCCGAATTTTTTTTCTGGCTACGGCCCTGCCAGGAGTTAGGGCTAACAGCAGGAGCTCACCCTGACCCGTGGCTTCGAACTGCCGACCTTCCAGTCAGCAGTTCAGCAGCACAAGGGTTTAACTTATTGCACCAACCATGGTCCCTAAGGTGAGGCTGAAGGGGGAAGGCAGGAGGAGGAGGGAGAAACCGGGACATTTGAAAAGCCATTGAGAAAGTGGGAAGGCGGAGGGCTAGTTGGGAGTCCTCATTCTCAGAGGAGGTTTTTGCCCTCAGTAGGAACCATCCCATTGCCTGGGATCTCTTCTCCCAACTCCATTCACCCCTCAATTAAATCTGAATGGGGGAAATGCCCCTCTTTCTACCTCTTTTGCTCTTGCAAGGGCAGCAGACTGTGGGAGAGGGAACCTCAAACCTCTCCTCCTTCTCTCTCTTAAGTCCAACTCCACTGGCTTTATGGTAAAGCAATAAAGGATGACATAAACAACCTCTTTTCTTCACCAATTACCCTTTTCTCATTCTCTGGAAGATTTATTAGCCCAATTGTTTGGACTGGGAAGATCAAGGCAAGGAGAAGCCAAGAGTTCCTTTGTGAGCCAGGCGCCCTCTGCTGGCCAGACCCAGGAGTGATGCAAAGAGGATGCTTAGACTTGGATGCAGGAGGGATGGCATCTCTATTCTCACTTTCAAAATTAACATTTCCTTCCATTATGAATGTAATATCAACAGAAGGGTTGGAGGAGAACACCAAGGTTGGAGGGGACCAACCCAACTGAAGCATTCCCAAAAGATGCCCATCTAACCTCTGCTTAAAAGGCCTCCAAAGATGGCCTATGGCAGACGAAAGAGCAGACTTGGGCAAATTTCAGTCCTCCAGGTGTTTTGGTTACCTTGATGTATGGTAAGAATACTTTTCCTCTCAGTGGATTTTTGTCTTTATTCCATTCTGAAAACAATCAGGGCCAGCTAACACCTCCCAACAAAGGATTCCCCCAGGCAGAAAGCAGCCAGGCTTTGCAGCTGCAAGGCTATTCAGTTCTAATCCACCCTGAGTCCCTTTGGGGAGACAGAGTGGAATATAAATAAAGTATTATTATTATTATTATTATTATTATCGAGTTGGCCAATGGCAACATTTATTTATTTATTTATTCATGACATTTATATGCCACCCTTCTAAAAAGCATTATTATTATTATTATTATTATTATTATCAATCTAGCCAATGGTAAGAATTATTTTTTTATTTTTTTATTTTCAACATTTTTATGCCGCCCTTCTCAGAGTGGCTTACAAGATATCACTTGACCCCACTAAATTGGACAACTTTCGGCCTGTTTCCAATCTCCCCTTTTTGGGCAAAGTCATGGAAAGCGTGGTGGCCTCACAACTCCAGGTATTCTTGAGAGACACGGATTATCTGGATCCGGCACAGTCTGGTTTCAGACCGGGACATGGTACCGAGACGGTCTTGGTCGCCTTAGTGGATGATCTGCGCCGGGAGCTAGACAGGGGGAGTGTGTCCCTGTTGGTGCTCCTGGACCTCTCAGCGGCCTTCGATACCGTCGACCACGGTATCCTTCTGGGGCGCCTTGCAGGGATGGGCCTTGGGGGCACTGCTCTGCAGTGGCTCCGGTCATTCCTGGAGGGTCGTACTCAGAAGGTGTTACTGGGGGACTCCTGTTCAACGCCGCAGCCGTTGACTTGTGGCGTTCCTCAGGGTTCCATCTTGTCCCCCTTGCTGTTTAACATCTACATGAAGCCGCTGGGTGAGATCATCCGGAGTTTCGGGGTGCGGTGTCACCTGTACGCAGATGACGTCCAACTCTGTCACTCCTTCCCACCTGCTACTAAGGAGGCCGTCGAAGTCCTGAACCGGTGCCTGGCCGCTGTAATGGTCTGGATGAGGGCGAACAAACTGAAATTAAATCCAGACAAGACAGAGGTACTCCTGGTCAGTCGCAAGGCCGAACAGGGTATAGGGTTACAGCCTGTGCTGGACGGGGTCGCACTCCCCTTGAAGGCGCAGGTTCGCAGCTTGGGTGTGACCCTGGACTCATCGCTGAGCCTGGAGCCTCAGGTTTCAGCGGTGACCAGGGGAGCATTTGCAAAGCTTAGGCTCGTGCGCCAGCTGCGCCCGTATCTTGGGAAGTCTGACTTGGCCACGGTGGTACACGCTTTGGTCACATCCCGCCTCGACTACTGCAACGCTCTCTACGTGGGGCTGCCCTTGAAGACGGCCCGGAAGCTTCAGCTAGTCCAGCGCACGGCAGCCATGTTGTTAACGGGAGCTGGACGCAGAGAGCATACAACGCCTCTGCTGTCCCAGCTCCACTGGCTGCCGATCTGCTACCGGGCCCAATTTAAGGTGCTGGTGTTATCCTACAAAGCCCTAAACGGTTCCGGCCCAAAATACCTTGCAGACCGCATCTCGGCCTACGAGCCCACGAGGGCCTTGAGATCATCCGGGGAGGCCCTCCTCTCGGTCCCGCCTGCCTCTCAGGCGCGTTTGGCGGGGACGAGGGAGCGGGCCTTCTCGGTGGTGGCCCCCCGGCTGTGGAACACTCTCCCTGCTGAAGTTAGACAGGCGCCCTCCTTGATGGCCTTCCGTAGGGGCCTAAAAACATGGCTCTTCGAGCAGGCCTTCAATTGAGTGTAGTTAAACTGACACTGGAATGAACTAGGACTACGAATTTCGGCTATGACCCCAGGACTTGACGAAGCGGATTTTTTAGTATAAGTATATGTTATGTTGTATTTGTCTGGTTTGTATCGTCCTGACTCACTGTACACTGTCTTCTTTGTTGTTGTTCACCGCCCCGAGTCGCCTCCGGGCTGAGAGGGGCGGTCAATAAATGCAAGAAAAAAAAATATATATATATATAGATATATATATATATATATAGATATATATATACACACACACACATACATATAATATGTTATTAGCATAGTACGATATCAGTATTATATATTACTATATTGTACTATACCATTATATTGCAATATATATTACTATATTGTACTATACCATTAAATTGGAACGTCCACGCTTGCCTCGAACAGACAAGAGTTCTTACTCCCAGCCTGCACATTATTCCTCCAGGCAACAAAAGCCAGGCTACCTCTGCAGTAAGCAGACAGGCTTTGAAGCTGCAAGACCAGTCAATGCTAATCAAATTGGCCAATGCCAACATCTGCACTTGCCTCAAGCAGGCAAGAGTTCCTACTCCCACCCTGCACATTATTCCACCAAGGGGGGGGGGGCCTCCAGGCAACAAAAGCCAGGCTACCTCTGCAGCAAGCAGACAGGCTTTGAAGCTGCAAGGCCAGTCAATGCTAATCAAATTGGCCAATGCCAACATCTGCACTTGCCTCAAGCAGGCAAGAGTTCTTACTCCCACCCTGCACATTATTCCACCGGGGGGGGGGGGGGGGCTCCAGGCAACAAAAGCCAGGCTACCTCTGCAGGAAGCAGCCACGCTTTGAAGCTGCAAGGCCATTCAATGCTAATCAAGGTGGCCAATGCCAACATCCACACTTGCCTCGAACAGACAAGAGTTCTTAATCCCACCCTGCACATTATTCCACAATGGGGGCCCTCCAGGCAACAAAGGCCAGGCTATCTCTGCAGGAAGCAGCCAGGCTTTGAAGCTGCATGGCCATTCAGTACTAATCAGGGTGGCCAATGGCAACATCCATATATATACACACATACACCCAACTCATTTCCAACAGACCTCACAATCTCTGAGGATGCCAGCCATAGATGTGGGCGAAACATCAGGAGAGAATGCTTCTGTAACATGGCCAGACAGCCCGAGAAAACTCACAGCAACCCAGTCTTATATTTTGCTTCCCTCTGGCATTTGTAGGATGAGGCATCCCTGCTCTTTTGGCCCAGATCTGATGCTACGGAAACCCAACGTGTAGTAGAGCATGACGGACAGGCCTTCAACCCAGGACTGTCCTTTCCCAGAACGGATTGATCCTTCTGCTGAGCGCCAAGAAAGGCCTTTGAGCTGTGACAGAGCCCGGTCTCGCTCTCACCTGGCAAATGGCACGAATGCTTCGAAATCCTTCCCCACCTTGATCCCTCTTCCCCCACCTTTGGCCTCGAATGTGTGTGCAAACCTGCTTTTCCTTGGCACCCGGCCTCAGGCGGGACCAGTGAGGTGTCATGCCTGGGTTGGCCCCGATTCTCAAAGTGGAGGAAGCGCGCCAAGGTCATTGGGTGACGCACTTTGTCTAAGGTGATGCCAAGATATGTAGGATGGAAACAATGTTCAAGCTCTTGACCTTCCCAGGTGACTTTCAATTTCCTGTTGGCTTCACGGTTGTGTAGGTGGAAAGCACACACTTGTGTCTTGGCAGGGTTAGGCTTCAGGTGGTTATCTTTGGAGTACCTGGAGAGATCTTTCAAGGCATTAGCTCTTGACCTTCCCAGGTGACCCAAAAACATTGCCGTCAATAATGAAAGGACCAAGGCAGTGACATCTCTGGCCCATTGTCTGTTTGGATCTCAACCAGCATGCCACTTACTTAGGTGATCCCTCGTTGTCCGAGTAGGATTGTCTTCCAAGATCAGTGTCCTGGCGGTGGATCCATAGGTGACTGTGGAGCCCTATTCTTGACCTGCATGTTCTCTTGCAGTGAGGGCATCGGTTTCCAAGTGGAAGGCATTCCCGGTCTGGGTTGGCTTGATGCACCTTCCTCTTGGCACGTTTCTCTCTTTGCCCTCCATTTGTGCCTCTTCAAATTCTACAGCACTGCTGGTCACAGCTGACCTCCAGCTGGAGCGCTCAAGGGCCAGGGCTTCCCAGTTCTCAGTGTCTATGCCAGAGTTTTTAAGCCCATTTTAAAATCTCTTTTCCTCCCCGCCAACTTTCCGTTTTCCGTTCTTGACTTCAGAGTAGAACAACTGCTTTGGGAGACGGTGGTCGGGTATCCGGACAACATGGCCGGTCCAGTGGAGTTGGTGGCGGAGGACCATCACTTCAATGCTGGTGGTCTTTGCTTCTTCCAGCACACTGACATTTGTCCGCTTGTCTTTCCAAGAAATTTGCAGGATTTTTCGGAGGCAACGTTGATGGAATCATTCTAGGAGTTGCATGTGACATCTGTAGACAGTCCACATTTCGCAGGTATATAGCAGGGTTGGGAGGACAATAGCTTTATAAACAAGCACCTTGGTATCTCTACGGATGTCCCGGTCCTCAAACACTCTCTCGTTGATGGAATCGTTCTAGGAGTTGCATGTGACATCTGTAGACAGTCCACGTTTCACAGGCATATAGCAGGGTTGGGAGGACAATAGCTTTATAAACAAGCACCTTGGTATCTCTACTGATGTCCCGGTCCTCAAACACTCTCTCGTTGATGGAATCGTTCTAGGAGTTGCATGTGACTTCTGTAGACAGTCCACGTTTTGCAGGCATATAGCAGGGTTGGGAGGACAATAGCTTTATAAACAAACACCTTGGTATCTCTATGGATGTCCCGGTCCTCAAACACTCTCTCGTTGATGGAATCGTTCTAGGAGTTGCATGTGACGTCTGTAGACAGTCCACGTTTCTCAGGCATATAGCAGGGTTGGGAGGACAATAGCTTTATAAACAAGCACCTTGGTATCTCTACGGATGTCCCGGTCCTCAAACACTCTCTCGTTGATGGAATCGTTCTAGGAGTTGCATGTGACGTCTGTAGACAGTCCACGTTTTGCAGGCATAGAGCAGGGTTGGGAGGACAATAGCTTTATAAACAAACACCTTGGTATCTCTACGGATGTCGTGGTCCCCAAACACTTTCTGTTTCCAGCACGCCAGTGCCTTAAATCAATAAAAAGCTTCCTAAGATCTACAGAGACACTAGCAGGAACTCCTCAGCAAGCAAGAGTCCAAAAGTGGCAGATTAAAAACCGTAACCTCCCGGTCCTCAAACTCTCTGCTTCCAACACGCCAATTCCTTGAATCAATAAAGAACTTCCTAAGACCTACAGAGACACTCGCAGGAACTCCTCAGCAAGCAAGAGTCCAAAAGTGGCAGGCTAAAAATCCAGAACCTCAATCAATGGTTGATACCAAATGAAAGACTGGGCGACTTGGAAGGCTGGGCGACTTGGAAGGTGTTGAACAGACTGCGTTCTGGCACCATGAGATGGGGCTTCAAAGTGGAGTCCACGACATGCGAATGTGGAGAAGAGCAAACCACAAGCCACCTATTGCAATGCATCCTGAGCCCTGCCACATGCACAATGGCGGCACCAGAGGCACTCCAAGTGGCCAGCGACTGGTCAAAGGACATTTAGTATAATTGCCAAGTTTTTAAACTTTGTGTTTTTTTAAAAATTCATTACAATGTTCACTCTTGATACGATAAATAAGAGTGAATCTGCCACAAAGTTGGTTCTTTGGGGCCTGTTTTGGGGGTGCCTTGTCGGGAAGCACCCTTCCGGTGGCTGGGCCCCCATCAAAGGCCTGGCCTGTGGCAGCCCCGTCCCAAGGAGCTGTGAATGGGCCTGGGCCTGCCAGAAAGGGTTACTGGTTCCCCTGGGATGTGGGGTCGGGGAGACGCCTGGCCCTGGCTGGCGGCAGACAGGCTTTTGTCCCCGAGCCGGTGGCTGACGCCTGCCTTGGCGCAGGAGGCCCGGCCTTCGCTGGGCAGACAAAGGGGACGCGGGGCTGATCCGCCAGGCGCGGCTCCCAATTAGGAGACCCTTCCTGGGTGTTTGGCCTTCGCTTCTCCTCCGTCCCTCCACCCCAGAGGCCCATTGTCCGCCCGTCTGTTGCCTCCCAATTAACCGCATTGGACACTCGGAGCCATTGTTTGCATGTGTGCCGTGTCTCTTGGCGTGTTTGGAGACCACAAGAGGAGCCTTCTTCGAAGAGGTGCCAACTTGTGTCTGGGCTGAATTCGTAACATCATAGTGTTGGATAGACGAGAACCCCCAAAACCCCATTCCGCTAGGCAGGAAGACACAATCAAAGCACCCAAAGCAGATGGCCATACTTTTTGGGAAATGGCATTCACAGCCGTTGGGGCAAACCAGGAATATTTTGGAAAGGCATGACCTTTGTTAGAGATCATAGGTAAGGGTAAAGGTTTCCCCTGACTTTAAGTCTGATTGTGTCCAACTCTCAGGGTTGGTGCTCATCTCCATTTCTAAGAGCCGGCATTGTCCGTAGATGCCTCTAAGGCAGTGGTTCTCAACCTGGGGGTCGGGACCCCTAGCGGGGGGTCATGAGGAGGTTTCAGGGGGGTCGCCAAAGGCCATCCAAAAACATAGTATTTTCTATTGGTCATAGGGGTTCCATGTGGGAAGTTTGGCCCAATTCTATCATTGGTGAGGATCAGAATGATTTTTTATTGTAGGTGAACTATAAATCCCAGCAACTAAGACTCTCAAATGCCAAGGTCTATTTTCCCCAAACTCCACCAGTGTTCATTCACATTGGGCATGTTGAGTATTTATGGTAAGTTTGGTCCAGATCGATCATTGTGTGAGTCCATAGTGCTCTCTGGATGTAGGTGAACTACAACTCCAAACCTCAAGGTCAATGCCCACTAAACCCTTCCAGTATTTTCTGTTGGTCAAGGGAGTTCTGTGTGGTTCTTTGCTCGTAGGTAAACTATAAATCCCACCAACTACAACTCCCAAATGACATCAATCCCCTGCCAACCCCACCAGTATTCACGTATTTGTGCCAAATTTGGTCCAGTGAATGAAAATACATCCTGCATATCAGATATTTATATTATGATTCCTAACAGTAGCAAAATTATAGTTGTGAAGTAGCAACAAAAATAATATTATGGTTGGGGGTCACCACAACATGAGGAACTGTATTAAGGGGTCACAGCATTAAGGACTCGATGCGGCTTACAAAGGCCAAGGCCTCAAAACACAACACAACAATACACAACCTAAAGCAAATTAAAAACAGTTAAAGCAATATTAAACAACAACAATAAACAATACAGCAAGACACTATAAAACTGGGCCGGGCCAGAGTAATGGGTACAGGATTAAAAGTGCTGATGTGACTTACCTATTGATCTACTCACATTTTCATGTTTTCAAACTGCTAGATCGACAGAAGCTGGGGCTAACAGCAGGAGCTCACTCTGCTCCCCAGATTCAAACCTGCAACCTTTTGGTCAACAAGTTCAGCAGCTCAGCCCCATTGCACCACCAGGGGCTCCATTACAGATCCTAACCTTTTGTAAAGTATGATCTTCCTGAGAAGAGTTTAAAATTCACTTGAGTCAGCCTTCTCTTTAGTGGTGGCGCAGCAAGTTAAACCACTGCACCACCAGTAGACAGATGACAGACAGATTGATGAATGGATGGATGGATGGATGGATGGATAGATGGATGGATGGATAGATGGATAGATGGATAGATGATAGACTAATGGATGATGGATTGATAGATAGATTGATCATGATAAATAGATGATAGATGGATTGATGAATGGATGGGTAGATAGTAGGCTTGGGCAATCCATGGTTTTGTAAGTACTTTAGAACCATTTAGAACCATGGATTGCCCAAGCCTAGTAGATAGATAGATAGATAGATAGATAGATAGATAGATAGATAGATAGATAGATGATAGACTAATGGACGGATGGGTTGATAGATAGATTGATCATGATAAATAGATGATAGATGGCTTGATGAATTGATAGGTAGATAAGTAGATAGATAGATAGATAGATAGATAGATAGATAGATAGATAGATAGATAGATAGATAGATAGATAGATAGATAGATAGACAGACTAATGGATGGATGGATGGTTGGATAGATAGATGAATGACTAATGGATAGATCGATGGATAGATAGATTGATCATGATAAATAGATGATAGATAGCTTGATGAATTGATGGGTAGATAGATAGATAGATAGATAAATAGATAGATAGATAGATAGATAGATAGATAGATAGATAGATAGACAGACTGACTAATGGATGGATGGATGGTTGGATAGATAGATGATAGACTAATGGATGATGGATTGATAGATAGATTGATCATGATAAATAGATGATAGATGGATTGATGAATGGATGGGTAGATAGATAGATAGATAGATAGATGATAGACTAATGGATGGATGGATAGATAGATAGATAGATAGATAGATAGATAGATGATAGACTAATAGATAGATGGATGGATAGATAGATTGATCATGATAAATAGATGATAGATGGCTTGATGAATTGATGGGTAGATAGATAGATAGATAGATAGATAGATAGATAGACTGACTAATGGATGGATGGATGGATGGATAGATGGATGGATGGATAGATGATAGACTAATGGATGATGGATTGATAGATGGATTGATCATGATAGATGATAGATGGATTGAATGGATGGGTAGATAGATAGATAGATAGATAGATAGATAGATGATAGATAGATAGATAGATAATAGACTGATAGATAGATAGATAGATAGATAGATAGATAGATAGATAGATAGATAGATAGATCATGCTAGACAGATGATAGATGGATTGATGAATGGATGGATGGCTGGATGGATAGATGGATAGATGATAGACTAATGGATGGATGGATGGATTGATAATGATAGACAGATAGATGGATTGCTGGATGGATGGATATATGATAGACTAATGGATAGATAGATGGATGGATAGATAGATTGATAATGATAGACAGATGATGACGGAATGGTGAATGGATAGATGGATGGATGGATGGATGGATAGATAGATATCTTATTGGAAATGCCATGGTGGAGGAGAATTCGGCAGATATTAAGGACTACCAAAAAGACAAATAAATGTCTATTCAGTCAAATCAAGCCTAGATGAGCCTAGATGAGTCAACTGAGCCCATCATTCTCTCAAATATCACAAAACTGCCAGAATGCTTGGTAAGATAGAAGGCCGTGGGTGAAGAGGAAGCTTGCATTCCAGACGCCTTTGCTAGACCTGAGCTGGGCGGTTCATTCCGGGATGCCTGGGAGGCCTCTCTTTCATTGGGCCGCCATTCATGGAACTCAACTTGACGGAAATTGAAAACAAACATGGGCCCCAAACCCGCCTGGGCGCGAGGACCACTCATTATCTCTTGTCGGGGACCCTGGCATCCTTTGGCAGGGCTTCCCTTTGGCTCTGGCGGCCTAATTAGCGCTGTTTTGTTGGAGCTCCATGAACTCCTTCTTCCAGGCTGCTAATAAGGTCAGGAAGCTTAAGGCCCTTCAAGCCGCCCTCTTCTCCCTCGTGTCTCTTTTTAAAGATGCTCATTAGGGATGCTCCCATTGAGTGGAAACGGATTCCAGAGGCGCCCAGATCGCCCCGCATTCATTCAAGGTGACGTGCATTGCATCTATTCAGCCCTTTGGGTCTCTTGCCATGGCTCAATGGTATGGATTCGCATTGAATGGCCTTGCAGCTTCAAAGCTTGGCTGCTTCCTCTCTGGGGGAACCCTTTGTTAGGAGGAGTTAGCTGGCCCCCGTTGTTTCCTGCTTGGAATTCCCCAGTTTTCTGAGTGTTGCATAGATGCACCCTTAGAGTCTATGATTGTATGGCACATATAAGTACACACACAAGTTAAAATACAACATGTCATATCAGTTAAATACATAACTTGGTTAAAATATCAGTTCAAAAGAACCTATTTACTAAATCACATGTTCTCGAAGGCTTTCATGGCCTAAATCACTGGGTTGCTGTGAGTTTTCCGGGCTGTCTGGCTGTATTCCAGAAGCATTTTCTCCTGACATTTCGCCCACATCTATGGCAGGCATCCTCAGGGGTTGTGAGGTCTGTTGGAAATGAGGCAAGTCGGATACACACACACACACACACACACACACACACGCGCGCGCGCGCACACATACACACATGTATATATATGTGTGTCTATCTATCTATCTATCTATCTATCTATCTATCTATCTATCTGTGGAAGGATGTCCAGAGTGGAAGAAAGAACTCTTGTTTGTTGGAGGCAAGTGTGGATGTTGCCATTGGCCACCTTGATTAGCATTGAATGGCCTTGCAGTTTCAAAGCCTGGCGGCTTCCTGCAGAGGTAGCCTTTGTTGCCTGGAGAGCCCCCACTGTGGAGCAATATGCAGGGTGGGAGTAAGAACTCTTGTCTGTTCGAAGCAAGTGTGAATGTTGCCATTGGCCACCTTGATTAGCATTGAATGGCCTTGCAGCTTCAAAGCCTGGCTGCTTCCTGCAGAGGTAGCCTGGCCTTTGTTGCCTGAAGCCCCCCCCCCCCCGGTGGAATAATGTCCAGGGTGGGAGTCTCTCTCTATAGATAGATAGATAGATAGATAGATAGATAGATAGATAGATAAAACTGCAAGAAAGGAGATTCTATCTGAACATTAGGAAGAATTTCCTGACTGTGAGAGCTGTTCAGCAGTGGAACTCTCTGCCCTGGAGTGTGGTAGAGGCTACTTCTTTGGAGGCTTTTAAACAGAGACTGGATGGCCATCTGTTAGGACTGCTTTTAATGCAATTTTCCTGCTTCTTGGCTGGAGGTTGGACTGGATGGTGTTTTCCAACTCTATGATTCTATATATCTCTATATCTGTGGAATCATGTCCAGGGTGGGAGAGAGAACTCTTGTCTGTTGGAGCCAAGTGGGAAAGTTGCCACTGGTCAACTTGATTAGCACTGAATAGACTTGCAGCTGCAAAGTCAATCAGTGAGGGTGTCTGCCTAGAGGTAGCCTGGCCTTTGTTTAGTGGAGGCACCCTTTGTGGCACTCTTGTTATCAAGGCCATGTTCCAGCAGCATCCTCTCCTGACATTTCACCCACATCTATGGCAGGCATCCTCAAAGGTTGTTGGAAAATAGGCAAGTGGCGTTTATTTATCTGTGGAAGAATGTCCAGGGTAGGAGGAAGAACCCTTGTTTGCTTGAGGCAGGTGTAAATGTTGTAATTGGCCACCTTGATTAGCATTGCAATTCCAAAGCTTTGCTACTTCCTGTCTGGGGGAATCCTTTGTTGGGAGGAGTTAGCTGGTCCTGATTGTTTCCTGTCTGTAATTCCCCTGTTTGTCTTGACGCTTGTGGCTTGTTCTTGGCCTTGCAGCTCTTCTGATGGCCTAGAGAGCCCAGTTGAGGTGGTTGGGTTCACCTTGAAGGACTATTCCAGCTTGGGATTCTGTTGTGAAAGGATGTGGGTGTGGGTTTATTGTTCCAGAGGCTTTTCCAATGGGAGCCTTTCCCAATGCTGCCTGCAATGGGAGGAGAGGCTGGTAATTCCATAACCTGCCACCAGGTGTCACTATGACGTCAAACTCTTGCTTCAAAATAGCCCATCAATTCAGATCCCTACTTTTGGGGGGCTGCAGGTGTAGGCCCCCTTCTACACTGCCCTATAAAATCCAGATTATCTGATGTGAACTGGATTATACGGCAGTGTAGACTCATATCATCCAGTTCAAAGCAGATAATGTGGATTATCTACTTTGATAATCTGGATTATAGGGTAAGCGTCCTCCTTCAAAGGTACATTTCCATGATTCTATTGTGACTTTCCTCCCCATTTATGTCAGCTCATATTGTATCTGTGTTGGATTTATATCCACAAAAACTCATACGAAACAGCCATTTTCACATTTCAGAAATACTTTCCAAACTTGCGCACATCCAGCAATTTAAAACTGGCCCAAATTTTGCAGTGATTGATTGTCGTCTATGTGATATCCGAGTCTTAGGCTATTTCAGAAGGAAACTTAAGACAAGACCTGGCTATGGGACCAAGCATTTGATCAGTAATAACAGCAAGTAAAAGAAGTTTTAAGACTGGAACTTGGACTCTGGATTTTGGATTCTGATTTCAACAGGCGTGTTTTTAATCAATTGTTTAATCACTGTTAATTAATTACTTACTTAATTAATTACTGTTTCTAATATTTTAATGTATTGCTGACTGTTGATTGTTTTTATGATGTCAGCATCCTATGATGCTTTTGTCGGGCCGCCCTGAGTCCCCCCCCCCCCCCTCGGGACTCAGGGCGGGGTAAGAATATAGGAAACAAATCTTCTATATAAATAAAAATGTAATGTTCGTTTGTGGGATTAACAGAACCCAAAAACCACTGGACGAATTGACACCCAATTTAGGCACAAGACACCTAACAACCCAATGTATGTCCTTCACTAAAAAAAAAAATGATTTTGTCATTTGGGAGTTGTAGTTGCAGGGATTTATAGTGCGCCTACAGTCAAAGAGCATTCTGAACTCCACCAACGATGGAATTGAGCCAAACTTGGCACACAGAACTCCAAAGACCATCAGAAAATACTGAAAGGATTTGGTGGGCATTGACCTTGAATTTTGGAATTGTAGTTCACCTATATCCAGAGATCACTGTGGACTCAAACAATGATGGATCTGGACCAAACTTGGCACGAATACTCCATGTGCCCAAATACGAATACAGATGGAGTTTGGGGAAAATAGAATCTTGACATTTGGGAGTTGTAATTGCTGGGATTTGTAGTTCACCTACAATCACAGACCATTCTGAACCCCACCAATTATAGAATTGGGCCAAATCTCTCACACAGAACCCCCATGACCACAGCAACGCGTGGCAGGGGACGGCTAGTAAATAAATAAAAATTAGGCTATGTGCTCTGCCTCCTGAAAACAGAGGAGATAGATGCGGGTGGGTCAAAAAGTAATGCCTCCGTCGCTATAAGTTTCTTTCCTTCACAGCTACTGGACTATCTATGCATTATATGATAGAGAGAACCTTACTTTACTGATAGAGTATGCTATCTATCTATCTATCTATCTATCTATCTATCTATCTATCTATCTATCTATCTATTCTCTGTCTTTCTGTCTGTCTGTCTATTTATAATTCAATTTCAGAATGCATATACACTGCTTTGAATGGGAAGATATGGGGAAATTTTATAGAATTTGTCTCTATAGAAGATAAAGGGAACAAACCTGTAATAGAAACAATGGAATTGTAGAAATAAGTATTGTAACTGGCTGGTCAGGGGTGAAGGGTCAGCACTAGGTGGAGGGTAAACAAGGGGAAGGCAGGTAGAGGTAAACAACAAATATGTCATAGAGCGAGAGGATGGACATATTATAGGAATCAAGACATACATATTTCTTATGCTTTCTCTCCAAATGAGACAAAAGGCTTTCATGGCCCAAATCACTGGGTTGTTGTGAGGTTTTCGGGATGTATGGCCATGTTCCAGAAGCATTCTCTCCTGATGTTTCACCTGCATCTATGGCAGTCATCCTTAGTGAGGTCCTCACAACCTCTGAAAGATGCCTGCCATAGATGCAGGTGAAACGACAGGAGAGAATGCTTCTGAAACATGGCCATACGACTCGAAAAATTCACAACAACCCAGAGAAAGCTTTAATTGAGTGTTTCTGTGATTTTTATTTTATCATCCTTGAATGCTTATTTTTTTGGCTTCTAGTGTGGATTGTTTTGTGTGCACCTTATCTCTCTGAATGGAATTGTACATAGACCTTATTACAACTTTTGTCAAGACTAAATTCGATGAAAATTTTTTCAGTCTCTACATTCTGTCCATTTGTATTCTTTTTTAACACGAGGGGTTACATTTCTACTGTCTTTTCAGAATTGTTTTCAATGGATTTCTTAACGTGATGGCTTGATTGCTTTCTTTAAAAAAACTGCATAATAATAATAATAATAATAATACTATTATGATGGTGGATCAAAAAGTAATGCCTCTGTTGCTCTAACTTTTCTTTCCCAGCTACTGGACTATCTACGCATAGTATGATAGAGGAAACCTTACTCTACTGATGGGGTTATCTATCTATCTGTCTATCTATCTATCTATCTATCTATCTATCTATCTATCTATCTATCTATCTATCTATCTCTTTATCTATCTATCTATCTATCTATTCTCTATCTATCTGTCTGTCTGTCTGTTAATCTTCCTATCTATCTATGTGCATAAGGTGTACCTGACGTACGAAGTTGGGCCAAAAAGTAATGCGTCCATCACTCTAACTTTTCTTTCTTTTTGCCAGTACTGGACTATCTATGCATGGTATGATAGAGGGAATCTTACACTACTGATAATTCTATTTATCTATCTATCTAGTCTCTATCTATCTGTCTATTTATCTTCCTATCTATCTATGTGCATAATGTGTACTTGACATACGAGGGCGGGTCAAAAGTAATGCCTCCATCACTCTAGCTTTTCTTTCTTTCCCACCTACTGGACTATCTGTGCATGGTATGATAGAGGGAACCTTACTTTACTGATAGAGTATTTTATCTATCTCTCTATCTATTCTCTACCTGTCTGTCTATTTATTTTCCTATCTATCTATGTGCATAATATTGATCTGACATATGAGGGTGGGTCAAAAAGTAATGCCTCTACTGATAGAGTATTCTATCTATCTATCTATCTATCCATCCATCCATCCATCCATCCATCCATCCATCCATCCATCTATTCTCTATCTGTCCGTCTGACTATTTATCTTCCTACCTATCTATGTGCATAATGTGTACCTGACATACGAGGGTGGGTCAAAAAGTAATGCCTCTACTGATAAGAGTAATCTATCTATCTATCTACCTACCTACCTACCTACCTACCTATCTATTCTCTATCTATCTGTCTATCTATCTTTCAATTTATCTATGTGCATAATGTGTACCCGACATACACGGGGGGAGGGGGGGGTGTCAAAAAGTAATTCCTCCATTGCTCTAGCTTTTATTTCTTTCCCAGCTACTGGACTATCTCTGCATGGTAGGATAGAGGGAACCTTACTCTACTGAGAAGACTCTTTTCTTGTTCCGATTGACCCATATTTTTATTAGGCTTTTGTATAAAAGGAGAGTGATCCAGTGTTTTTTGTGCCAGAGTTTAAAACCCCTATTTCACCATGGAAAGCCATTGGACCACCCTGGGAAGGTCACACTGTCTCGCCCTCATCGGAAAGCAATCTTGCCAAGGAAAGGTGACTCTGAAACCAAGGCACACACTGACAACAATAAAAGAATCCCAAACACAATTGAAAAACCAAGACAATCCTTGAGGTCCCAACACTTTGCACATGGGTGGTTCAAAAAGTAATGCCTCCGTTGCTCTAACTTGTATTTCTTTCCCAGCAACTGGACTATCTATGCATGATAGGATAGAAGGAACCTTACTCTACTGATAGAGTCTTTTTCTTGTTCAGATTGATTGATCCAAACCATGAATCTGAAGCTCAGAGAAAGAGTCGTCATTGGATTTCTGGCCAAAGAAGGTGGCACACCTCATCGCTTGAGGAATGTTTATGGGGACGCTGTAATGGACATCAGCAATGTGCAGTGTTGGGTGGAGAAGTTTGAAAGTTTCAGATTCAATGACTTCAATGAGGATAAAACAGCTTTAACATCCTGGGTCACGAAGCAAAACCCAGAAATTTTCCAAAATAGGTCTGATGCCTGGGTTCAACAATGGCGCAAATGTGTCCAAATGGATGTTGACTATATTGACTGGTAGTTTTGCACAGAGGGCAGTTCAGGCTCTGATCTGGAGCAACTTCTGCTGTTATAGGTTCATTCATAATCTTATTATGACACAGAAGGGAAAATTTTTGACCCACCCACATATGTGTGTTTGTGTATGTATATGTATATTTTAATATTTGCCATTGAGAATCCCACCACTAGATGGAGTGTGCTCTTCTTTTTCTTTCTTTCAAATGGCTTTTCTTTCCTCTTTTTCTGCCTGCAGGTTCTTCCATCCCATTGGGATGAATACCTTTCCTCCATTAACAGGTGGAAGACATCTACACTGTAAAGTTAATGCAGTTTGGCACCACTTGAACTTGAATTTGTTCTTTGACAAATCTGGCCTTCTCTGTCTCGCCAAAATTTAAATCCCAGGATTCCATAGAGATGAGATTACGCCCGTTGACCTAATTTCCCAATCATATGTTTGATGCGCATTCTGTTAGCTTATGACAATTATTTGGAGATGCAGCAATTGAGACGAAGGAAAGTTTCAATCAGTAAGAATAACTCTGGTATAGTGTTCCTTCACTACTTCGCGGCTCACTTTTCGTGGACTCGCTGTTTTGCGGATTTTTGCCTCCTGGCAACAATGGAGTGTGGAATCATGGCCTTATAGCCCCTTCCTTATGGCTAGCCAAAAAAAGTGTGTAGTGTCTTTAAATCTCTCCTCGTTTCTGCTGGAATATAGCTCTATAGCATCCCTACTTCGTGGATATTCACTTTTCGTGGGTGGCCCTGGAGCGTAACACCCGCGATAAGTGAGGAAACACTGTATTGTCAACTTTGGCCAACTCTGCTTATTTTTCTTCCTTTCATATCTTTTTTTTATCAGTTTAGATGTATTAACCTCCAGAAAGCTTTGCTAATTGAAGCAAGAAGGTGAAAATATCCTGGGTTACTCTGAGTTTTATGGGCTGTGTGGCCATGTTCCAGAAGCATTCTCTCCTGAAGTTTCACCTGCATCTATGGCAGGCATCCTCAGAGGGTGTGAGGTCTTTTGGAAACTAGGAAAATTGGGTTTTCACTGGGTTTACACCAACCCAGTGATTATGGCCATGAACATCTTCGATAATACAGAGACTGATATTGTTTGCAGTTTGTTGTATCTGCGGCGTTTGTTGCATTTTGTTGATTTTGAACCTGTGGGGTTTTATGATGTTCTGTTGTTGGTTATTGCTTTTGTGTTATTGTTCATGCATTTGTTGTATTTGATGTCTTTGCACCTTGAGTGCTTTTGTGAGCTTCCCCGAGTCCGTTTGGTAGTGGGGTATAAATAAAATATTATTATTTGAAACACAACAAGATGAGTCCACAGAAGACACTCTGCTGGCTGTTGAATTGGATCACACGTTGGACCCTTCCCAAGTGTCTAGGACTGTGTGATGTTTTGGCGAATAATGCGTGCAGATCCCAGTAAGGTGGCCTTCTGCAGCTGGCAGATGGTAATTTTGTCAGTGTTGATTGTGTTTAAGTGCAGGCCAAGGTCTTGAGGCACTGCCCCCAGTGTGCCACCAGAGGCGGTCCTAGGTAATTTTCAACGGTAAGCAAACAGTATTTTGCTCCCCTCCCCGAACCAATCACTGATATATATTTTCTGTTCGTAGTGGGAGTTCTGTGTGCCATATTTGGTCCAATTCCATCATTGGTGGAGTTCAGAATGCTCTTTGATTGTAGATGAACTATACATCCCAGTAACTACAACTCGCATATGTCAAGGTCTATTTTCCCCCAAGAGCACCTCAAGAGCACCCCTGGACAAAATGAACTATACTGCAAATGCTTATTTTGTGTAGGGTTGAGCCGCCCCTGTATGCCACTCACCACTGGGACCACCTTGACTGGCTTGTGCCAGAGTCTTTGCAATTCGATCTTTAAATCCTCATATCGTGTCAGCTTTTCCAGTTGTTTCTCTGCAATCCTGCTGTCATCTGGGATTGCAACATTGACAATCCATACTTTGTTTTTAACACGATTGTGAGGTCAGGAAAACTCTGTTTGTCCAAAACTCTGTCTGTCTGAATCCGGAAGTCCCAGAGGAGTTTGGTGTGCTCATTCTCTGTAACTCTTTCCGGCTTGTGATCCCACCAGTTCTTTGTCACAGGCAGAGGGTCTTTGTGGCACAAATTCCAATGAATCATCTGAGCGATGGTGTTGTGCCTCTGCTTGTAGTCTGTCTGCGCGATCTTCTTGCAGCAGCTGAGGATGTGATCTATTGTTTCATCTGCTTCCTTGCAGAGTCTACATTTGGGATCTGTCGTCGACTTTTCAATCCTGGCTTTGATGGCCTTGGTTCGAATGGCTTGTTCTTGGGCTGCCAGAATCAGGCCCTCCTTTGTCTCCTTTTTTAGAGTCCCATTTGTGAGCCACAACCATGGTTTTTCTTTGTTAATTTGGCTCTCAATGTTTCCCAGGAACTATCCATGGAGAGCCTTCTTTTGCCAGTTTCCTCTTCTGCTCTGGATTGTGTTTTAACAGCATTCCCTCATTGTCTTTTGCATTTTAAGCAGTTTACTACTCTTGACTTCCCTCAATGTTGGTTCTTGTCTGCCTTTCCCATCATCTGCCTGTGCCTGTTTCTCTTCTTCTACCATTTGTTTCCCTTGCAGAAGCCCTCTTCTCTCTGCCTCCTGATTTTCTGGGTAGGTCAAGTCTGTCGACATCACTACACCGGTGTCATGCGTAGTGGATTTTCATCAGTTAGGACATTAAGATCGTCCGGGGAGCCCCTGCTCTTGATCCCGCCGGCCTCACAGGCATGCCTGGCGGGGACGAGAGACAGGGCCTTCTCAGTGGTGGCCCCTCGGCTGTGGAACGCCCTTCCTGCAGATATTAGATCGGCCCCTTCCTTGCTGGCATTCCGGAGGAAAGTAAAGACCTGGATGTTTGAACAGGCATTTGACTAAGCAGTGTGATTGATTAACTGATTATTGGAACACGGAATAACGGACAATGAGTTTTGGATTCTGATTTCACCGACTACACCGGATGGATTTGTTATATTGATGTATTGATGTTTGATGCCTATGTTAATGATGTTAATGACTTGTGATGCTTCTGTATTTTAAATGCACAATGATTTTGTATCCTGTATACCTAAACTGTTGTAAACTGCTCTGAGTCGCCCAAGGGCTGAGAAGAGCGGTATACAAATGAAGTAAATAAATAAATAAATAAATCTTGTTTTTTTGTCCAGATCATCCAGCACTGCTTGCGTTCAGCCGTGTATCTAATCATGGGGATGGCCCAGGTGTTGAGAGCCTTGATCGTATTTCCGCCATTTAATTTGCTCTTCAAAACCTTTCTCTTTGGATATATTCCTTGCTGACCATGCTTGATATTGTCCAACTGTAGGATGCTCAGATACTTATAGGCTTCAGGCTGATTGCACTTTATGGTTTGTCCATTTGGCATCTCTATGCCCTCGCTGTGGGTAATTTTCCCTTGCTTTAATACCACTGTGGCACATTTGTCTAGGCTGAACTCCATACTGATTGATGTCAGTGCTGAAAATTCTAACTGTGTTGCTCAGTGACCTGATTTCAGTTTCTGATTTTCTGTAAAGCTTTAGATCGTCCATGTACAGTAAGTGGGAAATTTTTGGTGAATTTCTTGCTGTTTGGTAGCCTACGCTTGTTTTCTGTATTATTATTATTATTATTATTATTATTATTATTATTAAGAGGAACATAAATAAATAAATATTTTCAGTGTTGCACTTTCCTCCCCTTAACACCCAGTACAGATTTCCTTGCTTTATTCATCGTCGGCGTGTTTACTCCATCCGCACTCAGAGTTTGAACCTTTTCATAAATCTCAATCATCTCCCTGGGAGTGGGATGGAAGGGTTGCATCCAAATTGCCGCTCGTAAACAAAACGTTTCTGAAATTATTGGGAACTCTTTGGCATCTGACTTTTGCAAAAAGGTTTTTAAAAAGGGTGACGAGAGAAGGGGCGACGTCTCCGTCCTAAGATATTTCATCTCGTCCTTTGTCACTGGCTCCTGAGGACCGGCCACTAGCCATCACCGTCCCTTTGGAGATGCAAAATCTATATCTCTGCCTCGATATCCTTATTCCTTTGGAGATTAGAAACCTATATTTCTGTCTCTGTATCTCCGTCCCAAAGGGCAGCCAGCGGGTTTGGCGCAGGATCGGCTCCAGACTCCGTGGCACCGCAGGCCTCGTTGCTGAGCTAACCTTTTCCCCCCTTTTTCTTTCTGGAAGCGCATTGTGAAGCGCATTATGTCATGTTTTTGAATGGGGAGAACACCCCCCTCCTGCCCCATTCCAATTAAATAAATACAAACTCAATCCGAACAGAATATTCATGGAACGAAATCCGGCCAATACAACCATGGGGTTCTTCCAACATGATCGCATCGACGTATTGAACAACCATCTCCAAATACTAGGATACAAATCCCATCATGCCCTAACCAACATCTCCTGCTTTGTTTATTGTTGTTTATTAGTATTATTTATTTATTTACAGTACTTCTGTACCGCTTTTCTCACCTCTGGGGGTGGGGGGGGGGGACTCAAAGCGGTTTACACCTAACTGACAAAACTTCAATGCCATACATTGGACACTGACGCAATGCTAAACTATAACAACCACAATAACAAAACAACAATTAAGCATAAATCATAATTAGACAGTACATAAGTAATCATTAAAACAATAAATAATAAAAACAGTCTTGCCAGTCGTATTGTCATTCTAGTCCATGTCTTTAAATTCTACAAACATCTACTGTCCGAAGGCCTGATCCCAAAGCCATGATTTTAATTTCTTTCTAAAAGCCAGGAGGGAGGGAGCAAATCTTACCTCATTTGGGAGTGTGTTCCATAGGTGAGGGGCCACCACCGAGAAGGCCCTGTCTCTCGTCCCCGCCAGACGCATTTGTGCAATTGACGGGAGTGAGAGCAGAGCCTCCCCGGATGATCTTAGATTACGAGATGGGAAGTAGGGGTGGATGCGTTCAGACAAGTAGGCTGGGCCAGAACTGTATTTACTATTACTATTATTAGTAAAAGGCAAAGGTTTCCTCTTGACATTAAGTCTAGTCGTATCTGCTGGCTGTTGTATTGAGTCGCTGATAGGCTGAGAAAGGCAGTATACAAGTATAGTAAATAAAATAAATACATCAATATTGGATCACACGTCGGACACTTCCCAAGTGTCTAGGACTGTGTGATGTATCGGTGAATAATGTGTGCAGATCCCAGTAAGGTGGCCTTCTGCAGCTGGCATATGGTTATTTTGTCAGTGCCGATTGTGTTTAAGTACAGGCCAAGGTTTTTAGGCACTGCACACAGTCCTAGACACTTGGGAAGTGTCCGATGTGTGATCCAATACAACAGCCAGCAGAGTGATCTTGTTTGCTGTGGACTCATCTTGTTGTGTTTCTAATAATAATAATAATAATAATAATAATAATAATATCTGAATCCTCCTGGTTGTAATATTTCTTATTGTGATTGTAAAGAAAGTTATCAGAAAAGGAGTCAATTGGTTTGAAATGTCATCAGACTATATGACCCATCATCCCCCCAAACTATTGGCCATCACGACTCCCTTCTGTGTTCCTTTATTCTGATTTTTAACAGATTGTCTTGTTCGTAATTTGTTTTTAACCATTTCACCCTCTTTTTTTTTCACCCAAATGTTAGCAAACTTTCCTGGCCTGAGTAGTTCCAATGGGAAAGCCAAGGAGAAGAGTATCTCCAAAGACAAAAAAAAAATCAGGAAAACAGATGTGAGGAGGATGTTTCAAAGGCAGGAAGAGCCCAGAAACAGGCTTGAGTTCTGGCATCTCAGGTGGAAAACCTCCTGCTGCCTTTGCTTTGTGGACTCCCGGCACCATGTAAACAGTGCAATCTGGTGTGGAAAAGCAGATTTTTCATACGAGTCCCAGGAGATTGGAGTTCTTCTGGCAAAGATGAATCTTCCAGTATGGCCAGGTAGTCAGGGAAGCAATCTTTATCATTTTCTGACCTTTCTTTCTTTTCTTCCTTCCTTCCTTCCTTCCCTTTCTTTCCTCCTTTGCTTCCTTCCCTTCCCCTCTATTTCATTCTTTCTTTGCTTCTTGCTTTTTTCTCTTTTCTTCCTTCTTCTTTCATTCCTTGAAGCCAGACTTCCTTCCTTCCTTCCTTCCTTCCTTCCTTCCTTCCTTCCTTCCTTCCTTCCTTCCTTCCTTCCTTCCTTCCTTCCTTCCTTCCTTCCTTCCTTCTTTCCCCCCACCCGCCCTTCTTTTTTTCATTCCTTGATCCTTCCCTCCCTGTTTCCTTCCTTCTTTCATTCCTTGATCCTTCCTTCCTTCCACCCACCCTTCCTTCTTTCATTCCTTGATCCTTCCTTCCTTCCACCCACCCTTCCTTCTTTCATTCCTTGATCCTTCCTTCCTTCCTTCCTTCCTTCCTTCCTTCCTTCCGCCCACCCACCCGCCCTTCATTCTTTCATTCCTTGATCCATCCTTCCTTCCTTTCTTTCTTCCTTCCGCCCACCCGCCCTTCCTTCTTTCATTCCTTGATCCTTCCTTCCTTCCACCCACCCTTCCTTCTTTCATTCCTTGATCCTTCCTTCCTTCCTTCCTTCCTTCCTTCCTTCCTTCCTTCCTTCCTTCCGCCCACCCACCCGCCCTTCATTCTTTCATTCCTTGATCCATCCTTCCTTCCTTTCTTTCTTCCTTCCGCCCACCCGCCCTTCCTTCTTTCATTCCTTGATCCTTCCTTCCTTCCTTTCTTCCTTCCGCCCCTTCTTTCTTTCATTCCTTGATCCTTCCTTCCCTCCCTCCCTGTTTCCTTCCTTCTTTCATTCCTTGATCCTTCCTTCCTTCCTTTCTTCCTTCCGCCCACCCACCCTTCCTTCTTTCATTCCTTGATCCTTCCTTCCTTCCTTCCTTCCTTCCTTCCTTCCTTCCGCCCACCCACCCGCCCTTCATTCTTTCATTCCTTGATCCATCCTTCCTTCCTTTCTTTCTTCCTTCCGCCCACCCGCCCTTCCTTCTTTCATTCCTTGATCCTTCCTTCCTTCCACCCACCCTTCCTTCTTTCATTCCTTGATCCTTCCTTCCTTCCTTCCTTCCTTCCTTCCGCCCACCCACCCGCCCTTCATTCTTTCATTCCTTGATCCATCCTTCCTTCCTTTCTTTCTTCCTTCCGCCCACCCGCCCTTCCTTCTTTCATTCCTTGATCCTTCCTTCCTTCCTTTCTTCCTTCCGCCCCTTCTTTCTTTCATTCCTTGATCCTTCCTTCCCTCCCTCCCTGTTTCCTTCCTTCTTTCATTCCTTGATCCTTCCTTCCTTCCTTCCTTCCTTCCTTCCTTCCTTCCTTCCTTCTGCCCGCCCGCCCACCCACCCTTCTTTCTTTCATTCCTTGATCCTTCCCTCCCTCCCTCCCTGTTTCCTTCCTTCTTTCATTCCTTGATCCTTCCTTCCCTCCTTCTTTCCTTCCTTCCTTCTTTCCCCCCACCCGCCCTTCTTTCTTTCATTCTTTGATCCTTCCTTCCCTCCCTCCCTGTTTCCTTCCTTCTTTCATTCCTTGATCCTTCCTTCCTTCCTTCTTTCCCCCCACCCGCCCTTCCTTCTTTCATTCCTTGATCCTTCCTTCCCTCCTTCTTTCCTTCCTTCCTTCCTTCTTTCCCCCTACCCGCCCTTCCTTCTTTCATTCCTTGATCCTTCCTTCCCTCCCTCCCTGTTTCCTTCCTTCTTTCATTCCTTGATCCTTCCTTCCCTCCTTCCTTCCTTCCTTCCTTCCTTCCTTCCTTCCTTCCGCCCCTTCTTTCTTTCATTCCTTGATCCTTCCTTCCCTCCCTCCCTGTTTCCTTCCTTCTTTCATTCCTTGATCCTTCCTTCCTTCCTTCCTTCCGCCCACCCACCCTTCCTTCTTTCATTCCTTGATCCATCCATCCTTCCTTCCTTTCTTCCTTCCGCCCACCTGCCCTTCCTTCTTTCATTCCTTGATCCTTCCTTCCTTCCAACCACCCTTCCTTCCTTCCTTCCGCCCACCCACCCTTCTTTCTTTCATTCCTTGATCCTTCCCTCCCTCCCTCCCTGTTTCCTTCCTTTTTTCATTCCTTGATCCTTCCTTCCTTCCAACCACCCTTCCTTCTTTCATTCCTTGATTCATCCTTCCTTCCTTCCTTCCTTCCTTCCGCCCACCCACCCGCCCTTCATTCTTTCATTCCTTGATCCATCCTTCCTTCCTTTCTTTCTTCCTTCCGCCCACCCGCCCTTCCTTCTTTCATTCCTTGATCCTTCCTTCCTTCCTTCCTTCCTTCCTTCCTTCCTTCCTTCCGCCCACCCACCCGCCCTTCATTCTTTCATTCCTTGATCCATCCTTCCTTCCTTTCTTTCTTCCTTCCGCCCACCCGCCCTTCCTTCTTTCATTCCTTGATCCTTCCTTCCTTCCACCCACCCTTCCTTCTTTCATTCCTTGATCCTTCCTTCCTTCCTTCCTTCCTTCCTTCCGCCCACCCACCCGCCCTTCATTCTTTCATTCCTTGATCCATCCTTCCTTCCTTTCTTTCTTCCTTCCGCCCACCCGCCCTTCCTTCTTTCATTCCTTGATCCTTCCTTCCTTCCTTTCTTCCTTCCGCCCCTTCTTTCTTTCATTCCTTGATCCTTCCTTCCCTCCCTCCCTGTTTCCTTCCTTCTTTCATTCCTTGATCCTTCCTTCCTTCCTTTCTTCCTTCCGCCCACCCACCCTTCCTTCTTTCATTCCTTGATCCTTCCTTCCTTCCTTCCTTCCTTCCTTCCTTCCTTCCTTCCTTCCGCCCACCCACCCACCCGCCCTTCATTCTTTCATTCCTTGATCCATCCTTCCTTCCTTTCTTTCTTCCTTCCGCCCACCCGCCCTTCCTTCTTTCATTCCTTGATCCTTCCTTCCTTCCACCCACCCTTCCTTCTTTCATTCCTTGATCCTTCCTTCCTTCCTTCCTTCCTTCCTTCCGCCCACCCACCCGCCCTTCATTCTTTCATTCCTTGATCCATCCTTCCTTCCTTTCTTTCTTCCTTCCGCCCACCCGCCCTTCCTTCTTTCATTCCTTGATCCTTCCTTCCTTCCTTTCTTCCTTCCGCCCCTTCTTTCTTTCATTCCTTGATCCTTCCTTCCCTCCCTCCCTGTTTCCTTCCTTCTTTCATTCCTTGATCCTTCCTTCCTTCCTTTCTTCCTTCCGCCCACCCACCCTTCCTTCTTTCATTCCTTGATCCTTCCTTCCTTCCTTCCTTCCTTCCTTCCTTCCTTCCTTCCTTCCTTCTGCCCGCCCGCCCACCCACCCTTCTTTCTTTCATTCCTTGATCCTTCCCTCCCTCCCTCCCTGTTTCCTTCCTTCTTTCATTCCTTGATCCTTCCTTCCCTCCTTCTTTCCTTCCTTCCTTCTTTCCCCCCACCCGCCCTTCTTTCTTTCATTCTTTGATCCTTCCTTCCCTCCCTCCCTGTTTCCTTCCTTCTTTCATTCCTTGATCCTTCCTTCCTTCCTTCTTTCCCCCCACCCGCCCTTCCTTCTTTCATTCCTTGATCCTTCCTTCCCTCCTTCTTTCCTTCCTTCCTTCCTTCTTTCCCCCTACCCGCCCTTCCTTCTTTCATTCCTTGATCCTTCCTTCCCTCCCTCCCTGTTTCCTTCCTTCTTTCATTCCTTGATCCTTCCTTCCCTCCTTCCTTCCTTCCTTCCTTCCTTCCGCCCCTTCTTTCTTTCATTCCTTGATCCTTCCTTCCCTCCCTCCCTGTTTCCTTCCTTCTTTCATTCCTTGATCCTTCCTTCCTTCCTTCCTTCCGCCCACCCACCCTTCCTTCTTTCATTCCTTGATCCATCCATCCTTCCTTCCTTTCTTCCTTCCGCCCACCTGCCCTTCCTTCTTTCATTCCTTGATCCTTCCTTCCTTCCAACCACCCTTCCTTCCTTCCTTCCGCCCACCCACCCTTCTTTCTTTCATTCCTTGATCCTTCCCTCCCTCCCTCCCTGTTTCCTTCCTTTTTTCATTCCTTGATCCTTCCTTCCTTCCAACCACCCTTCCTTCTTTCATTCCTTGATTCATCCTTCCTTCCTTCTTTCCCTCCACCCGCCCTTCCTTCTTTCATTTCTTGATCCTTCCTTCCCTCCTTCTTTCCTTTCTTCCTTCCTTCTTTCCCCCCACCCGCCCTTCTTTCTTTCATTCCTTGATCATTCCTTCCCTCCCTCCCTCCCTCCCTCCCTCCCTCCCTGTTTCCTTCCTCCTTTTATTCCTTGATCCTTCCTTCCTTCCTTCACAAATACACAAACAAATACAAATACACAAGCAAAGGCAAAGGCTTCTCCTTTCATTTCCGGCTCTGCTCATTTCCATTTCCAAGACCGAGGAGCCTGCCTTGTCTGTAGTCTTGTCTGTAGACACCCACTGGTCGTGTGGCCGGCATGACTCCATGGAGCACTTTTTTGCCGTTCAGTTGCAAAGAGTTTTTGGAAGAAGTGGTTTGCTTGAACCAAGGGCCATCCTCCCTTTATTAACAGGTTTTTTTTTTTAAGTGGGCTCTTATATGAAAAACAAACAATGCCAGCAAACGGCGTTCCGATAGATTCAACAGGCTTTTACGATGTATATAATCTCTCCAAACAATCTTCCTTGTGTTTACGCAGCCAGAAAGAAAAACTCCGGCAGACAAAATGGAAGATCTGCTCAAGAGGATACGCAAAACCATAGAAATCTGTTGCTGTGAGTGTTCTGGGCTGTCTGTCCATGTTCCAGAAGCATTCTCTCCTGACGTTTTGCCCACATCTATGGCAGGCATCCTCAGAGGTTGTGAGGTCTGTTGGAAACTAGGCAAGTGGGGTTTATATATCTGTAGAATGATGTCCAAGGTGGGAGAAAGAACTCTTGTCTGTTGGAGGCAAGTGCTAATGCTGCCATTGGCCACCTTGATTAGCATTGAATGGCCTTGTATCTTCAAAGCCTGCCTGTTTCCTGCCTGGGGGAGGACTACACGGAGAAGTCACTGAAATCCACAAGCATGTGGACAACTTCAACAGAAAGGAGGAAACCAGTATTTAAAAAGACTCTAAAATCAGAACAGTAAATAAAGAGCAACATGCAAAAAGCAGGGGAATACACGACAAGAAACCATCAGGGCCAGCTAACACCTCCTAATAAAGGATTCCCTCAGGCAGGAAGCAGCCAGGCTTTGAAGCTGCAAGGCCATTCAATGCTAATCAAGGTGGCCAATTGCAACATTCACACTTGCCCCTTGCAGACAAGAGTTCTTTCTCTCACCCTGGACACCATTCCACAGATAGATAGATATAAGGTCCACTTGCCTCGCTTCCAACAGATCTCTATGTAGATACCCTCACTGATTGACTTTGCAACTGCATGGCCATTCAGCGCTAATCAAGGTGGCCAATTGCAACATTCACACTTGCCTCAGGCAGACAAGAGTTCTTTCTCCAACCCTGGACATCATTCCACAGATAGATAGATATAAGGTCCACTTGCCTCGCTTCAACAGATCTCTATGTAGATATGCTCACTGATAGACTTTGCAGCTGCAAGGCTATTCATTGCTAATCAAGCTGGTCAATTGCAACATGCACACTTGCCTCAGGCAGACAAGAGTTCTTTCTCCAACCCTGGACATCATTCCACAGATAGATAGATAGACAGATAGATATACGCTCCATTTGCCTCGTTTCCAACAGATCTCTATGTAGATACCCTCAGTGATAGACTTTGCAGCTGCAAGGCTATTCAGTGCTAATCAAGCTGGTCAATTGCAACATGCACACTTGCCTCCAACAGACAAGAGTTCTTTCTCTCACCCTGGACATCATTCCACATAGATAGATAGATGGATGGATGGATGGATAGATAGATAGTCCACTTGCCTCGCTTCCAACAGATCTCTATGTAGATACCCTCACTGATAGATTTTGCAGCTGCAAGGCCATTGAATGCTAGTCAAGGTGGCCAATTGCAACATGCACACTTGCCTCCAACAGACAAGAGTTCTTTCTCTCACCCTGGACATCATTCCACATAGATAGATAGATAGATAGATAGATAGATAGATAGATAGATAGATAGATAGATAGATATAGATAGTCCACTTGCCTCGCTTCCAACAGATCTCTATGTAGATACCCTCACTGATAGACTTTGCAGCTGCAAGGCTATTCAGTGCTAATCAAGCTGGTCAATTGCAACATGCACACTTGCCTCCAACAGACAAGAGTTCTTTCTCTCACCCTGGACATCTTTCCACAGATAGATAGATATACGCTCCACTTGCCTTGTTTCCAACAGATCTCTATGTAGATACCCTCACTGATTGGCTTTGCAGCTGCAAGGCTATTCATTGCTAATCAAGCTGGTCAATTGCAACATGCACACTTGCCTCCAACAGACAAGAGTTCTTTCTCTCACCCCGGATATCATTCCACAGATATGTAAACCCCACTTGCCTAGTTTCCAACAGACCTCCCAGCCTCCGAGGATGCCTGCCATAGATATGGGCGAAATGTCAGGAGAGAATGCTACTGGAACATGGCCAGACAGCCTGCAAAACTCACAGCAACCCAGTGATTCCAGCCATGAAAGCCTTCGACAACGCTTCTCTGTTCTCTTGCCATTTCGGAGATTTGCAAAAACGGACCTTTCCGCAGGGAAACAACAGCAACTCAAACAAATTGCTTTTCCATCTCTGTTTTCCAAGCCTTAAGAGCCAGAAATCGGCACAATTGAAATAAGGCTCCAACCACTCACTCTATTATTTACATCTAAACATTTGGACACCGTTTTACGGACCCAATGTTGGGGGAAATGTTTGGGACGTAAGGATCTCACCGACAGGTATACCCCCAAAATCTCTCATAAAATACACCGAATAATCACATTACAATATGCCGCGGATTGAATAAATATAGGCACACTCATATTCCAGTTTATAGCCAATATAAAAATATTGAATTTATTTTTTGTGGGTGTTATGCGATGCAGGAAAATCTGGAAGCCGTTATGGTAAATAAATTATAATATTGATGCTTGGCCACAGAAGGAACTAAAAAGGCAGTCGACCTTGGTCATACACAGCATTGCAGCTTGGAAATCCCTTATCTCAACTTGTAAAATGAGCCAAAATCCAAAATTGTCCTCCCGAGACAGAGGCCCTTTCTACACTGCCATATGAAATCCAGATTATCTGCTTTGAACTGGATTATATAGCATTGTAGACTCGTATAATCCAGCTCTAAGCGGATCATGTGGATTATCTGCTTTGAATAATCTGGATTATATGGCAGCTTAGACAAGGCCAGAAGAACCTTGGCTTTCTTGGGCTTTGATGGACACATATTCTTGTTTACACAGTTATTTACAATATTGTGTTAAATCGCCTTCGTGCTATGTGTATAGAAATAGAAGAAGCATAAATGTATTTTGTATTTAGACCTGGGTCTCACTTCCAAAATATGGGGGAGATAGATAGATGTGGATTTGAATGTCAGAAATATTAAATGTTAACTGGGTATTTTTTATTACAAAAGTGTGAATCAAAGAGTGAGTAGACCGAAGCTTGTTTGAGGAGAGTGAGTAGACCGAAGCCTGTTGGAGCTAGTGAGCCAAAGCTAGCTTTGCCCAGAGGAGAGTGAGTAGGCTGAAGCTTGTTGGAGGAGAGTGAGTAGGCCGAAGCCTGTTTGAGGAGAGTGACTAGGCCAAAGTCTGAGGAGAGTGAGTAGGCCAAAACTTGTTTGAGTTAGTGAGCTAAAGCTGGCATCTCCCTGAGGAGAGATGGTAGGCCAAAGCCTATTGGAGTTAATGAGCCAAAGCTAGTTTTGCCCTGAGAAGAGTGAGTAGGCCGAAGGCAGTTGGAAGAGAGTGAGTAAGCCAAAGCCTGTTTGAGGAGAGTGAATAGGCCGAAGTCTGAGGACAGTGAGTAGGCCAAAGCTTGTTTGAGTTAGTGAGCCAAAACTGGCATCTCCCTGAGGGGAGTTGGTAGGCCAAAGTGTGTTTGAGTTAGTGAGCTAAAGCTGCCATCGCCCTGAGAAGAGTGAGTACGCTGAAGCCTGTTGGAGTTAGTGAGCCAAAGCTAGTTTTGCCCTTAGAAGAGTGAGTAGGTCATTGGCTGTTGGAAGAGAGTGAGTAGGCCGAAGGCTGTTTGAGGAGAGTGAGTAGGCCGAAGCTTGTAGTTAGTGGGCCAAATCTGGCATCTCCCTGAAGAGAGTTGGTAGGCCAAAGCCTGTTGGAGTTAGTGAGCCTATCTATTGAATGAGTAAATCTATCTATTTAAGCTAAAGTTGACAAAGCCCTGAGGAGAGTGAGTAGGCCAAAGTCTGCTTGAGGAGAGTGAGTAGGTCAAAGCCTTTTGGAGTTAGTGAGCCAAAGCTAGTTTTGCCCTGAAGAGAGTGAGTAAGCTGAAGTCTGTTTGAGGAGAGTTGGTAGGCCAAAGCCTGTTGGAGTTAGTAAGCTAAAGCTTGCTTTGCCCTGAGGAGAGTTGGTAGGCCGAAGCCTGTTGGAGTTAGTGAGGCAAGGATAGCGTTGCTCTGAGGAGAGTGAGTAGGCCGAAGCCTGTTTGAGGAGAGGGAGTAGGCGAAAGTCTGCTTGAGGAGCGTGAGTAGGCCAAAGCATGTTTGTCTTAGTGAGCCAAAGCTAACTTTGCTCTGAGGAGAGTGAGTAGGCTGAAGTCTGTTTGAGGAGAGTGAGTAGGCCGAAGCCTGTTGGAGTTAGTAAGCCAAAGCTAGCTTTGCCCTGAAGAGAGTTGGTAAGCAGAAGCCTGTTTGAGTTAGTGAGGCAAGGATAGCGTTGCTCTGAGGGGAGTGAGTAGGCTGAAGCCTGTTTGAGGAGAAGGAGTAGGCGAAAGTCTACTTGAGGAGAGTGAGTAGGCCAAAGCGTGTTTGTGTTAGTGAGCCAAAGCTAGTTTTGCTCTGAGGAGAGTGAGTAGGCCGAAGTCTGTTTGTGGAGAGTGAGTAGGCTGAAGCCTGTTGGAGTTAGTGAGCCAAAGCTAGCATCGTCCTGAGGAGAGTGAGTAGGCCGAAGTGTGTTTGAGTTAGTGAGCCAAAGCTGGCACTATCTATAAATACAAAGAGAGGAAGCTATATTATTATTACTGTGGCTGTTATTATGTTGCCTTCCATTGATCCCATAGAGTGAACCCCTTCGATCGGTCTTTCTGTCCCCACCCTTTGGAATGACCAAAGACACACTATATATATATGTATATGTATGTATGTATATGTATTGATTCAATTGCCCACAGGATTCTCCGAAATTGGGATTTACGGCGGTAATCAAAACGTATGTTTTTGGATCAACACGCCGACCTTCCTTCAAATGGGATTTCCCCCCTGACCAGCGCCGCTCCGCGAAAGGGCACCCGCGGTCAAACCCATCATATTTATTGCATTTAATCAAATCTTGATTTGGGGAGAAATGTGTTCCATATGCACGGAGCGTGACGTCTTTGGGCTTCGAGGCCTGGCTTTGGAAGGAGCCAAGCGAGAAGGCTCAGATAGTGAAGGCTAATAGGATCAGGGGCGTCACTCGGACGGCACTGTAGACGGATTCTGGCGTGTCTACACTGCTGGGTTTGGCACCATTTATAACTGGGAAAGCCCGGATTCTACATCTGTTTTGCTTTCTTTGTTAACCCTTCTCTCCTTTGCTTGCAGCAAGTCAAGGATAAAGGGGAAAAGCGGGAGGAGGTGGAGGAGAAACAGGGACGTTTCCAAAAAGCAGGACAATAGAGGACTAATTGGGAGGAAACCCAAGACACCCTCAAGGTTGTAAATAAAGGGCCACAAGGAAGGGATGCAAATACTGGAAATTCACTGCTGTGCCCTTAAAAATAATTGAAATAGCAAGCATCTCCAAGTCCAATTTACATGGGCAACACCTGGGTGGATTGCAAACTCTGAGCTGGGAGAAATGGAGGCTCCTTTTGTGCCCTTTTGTGCTATTGTTTGTTTTACACATTTCTGGATCTTTGTACTTTTCAGATATGCTGGAGCGGGTTCAAAGCGTGATCTCTGCAAGGACTGGACCTTTACAGGTATAAATGGATCTATTTATTACTATTATTACTATTTGAAACACAACAAGATGAGTCCACAGCAGACACTCTGCTGGCTGTTGTACCGGATCACATGTCTATTATTACTGTTGTTGTTGTTGTTGTTGTTGTTGTTGTTGTTGTTGTTATTATTATTATTGCCCTGCCATTATGACCTCTGCAGGGGCAGGAACTTTACAGGTATAAATGGATCCTATTATTACTATTGTTATTGTTATTTTTATTATATTTATTTATTTATTTATTTAAAAGTTTTATATACTGACCTTCTCACCTCTCTTGAGGGACTCAGACCGGTTTCCAACTGTAAAATACATACAATCAGTAAACATCATACTTCATATTGCAATAAAACATTAAAAACAATAAAACAGCAATTACATTCAATAAATACAATCGTCAGTCGTCCCACTAAATGGAGGATGATGAACATCAGTTCATCATCCTCCATCCAATCTCTGGGTGTTGGCTCACTCATCGAATGCCTGTCTCCATAGCCACATCTTCACCTGCTTCCTGAATGTCAGGATAGAAGGGGCGGTTCTGATCTCCTGTGGGAGAGAGTTCCAGAGTCAAGGGGCCACCACCGAGAAGGCCCTGTCCCTCGTCCCCACCAGACGTGCTTGCGAAGCCGGTAGGACCGAGAGCAGGGCCTCTCCAGACGATCTTAATAATCTTGATGGTTCATAGGGGAGAATACCTTTGGAGAGGTAAACAGGACCAGAGTCGTTTAGGGCTTTATAGGTTAACACCAGCACTTTGAATTGTGTTCAGAAGCTAATTGGCAGCCAGTGGAGCTGGTGTAACAGCGGAGTGGTGTGCTCCCTGTACCCAGCACCCATTAGTAATCTGGCTGCCGAGCGTTGGACTAACTGTAGCTTCCGGGCAGTCTTCAGAGGCAACCACACGTAGAGAGCGTTGCAGTAATCTAATTATTATTATTTATCGCCTCCACCACACTCTGGGGCAGAGAGTTCCATTGTTGAACAGTTGATTGTGAGATCTGTTCAGTAGTGGAATTCTCTGCCCTTTAGTGTAGTAGAGGCTCCTTCTTTGGAGGCTTTTAAACAGAGGCTGTATGGCCATCTGTTGGGGGTGCTTTGAATGTAATTTTCCTGCTTCTTGGCAGGGGGTTCGACTGGATGGCCCATGAGGTCTCTTCTAATTCTATGATTAGAGAAAGTGAAGCTGCAGATTGTTCATGGTATAATGGGATTTTTTGTAATTATTGTTAAATATGAGGTGAGTTGCCAGGACAGGAAGTTCAAAGTAAACTGATTAGCATAGGTAAATGTACATTTAATTGGTGAATATATATATCAATCTCTCTATCTATTTCTCTATATAGAATATATATTTTAATAATATTATAATGTAATGAAATATAATACTAATAATTTATTTATTTATTATTTTATTTATTTACAGTATTTATATACCACCTTTCTCACCCCTGGGGGGGACTAAAAGCGGTTTATTAATAATAATAATATAATATTATAATTATATATTTATATTACATGTAATATTATAATATAATGGTATAGTAAAATATATTTAATACTGATATTGTACTACGGTAATAATATAATATTATAACATAATAATAACATAATAATATAATATAATAATATATAAAATATATAATAATATATAATATATATAATATATATATTATATATAATATATAATAATATAATAATAATATAATATAATAGTATAACAGCGCTCCATGCAGTCATGCCGGCCGACATGACCTTGGAGGTGTCTATGGACAACGCTGGCTCTTTGGCTTAGAAATGGAGATGAGCACCACACCCCAGAGTCAGACATGACTGGACTTAATGTCAGGGGACTACCTTTACCTTTACCTATGTATATATATCTTGTAAGCTGTTCTGAGTCCCTTTTAAGGTGTGAAGGGCGGCATATTAATGTCGTAAAGAAATAAATAACAAATATACGCACATGCATAGATATTTATTTATAGTCAGTATGTATGACTATATTGCCAGTCTCTCTTGCTTTATCTCTCTCTTGCTAATCTATGTATATGTGTGTACACACACGCACACACTGGTTGCTTGAGTTCCAGTTAACTGAGAGTCTTGCTCAAGCCACATTAAATAAATAAAGGTTGAAGCATTGAATGGCAGCTCCAGAGACCAGGGATTGAATCCCTGTTCAGCCCAAGTCACACTCTCTCAGCCACAGGAGCCAAATTAAAGTCATGGATGCAAGTCACACTTTCTCAACCTTAGAAGGAGGCAATGCCAACCTTGGCCCTGGCACATTTAGGAGTTCCATAAGGTGGAAATGACTTGAATACAATACTACAAAAAAGACTGGAAATCACAATATGGGCCCAGAGTTTGCAAGCCAATGCTGGGAAACGTAGCACCGAAGTGTCACTGGATTTTCCATTTAAAGAACAGCGGAGCACAGCTCAGGCCAACGGCGTGTGCAAAGCTGCGGCTGAGGGGAATTAAATTGAAAAGGTACAAGGTGAGGCGCAGAAATCATGACGTGCGAAGCGAGAAGGGGAAGCCTCGGAGTTGGCCGCAGCCGCTTACAAGGTGTTCCTGATCCTGTCATCAGGCCCTCGGCCGGCTTGGTGAAGGTAAATAGCTGTGGAGTGAGTCTGCCTTGGCAACTGACACTTGTCAAGAGATATTGGCTGGATCCAAAGGAAAGAAACCCTGCCTTGGTCACCTGGGGATGTCGGAAACCATCGTCCTAATTTTCGTGATGTATCTGACAATCCCTGCGGCACACTTGTCCATCCCGCAATTGCATATTGGGTTGCAGGACCCTTTGAAAACTTCCTATTGGGTAAATTAATGTATGTTTTCACTATTTCTCCCTTACCCAAAATACTTAGGACCTTTTCCACATCTTTTCCAAAATTTGGAATATTTGCATGAGATACCTTGGAACACAAAAATGCATTAATGTATTTCTTTGAGCTTCAATTAGTTAGTCAGAAAAAGAAAAGACTCTATAAGTCGAGTAAGGTTCCCTCTATCATATTATTTATTTACGACATTTATCTGCCACCCTCCTCACCCCGAAGGGGACTCTGAGCGGCTTACAAGATATATATATACATACAATCTATATAAATACAAATGTAATGTTTGTTTGTGGGATTAACATAATTCAAAAACCACTGGATGAATTGACACCAAACTTGGACACAATAATGAGTGACCATCACTTACAAAACACTGAAAAACACCACAGAAGAGACTTGAAAAGCCAAAAAATAAAAATACATTACAAGGTATGCGCAAAACCACATATATACACAAATATATACACACGTATATACATACACAAAACACATATACACAGACTGGGCCACAGCAGCACGTGGCAGGGGATGGCTAGTATATTATATTATTAGCATAGTACAATATCAGTATTATATATTACTATATTGTACTATACCATTATATTGTAATTCTATTAGTAATATTACATATCATATCATATCATGCATAGATTTATTTATTTATTTAGAAGTTTTGCATACCGGTCTTCTCACCTCGAATGAGGGACACAGGCCGGTTCACAACATGTGTTCAAATACAATAATATCCAAAAACAATACATCATCATTACAGATTAAAATATAAGTACAATAAAAACATCATCATCACATTACCCAAGCCAAGTCGTCAATACAGTCACAGTCACAGTTCATCATCCTCCTTCCATATGGACGAAGGTTATAGATTCAGTCCTCAAATGCCACGTTCCAAAGCCAGGTCTTTATTAGTTTCCTGAAGGTCAGGAGGGAGGGAGCAGATCTAATATCTAGTGGGAGGGAGTTCCAAAGCCAAGGACCACCACCGAGAAGGCCCTGTCCCTCGTCCCCACCAAATGCGATTGAAAAGGTGGTGGGACCGAGAGCAGGGCCCCTCTGGAAGATCTTAATAACCTTGATGGTTCATAGGGGAGAATCCATAGATAGTCCAGTAGCTGGGAAAGAAAGAAAAGTTAGAGCAATGGAGGCATTACTTTTTGACACACCCATGTATATTCTGAGAGTCATGTTATACACAATGTTTTACGTAATTTTGTATGTATACCAACCAATCCATCCAAACGTAAAGGTGTCACTATAGCCAGTTGCTTCATTTTGGAGTTTTTGGAGTACAGATTGAGCATCCTTTGCCTGGAATTCTGAAAGACCGGTTTGACACCGCTTTCAATGTCATGGCTCAGTGCTATGGAGTTGTAGTCTTACAAGATCTTTGGCCTCCTTTGACCTGTACAATGAATGCAGTTTGACACTGCTTTAATTGCTGTGACACATTTCTATGGAATCCTGTGATTTGTAATTTAGTGTAGCCCTAGCATGGAAACCTAAAACTACATTTCCCTGATACCCATAGCATCGCCAGCAGACAAGAGTTCTTTCCCCCAACAACAGGTTGTTGTGTGATTTCAGGTCATTTCTGACTTGTGACAATTCTATTTCAGGGCTTTCTGGAGCCGAGAGAATGGACCATGGCCAAGATTGCCCCTTGGTTTCTATGGCTGAGCAGGAATTCAAAGTCTAGTCTTCAGAGGCCCAACTCTCCAACCACTCCAGGTATAGTCCAACTCTCAAACCACTAGATGTATTTTATTGAAAGACGATTACTTCCTGATTTCCCCCCCCCCCCCCCTTGTCTTCATGTGTCTGTCAGAGAGACAGAAAACAAGGAACACCAGCCTGTAAAACAGCTTTTCTGTCCTGGAAGTTGCATTTGCTTTCCCTCAGAGATTTAGATTGAGAGTAAGGGGATGCACAGGGTGAAGCGGTTGAGGCCTGCTTGTTAAAATAGTAAGTAGTTTCTTTCCAAACCCCATCCCCATTTGTGGTTTTCCCATTATAGACTTTATGGGGTTCTCTGCTGGAAAGCAGTATGTCATTCGAAGGTTGCCCCTTTGGCTGACGGAGATAGGAAAAGAGGCATCTTTGGGCGCCAGCACAGACCCCTGCGGTGTTGGTAAACCTGGCCGCCTTCCAAGTTAGGCCCGGGACGTATTTCTCACAGATTCTTCTCTCACCTGGAAAAGAGCAGAGAGGTGTGAGAGAGGAAACAAAACTCTCCTCCGCCTTCTGCTGCCAGAACATTTCCCTCCCATTTTTTTTTTTCATTTCCCTCCCTTAGCTTTGGTAATTAAAGGAAGATGCTTCTCCGTTTCCTGATTTGGGGACTTGATGGAATTGCTGGGTTTGTCTGCCATGTTGTAGCCTCAGCGGTGTAGAGAGCCGCATCTCCTAAGGTGAAAGAGTTTTTGTTTATACCCTGCTTTTTCTATCCATAAGGAGACTCGGATTAGTTTTCATCTGGAAAAAGCTAGGGAAGAAATGGATTTTCCAAGGTACAATGTGTCACTGGAATGTGGTCCTGAATTGACACTTAAGAGCTATTGGCTTCTCAAAAGATGTGTTCCTGATGTATCCAAATGGGTCAAAAAGTTTTGCCTCCTGTGTCATAAACACGGTATGAATGAACCTATAACAGCAAAAGTTGCTACGGATCATAACCTGAATGGTCCTCTACACAAAACTACCCTTAAACATAGTCGCCATCAATTTGGACACATTGGCCCCATTTATTTATTTATTTATTTATTTACTTCATTTATATACCGCTTTTCTCAGCCCTTAGGCGACTCAAAGCGGTTAACAGCAGCAATTTCAATGTACACATTACAAAACCATTAGAACATTTAAAAACAATAGCATAACAACAATTAAACATCAATATGACAAATCATTCGCGTCTCGTCAATAAATCAGAATCCAATCTCATCATCCGTTATTCCGTGTTCCTGTAATCAATTACACTGCCTAATCGAATGCCTGTTCGAACAACCAGGTCTTCACTTTCCTCCGAAATGCCAATAAGGAAGGGGCCGATCTGATATCTGTAGGAAGGACGTTCCACAGCCGAGGGGCCACCACTGAGAAGGCGCTGTCTCTTGTCCCCGCCAGGCGTGCTTGTGATGCCGACGGGACCGAGAGCAGGGCCTCCCCAGATGATCTTAATGTCCTATCTGGTTCATAGGAGGAGATGCTTTCGGACAGGTAAGTTGGACCAGAACCGTTTAGGGCTTTATAGGCTAAAGCCAGCACTTTGAATTGTGCCCGGTAGCAAATTGGCAGCCAGTGGAGCTGGCACAACAGAGGAGTGCCGCTCCTGTTAGCATCCTGGCGGTCGAGCGTTGGACCATTTGAAGCTTCCGAGCAGTCTTCAAAGGCGACCCCACGTAGAGAGCGTTGCAGTAGTCTATACGGGATGTAACCAGAGCATGGACTACCGTGGCCAAGTCAGACTTCCCAAGGTACCATCGTTTAACTGGGGCATCAAAACCATTTTGGAAAAATTCAGGGTTTTGCTTCGTAACCCATGGTTTTAAAGCTGTTTGAATGTCATTCAAGTGGTTGAATCTGAAACCATGTAGGTTGTCTTTCAGAGGCCCAAACAGGTCAAAGCAAGAAGGGGCCAAATCAAGTGATTCTGGATTTCCTGGGGTGCACAACCCTCTTTGGCCAGAAATTCAATGATGACTCTTTCTTTGAGCTTCAGATTCATGGTTCTAATCAATCAATCTGAACAAGAAAAGACTCTATTAATAGAGTAAGGCTCCCTCTATCCTATCATGCATAGATAGTCCAGAAGCTGTGAAAGAAATAAAAGTTAGAGCGATGGAGGCATTACTTTCTGACCCACCTGCGTAGATGAAAAGCAATAGTGTTGCAGAAACCGTATGTTTGAGGTACTACCGTATATTCTGGTGTATAAGACTACTTTTTTACCCAAGAAAATCTTCTCAAAAGTCAGGGATTGTCTTATACACGGGAGTAGTCTTTTGCACAGGAATCGTCTTATACGCTGGAGTAGCCTTATGCATGGGAGTTGTCTTATATGCAGGAGTAGTCTTATATGCCGAGAGTCGTCTTATAGAGCGGGTGCTGAAACTTCCAATCCGGAGTGGAGAATCTGTGGTTGCTGCATATGGTGGGGGAGCTCAAAAATGGCAGTGGCCGCGTCCCTGCCGTATGCAGCAACCATAAGAAAGCATTAAGGGCCACGCTGTACAAGTATGGTAGAAGAAAATCCATTCATCAGGATTCATGGACTTAATGCGGTCCTGATGGTGAGGGTGGAGCAAGCTGCAGGCGTCTGGGGCACCCGGGGTATGGAAAAAAGAGATAGAGTGGCTCTGGGCCCAGAAAAACACAACTCCTTTACTTGTCTGGCCCGCCCTTGTATCATATTACTGTACCTCCTCCTCTGCCTCTCAGATCTCACTCCTGAAGACTGCAGGTGCGCATGTGCGAGATCTGAGAGGCAGAGAAGGAGGGACAGTAATAGGAAAATTACCATATTGAAATCAAATCTGATGCTTTTAAAATTTTTATTTGGTGTGCGTTGGAAGAGGGGTAGTCTTATACAGTGAGTATATCCCAAACTCTATATTTTAACCGGAAAAGTTGCGGGTTGTCTTATACGCCCAGTTGGCTTATATGCTGGAATATGCGGGTATATATTTTGCCTCCTTAAAAAACTCTCTCCCTGAAGAACTGAAAACAGTACCCTCTCTCCTCTCCTTTAAAAAGCTTCTAAAAACCCACCTATGTACCCTAGGAGGAAGTTTAATACATCTTTATACATACCCTCATCTGCTTGTTGGACACCTATCTTATTTATTTATTTATTTATTTATTTATTTATTATTTACGGCATTTATATGCCGCCCTGCTCACCCCGAAGGGGACTCAGAGTGGCTTACAAGATATATATACATACAATATATTATATTATTAGCATAGTACAATATTAGTATTATATATTACTATATTCTACTATACCATTATATAGTAATATTATTAGTAATATTACATGTAATATAAATATATATATATTTATAATATCATATTATTAGTAGTAGTAAAGGTAAAGGTTTCCCCCTGACATTACGTCCAGTTGTGTCCAACTCTGAGGTGTGGTGCTCATCTCCATTTCTAAGCCATAGAGCCAGCGTTGTCCATGGACACCTCCAAGACCATGTGGCCGGCATGACTGCATGGAGCGCCGTTACCTTCCCACCGATGCGGTACCTATTGATCTACTCCCATTTGCATGTTTTCGAACTGCTAGGTTGGCAGAAGCTAGGGCTGACAGTAGAAGCTCACGCCACTCCCCAGATTGAACCTGCGACCTTTCGGTCAACAAGCTCAGCAGCTCAGCGCTTTAACCCACTGTACCACTGGGGGATCCATTATAATTATTAGTAGTATTATATTGTATTACATTATAATATTATAAATATTATATGTATATACAATAAATTATATTACATTATATTATATTATTAGCATAGCTCAGGAGACAAGGTGGAACTATCTTCGCTCGTCAGAAGCTGTAGACCGCCTTGGCTTCAATGTTTTAGTGTAATTTTTGAAGAGTTTTAAGAGCTTGTCATATTATAAATGTTTGTGATGTATCCTGTCTGTTTATTTAAGGTGTTATTTTATAATTTTTGTGGAGTCTTGGTTTTTTTAAACCATTGGTTTGATTTGTTCTTGTTGTTTTGGCTCTGAATGTTTGCCATTGTGTTTATTTTGCTGGAAACCACCCTGAGTCACTCTGGGGAGATAGGGTTGGTTATAAATAAAGTATTATGATTGGAGTATTATTGCCAAGACTGGTATCAGAAACTCTTGAAAAATCTTGAGTTTGTTTGGTCTTAAAATGATAGGGAGGTACACTGTATCCCTTGATTTCCTCTCATGGAACATAGCTTCTTTCCAACCAAACACAAACATAATGCTTAGTGCAGTGTTCCTCAACCTGGGGGTCGGGACCCCTGAGGGGGTCACGAAGGGGTGTCAGAGGGGTCACCAAAGACCATCTGAAAACACAGTATTTTCTGATGGTCAAGGGGATTCCATGCAGGAAGTTTGAACCCATTCTCTCATTGGTGGAGTTCAGAATGTTCTTTGATTGTAGTGAACTATAAATCCCAGCAACTACAACTCCCAAAAGTCAAGGTCTATTTTCCCCAGACTCCACCAGTGTTCACATTTGCACATATTGAGTATTTGTGCCAAGTTTGGTCCAGATCCACCATTGTGTGAGTCCACAATGCTCTCTGGATATAGGTGAACTACAACTCCCAAACTCAAGGTCAATGCCCACCAAACCCTTCCAGTGTTTTCTGTTGGTCATGGGAGTTCTGTGTGGAAAATTAGGTTCAAATTCATCACTGGTGGAGTTCAGAATGCTCTTTGATTATAGGTGAACTATAAATCCCAGCAACTACAACTCCCAAATTACAAAATCAGGCCTCCCCTAACCCCACTAGCATTTACATGTTTGGTGCCCAGTTTGGTCCAGTGAATGAAAATACATCTTGCATATCTGATATTTACATTATGTACATTATAACAGTAGGAAAATGACTGTTATGAAGTATCAACAAAATCAGTGTTATAGTTGGGGGTCACCACAACATGAAGGACTGTACTAAGGGGTTATGGCATTAGGAAGGTTGAGAACCACTGGCTTAGTATTATTGTTGTAGTGTTGGTTGTTTCCACTGCTATTATTATTGTTATAATTTGACACATTTGTACTTCTCTTACAACTGAAACAATGTAAACAATGCAAAACAACTCAGATACATTTTCTTCCTGTTTTCTCATCTGTGCACATTTTGTCTGTTAAAGTGGTCAATGCAGTGCATTTTTGTGGTGTGTAACTGTGTCTATCTGTACACTGAGAGAACGAGAAAAGATAAAGCAGGAAAAGCCACTAGAAATAAAAACAATATGACTGTGATGCCTATGTTCATTAAAATGCTTGCTGTGTTTGGGGAAATTATATAATTCTTCCCGAGCGACCAGATATAACACATTGTGCCTTTTAGGGCCAGGTGAGAACTTGTCAAAGGAAGCAGTTAAAACAGTGTTTCTCAACCTTCCTAATGCCCCGACCCCTTAATACAGTTCCTCAGGTTGGGGTGACCCCCAACCATGACATTATTTTCATTGCTACTTCATAACTGTAATTTTGCTACTGTTAGGAATCGTAATGTAAATATCTGATATGCAGGATGTATTTTCAGTCCAAATTTGGCACAAATACCTGATATATCCAAATTTGAATACTGGTGGGGTGTGGGGATTCATTTTGTCATTTGGGAGTTGTAGTTGCTGAGATTTATGGTTCACCTACAATCAAAGAGCATTCTGAACTCCACCAATGATGGAATTGAACCAAATTTGGCACACAGAACTCCCATGACCAACAGAAAATACTGGAAAAGTTTAGTGGGCATTGACCTTGAGTTTGGGAGTTGTAGTTCACCTACATTCAGAAAACAGAAGGAGGGCTTTTGGTGGGAGGATTTGCCATCTGTTTCCAAAAAGGAAGAGAAGGACAGGCGGAGAGACAGGAAGCCCTGTGGCAGAGAAGGCTGAAGACCATCAGAAGTATGTGTTTTTTGATGGTCTTTGGAGACCCCTCTGAAACCCCCCTCGTGACCACCTCAAGGGTCCCGACCCCCAGGTTGAGAAATACTGAGTTAAAAGAAGGTATAATACAGACTTGTACTTTCACCCATTTGTGTAACCCTCTGTGTTAATGAGACCTGACTACCCTTGTATAAAAAGAATGTATAAGGCACCAGATCCCAAAGGCTTTTCTAAGCTAAGCAGGGTCAGCCCCGGTTAGAACTTGGACAGGAAACTGCCAGCAAACCCAGGTACTATAGGCTGTATTTCAGACAAAGGAATGGGCAAAACCACCTTTGTGCACTTTTGGCTGAAGAAATCCCTCTAAAATCCATGAGGTCATATAAGTCAACAGATGACTTATGCAAATATACATAGATTCTGCCATTACCAGGTTAGTTGATCAGTCAATCTGTTGTTGCCAGTTGAATGACGTTTGGGTGTTCACAACAGACTTCTGTGGTGTTTTTATGTACAACTACCCATCCCCTGCCATTCGTTGCTGTGGCCGTCTGTATATATGTGTTTTGTGTGTGTATATATGTGTTTATATGTGTATATATATTTGTGTATCTGTGTATATATGTGGTTTGTGCATGTATATGTGTGTGTGTGTGTGTATATATACAGGTGTATATATATGTGTGTGTGTGTGTATATGTATATTGTTTATATGTGTGTGCTTGTCTATATGCATATTTGTGTGTATATGTTTATGTATGTGTGCCTGTATGTGTACATGTGTATATTTGTGTGTGCACATATATATGTATATATGTGTGTGTATGTAGATGTATGTGTGTGTATATTTGTGTGTGCTTGGGTGTATATGTGTGTGTGTGTATGTGTATATGTATATACACACATATACATATACACATGACACACAAATATACACACACATACATCTTCATACACACACATATATACATATACATATGCGCGCACACACACACACACACACTCACACACACACACACACTCACACACACACACACACACACATATATATATATATATATATATATATGGTGTATTTTTGTTATGAGTGGTGGTCACTCGTTGGCCTGATAGATGTATTGTGTCCAGATTTGGTGTCAATTTGCCCAGTGGTTTTTGAGTTATGTTAATCCCACAAACAAACATTACATATTTATTTATATAGATGTAATCCTAACATCCTTCAGGTCAAAGTCTTGTCACAGTCAGGATGCATCTGTCAAGCGTTAACAATATTATTATTATTACTATTATTAAGAACTCTGTGTTTCAGGTGATCAACAAGTACTTAACCTTCTTGTGGCTTCCTCATTCTCTAAGATGTTCAGTGTTGATGTCCGGCTAATGTCATTGCCCTTACACATTTTTGAATGGTGGATTTGGCTTTTGAGGAGGCTGCCCTGGTTTTTAATTGCACAGCCCGTCGCTCCCTCCCGCCACCTCCCTCAAAGGCCACTTTCTGGATTTCCTTGATTCAGAAACTAGTAAATCTGTAAAACCCTGCCTTTCTGCTTTTTCTCGGTGGGAGCAAGGATGGTGAGGGGGAACCTGGGGCGCCAATGCTGACCTCCTGACCCACCTTAAGCCAGAGAGGAAGGAAGCAGAATTTAGGTCTTGGCAACAGGGAGACCCACTGTGACTCTTCTGGGAAGCAGGCCCTCCATTTTGGTGCCCTTTGGGGACCTGCAATGAAAGAGGGGCTGCTAATGCGTTGCAGAATTTGGCCTGCAAATGTGGACAAAACCCCTGCCTGGGTTTCTTCGGAAGGCCCATAAAGTCTGTCCTTTTGATAAATCAGGGTCACAGCCTCCTTGCTTTTTGGTTTGTTCCCCAAAAGAAATGGGAAATTTCCTTGTGTTGCCATTGTTGTTGTTGTGTGCTTTTACGTTGTTTCAAGGTCACCCATGGTGACCCTAAAGTGTACTTATTCGAGGCTCTTCCTGGCAAGGTTTGTGCAGAAGAGGTTTGCCATGGCCATTTACTGAGGCAGAGAGAACGCGACTTTACAGTTTTCTCACTTTTACAGAGTTTATGAACCACTAACCTCTGTGAAAATGGAAGGCTTACTGTGCTAACGTTGGTGAAAGATACACAAATGACATAGCCTTTTCTGTGGTGGCACTTTTGGAAAATTGATATTCATAACAATTTGAGAAAACCAGAATCTGTAAGTGTGACCCTTTTTGGAGATTAATTATTATTCACACTGTCTGGAATAATCATGACCTTCCTGAATATCTATCTATCTATCTAAACATAGAGAGAGAGAGAGAGAGAGAGAGAGAGAGAGAGAGAGAGAGAGAGATGTTGTATTCAGGAAGGTCATGTTTTTCCAAAAGGTCATGATTATTCCAAACATTATTCCATGCATCAGCCTATCTGTCTGTCTGTCTATCTATCGATCCATCCATGCATGCATCAGTCTATTCACCTACCTACCTATTTATCCATTTATCAATCTATACTGTACATCTGTCCATCTATCAATCATCTGTCTGTCTATCTATCTATCTATCTATCTATCTATCTATCTATCTATCTATCCATCCATCCATCCATCCATCCATAGTGCCATCCATCCATCCATCCATCCATCCATCGTGTTATCTCTGTCTGTCTGTCTGTCTGTCTGTCTATCTATCTATCTACAGTATCTATCCATCCATCAGTGCATCAGTGCATCAGTCTGTCCATCCATCCATCCATCCATGCATGCATCAGTCTATTTATTCATCTATCTATCCATCCATCCATCCATCCATCCATCCATCCATCCATCCATCCATCCATAGTGCTATCTATCTGTCTGTCTGTCTGTCTGTCTATCATCTATCTATCTATCTATCTATCTATCTATCTATCTATCTATCTATCTATCTATCTATCTATCTACAGTATCTATCTATCTACAGTATCTATCTATCCATCAGTACATCAGTCTGTCCATCCATCCATCCATCCATCCATCCATCCATCCATCCATCCATAGTGCTATCTATCTGTCTGTCTGTCCGTCCGTCCGTCCATCCATAGTGTTATCTCTCTCTCTCTCTCTCTCTCTCTCTATATATATATATATATATATATATATATATATTATCCATGCATCCAAAAAAGCTTAATTGGACGAAATCTGGTGGCCTCAGTGGTGAGGTTTGTGGCTTTTCCAAAAGGCCACTCTATCATATTCCAAGCCCCAAGCCTCATAATTCAAGCCCTGAATTTGGCAGGAGAGAAAGGACACTGTGTATTTTATTCAGTTTATCTCTCTGTTGTTTTTGCCAAGGTTTTTGTCCCCCTCCTCTTTCACTTGCTTTCATCTAAATGTAAAGACGGGGGTGCCGAACAGAAGGAGATCTATGCTCATCCCTAGCGAAAATAGCAGGGAAGGGAAAGAGAGCGAAGAAATATGACCTCAATGGATGGATATGGTGAAGTTTGGAAACCCTTCCTTCTATGGTATGAAACCAGGCTATAATTGCAACTTGGCTATAGGAGCCCATTGCAAGGAGCGAAATCACAGACAGGGGTGGATGACAACATTGTTTGGTTTGGTGTTGTCGTGTTGTTGTTTTTCCTCATAGGGTCTTCTCGAAATTTTTCTTCATACATTTGGTGGAAAGGGTCTGAAATGTAAAACATGTCAGCTTGCAGGAAAGGCGCAGCCAATTAACCTGCTCATCCAGTTAAAGTCTGAGTTCTTAAAAATATACAGTTTGAATGCTTGAATATTTGAGTCAGTGAGTCAAAACTCACTGAATCATAGAAGGTCAGTTCCACTTGGTGTGGTTTTGAGAAGGTGAGTTTTTAGCAACTTCTAGTTCTGTCAATGGGTTATGGTTTGAGTATGGAGCCTGGGAAACCTGGGTTTGAATCTGTGCTTGACCCTTGTCATTTCATTAACTGGAAGATGTTTTAATAGCATTCATTTCAGGGCAATGACTCAGCAGAGCTTGAAACAGGGCGGTTTATATACAAAAAGGCAAATATTCAGTGTCATGGTAAAGCAAATACACACAAATCAATGTAATACAAAAAACATCAATAAGCAGATATCTAAAAATAAATTGGAATTAAAAATAAAAATAAACATATTTAATTTTTTTTTTGTTGTGTCAGGAGCAACTTGAGAAATTGCAAGTCACTTGTGGTGTGAGAGAATTGGTCGTCTGCAAGGACGTTGCCCAGGGGACGCCTGGATGATTTGATGTTTTTATCATCCTTGGGAAGCTTCTCTCATGTCCCCGCATGAGGAGCTGGAGCTGATAGAGGGAGCTCATTTGCCTCTCCTCGGATTCGAACCTGTGACCTATCGGTTTTCAGTCCTGCCATCACAGGGGTTTGACCCACTGCGCCACTGGGGACTCCAACATATTTAAATAAAACATGACTACACTAATAAAACATAGATAAAGGTTTTCCCCTGACATTGAGTCTAGTTGTGTCCAGCTCTGGGGTTTGGTGCTAATCTCCATTTCTAAACCAAAGAGCTGGCATTGTCCATAGACACTTAGGTCATGTGGCCAGCATGACTGCATGGAGTGTCGTTACCTTCCTGTCAGAGTGGTACCTATTAATATCCTCAAATTTGCATGTTTTCAAACTGCTAGGTTAGCAGAAGCTGGGGCTAACAGCAGGAGCTCATCCTGCTCCCCAAATTTGAACCGGTGATCTTTCAGTCAGCAAGTTGAGCAGCTCAGCAGTTTAACCCATTATGCCACCAGGGACGCCATTTAATAAAACATAGTTACAATAAAAAACAGACCATTTCCTATACCAGTCTTGTTTTGTACGACTACTCATATACTTTGATTAATATAATCATTGATTACATATTCCGAGAGATAAGACCACCAAATTACCAAACCCATCTTGTACTGGTTCTCCATCCATGGGCTGTCGTAGCCTATATTGCGTCTATCATATATTTTAGGGTGTTTGTAACTTGGGGACTTGAATTTGAAATGCAATCCAACTGGATCACCCCAGTCGTTTGTTACAACACAAACAAGCAAGAGACCCGCAGCACATGTATTAAAGCCTCATTATTGGTGCATGGCAGTTCACAGATACAATTAAATCAGTGTATGAAGGCCAATCCAAGTGTGTGACAGTGCTGACTGATCCTGACGGGGTTGCTCTTCCTTTTTTGCCTCTGTCAGCCTCCTTTTCCCCCCTTCTGATCTCCTTCGCTCCTTGATGACAAAGATTGGTTGCAGAAATTTCACCACTAACGTAACAGGTCTCAGAGTTTATCGGATGAGTGATGACACCGGGGGAGGTGGGCTTTCCAGCCTTTGAGAAATGTAGACATCTGAAAACATACAGAAGGGTCTCCTGAGATATCAAAGTTGGCAGAGCTCTACACTTTCTCCACCTGCGTCTCTCTTTCTTCCCCCCCCCCCCCCGGGGACCTAAGCCTATACATGAAAATCATTTCAGTTTTGTATGTAGCTTACATAGCCTGAAGGTCATTAGATGCACAGCATTTTTAATAATGTGGTGCATGGAACAAAGTTTGTACGAGGGTGGGTCAAAAAGTTTTGCCTCCTGTGTCCTAAAAATGGTCTGAATGAACCTATAACAGCAGAATTTACTCCAGATCATAGCCTGAACTGTCCTCTACTCAAAACTACCATTCAACATAGTCACCATCAATGTGTACACATTTGCACCATCGTTGAACCCAGGCATCCAAACCATTTGAGAAAAATTCAGGGTTTTGCTTTGTGACCCATGATTTTCAAGCTGTTTGAACGTCATTGAAGTCATTGAATCTGAAACCACCTAGGTTGCCTTTCTGATGTCCAAACAGGTTAAAGTCAAAAGGGCTAAATCATCAACATTTCTCAAGTGGTGATGGATTTCCTGAGGTGCACAACCTCCTTTGGCCAGAAATTCAATCACGACTCTTTCTTTGAGCTTCAGATTCATGGTTCTAATCAGTCAATCAGAAAAAAGAAAATACTCTATCACTAGAGTAAGGTTCCCTCTATCATATCATGCATGGATAGTCCAGCGGCTGTGAAAGAAAGAAAAATTAGAGCGATGGAGGCATTACTTTTTGACCCACCCATATATACATTTCCCCCACTTGCGTCTTTATTCCCTTGCCTGGGGACCCAGGCCTAAACATGAAATTCATTTCAGTTTCATATGTAACTAACGTAGCCCAAAGGTCATTTGATGCACAACATTTTAAATAATTTGGTTCATGAAACAGAGTTTGTATATGCCAAACCTTCAGAAAGCAATGGCATCACTATCTCAGTTGCCAGGTGGACAATTCTGGATTTTGACGTATTATATATTTATTTCCGATATTTATATGCCGCCCTTCTCACCCTGAAGAGGACTCAGAGCGGCTTACAAGATATATATACATACAATATATGAAATTATTAGCATAGTATAATATCAGTATTGGGCTCAAAGGTTGGCTCAAACCCAACCTTAAAAACTGTGGCATAGACACTGCGAATTGGGAAGCCCTGGCTCTTGAGCACTCCAGTTGGAGGTCAGCTGTGACCAGCAGTGCTGCAGAATTTGAAGAGGCATGAATGGAGGGTGAAAGAGAGAAATGTGCCAAGAGGAAGGCGCGTCAAGCCAACCGCAACTGGGACCACCTTCCACCTGGAAACTGATGCCCTCACTGTGGGAGAAGATGCAAATCAAGAATAGGGCTCTACAGTCACCTACGGACCCACCGCCAGGACCCTACACTTGGAGGACTATCATCCTTGGACTACAAGGGATCGCCTAAGTAAGTAAGTAATATCAGTATTATATATTATTATATTGTACTACACCATTATATTGTAATAGTATTAGTAATATTACATGTAATATAAAATATATAATTATAATATTGTATTATTAGTAGTATTATATTGTATTACATTATAATATTATAAATATTATGTGTATATACATTATATTATATTATTAGTAAAGCACAGGAGACAAGATGGAACTGTCTTCTGCCTCCCTCTCTCTTTCACATCATCTTCCACCTAAACATTAGGAAAAACTTCCTAACTGTAAGAGCTGTTCAGCAGTGGAACTCTCTGCCCCAGAGTGTGGTGGAAGCTCCTTCTTTGGAGGCTTTTAAACAACCTATCATTATTATTATTGCCCTACCTCTGCAGGGATGGGACCCTTACAGGTATAAATGGATCCTGCTGGTGTTGTTGTTATTGCCTCCACCACTCTCCAGGGCAGAGAGTTCCACTGCTGAACAGCTGACTGTGAGAGCTGTTCAGCAGTGGAACTCTCTGCCCCAGAGTGTTGTGGAGGCTCCTTCTTTGGAGGCTTTTAAACAGAGGCTGGATGGCCATCTGTCGTGTGCTTTGAATGTGATTTTCCTGCTTCTTGGCCGAATGGGGTTGGACTCTATGATTCTATGATTAAAGGCCTTTTTGAGCTCCAGCCTCAGCAGCCATTAAATAAGAGCACTATCAAAGTATTGTGAGTCTTGTAAATAACAATCTGTAGGGATTTTCATGGGAATTTTAAAATAATGTTTATATTCAGAAGGGTAAACAAATAGATAAAATATGAGATTAGTATTTCTGGAATGAGGTGGAAGGCTATCATTTCAGCTTCACTGACATTCTCCTCTTTGCTTGTCATTCTCCAAAGCAGTTAAAAATCTTTGATGCTGGTTTCTACACTTTTGCAGCTCTGGCTATTTGAACACAAGATGGATAGGGGAAAATGTCTTAAGTCTGGTCCAAGTGGACCATGTTGACAGTTGTAATTTTTTTAAACATTATCATGTAGTGCTTGCTCTCTTTTTTCTGATCAGATCTATGTATACATATAAAATTTCTTTCCCTCGTTTCTCTTTCCTCTTCAATCTTTCCCAAGGAACCAGGAAAGAGAAGTTCAAAGCAGTGTGTCCTGACAGTTTTTGGTACAAACACTCACCCTGTCTGTTTATATAGCCGGCATGGTTTCATGTCTCAAGAAAAAAAAGAACATAAAAGGGAAGAGAAGAAAGGGTTTTGAGCCTATTTTCCCCCCAAAAAATCCAGTATTTTTTCTCAGAGGACAATGTACATTGTATAAGAAGTAAATCCAAAGTGTGTGGGCATATTGCCTGGGAAGGGAGAGAAAGAACAGTCTATAACAGGCATTTGCATGTTTTTGAACTTTTAGGTTGGCAGAAGCTGGGGCTAACAGCAGGAGCTCACACTGCTCCGGGGATTCGAACCTGCAACCGTTCGGTAAGCAAGTTCAGCAGCTCAGCGGTTTAATCCACTGCAAATTTTGGCCCTCCCTCCAGGTGTTTCCAACTTCAACTCCCACAATTCCTAACAACCTCAGATCCCTTCCTTTTCCCCCTTGGGAAAGGACCTGGGGGTGTTAGGAATTGTGGGAGTTGAAGTCCAGAACATCTGGACAGAGGGCCAAAGTTTGCTCATGCCCAATATATAAAGTTGATTATGATCTATAAATCCCTATCAGGATATCGGGAAGACTATATATATATTTGGAAGAGTGCATCTGGTGTTGCAATGGATTAAACCGCTGAGCTGCTGAATTTGCTTACCAAAAAGTTGCAGGTTCGAATCCGGGGAGTGGTGTGAGCTCCTGCTGTTAGCCCCAGCTTCTGCCAACCTATCAGTTCAAAAACATGTAAATGTGAGTAGATCAATAGATATTTCCTTACTTAGATGATCCCTCGTTGTCCGAGTAAGATTGTCCTCCAAGTGCGGTATGTAGGTGACTGTGGAGCCCTATTCTTGATACCCCTTCGTCAGGAAGGTAACGGCGCTCCATGCAGTCATGCCGGCCACATGATCTTGGAGGTGTCTACGGACAACACCAGCTCTTCAGCTTAGAAATGGAAATGAGCACCAACCCCCAGAGTCTGACATGACTGAATGTCAGGGGAAAACCTTTACCTTTATATATGTGTGTGTGTATATATACATATATATATATAAACTTTTATATCCCGATCTTCTCTACCTCTGTGGAGGGACTCACACTGGCTAACAGCAGAAATTCAATGCACAAATACATCTAAAACATCATAAAATCATAATAAGTTAAAATACAGACAAAATAAATACATAAAAGCTAAATCGCCAAGACAGAATCAAGTTCAGCTCAGTCCGCAAATGTGGTCAATAACTATTCAGTTATTGCTGGACTCAACCAATTATTCTGGGAATGCTTCGTCCCAGAGACAGGATTTCACTAGCTTTCTGAAGGTCAGGAGGGAAGGGGCAAATCTAATCTCCATCAGGAGAGAGTTCCACAGTCGAGGGGCCACCACTGAGAAGGCCTTGTCTCTCATCCCCACAAGGTGCGATTGCGGTGGGACCGAGAGAAGGACCCCTCCAGAAGATCTTAATAACCTTTCCTAAGCACTTGGATAATATGGGAAGGCACTTCTCTTCGTCCAATTCCATTTCTATTGATATTTGGTGGGTACAAAGAAGAGGGTCTTCTCAGTGGTAGCTCCTGGACTGTGAAAATCCTTAAGGAGGGATTTTCACAGTTCAGGAGCTACCACTGAGAAGGCCCAGATAGCTTCCTGTTTGTTCTCCTTTGGAGAACAGGCTTCTTGGATCTGGCTGTGATGAGCTTTTAATTGTGATGTTGTGTTGTTTTCTATCCTCAAATGCTTTGAGTCAAGTTGTCTAGTGAATTCATGCCTGATTTGCTCTTGGACCATATACGAGGGTGGGTCAAAAGGTTTTTTTTTAAGTTTCTCTTTCTTCCTTCTTTCTTCGTGCATCTTTAAACAGGCAATACAGGGATGAAATCTAGCTGGAAACTGCAACCTTCTACAAGCTTCCTATACTAGTTATTTGTTATGTCTATAATTCAGATTGCTTCCTATGTTGAATGTATATTTTGATATGCAGCTTTCCCTTAACTCTATGTTCTTTGAGGTTGTGGGGGGAATGCAGACCATGTGACCAAATCTGGGCCTATTCAGACTGAGGCTCCATTTTTAGGAGTCAGTTTGCATCAAAAGTAGTAAAGTACAGTTTAGATGTCAGTAGTGTCAGTATGCTGCAGTAAGTAGTCAGTCTGGGTTGAGTAGTGAACTAGACTGAAGGGAGTGCAAAGAAGAGACCAAAAATAGAATGCTTTCGAGAACTTACTGTTTAAACTCTCAACCCGTAAGAAACTTCCCTGTATGCTGAATACATGAAGTTTGTAAAAGTCAACTACGTTACTTTTAACAAAGGCTACCTATTTTTGGTCTCTTGAGAGCATGATTTAAAAGCAATATGTTTTATGGGAGAGTAGATGTTTTTGGGCAACTGAAATAACACTTTTGAAGATCTGCACTATATTTTGTGCATTGATATATCTTTGTTCCTAACGGTTCAGAGAGAGAACTAGGTATATCAGTCTAACAACTGAGAAACCTATTTTGCCTTGCATGAATACTAGTGGGGATTTACCACTAAGGAGAAGATTCAGTCACTCGAGTATGTGACTCTTCTCAGGAAGATCATACTTTACAAAAGGGTTATGATTATTCCAAATTGTGTGAATGCCAGTTAATTTCCAAAAGGGTCACGTTTCCAAAAGGTTATGTTGTTTGATTTTTATTATGTTTTTTGCACTGTTTATTTTATTTTTTTACTTCATGTATTTTGTTGTGATGTAATTTTTCTGTTATTTGTGTCTAACTTTGCTGTATTATTTGTGGGCTTGGCCTATGTTAGCCGCCCCGAGTCCCCTTTGGGGAGATGCTGGCAGGGTATAAATAAAGTTTAGTATTATTATATTACTAGCCCCCTACCACACATTGCTGTGGCCCAGTCTGTGTATATGTGTTTATATGTGTGTTTGCACACACACACACACACACATACACATACACATATATATATATGTGTGTGTGTGTGTGCGTGCGCGTGTGTGTATGTATGTGTGTATATATGTGTGTTTATATTTGTGTATTTGTGTGTTTGTATGTGTACATGCATATTGTGTATAGGTGTGTGTTTGTCTATATGTATATTTGTGTGTGTGTATATATATGTATGTGTGCATGCATATGTATATGTTTGTATATATGCATATTTGTGTGTTCATGTGTATGTGTGTGTGTGTGTGTGTGCATATGTATGTGTGTATATGTGCATATCTGTGTGTGTTTGTTCATATATATATATATATATATATATATATATATGAAGGTGTGCATGTGTATATGTATATGAGTGTATGTGTAGGAGCCCCCGGTGGTGCAGTGAGTTAAACCCCTGTGCCGGCAGAACTGAAGACCGACAGGTTGCAGGTTCGAATCCAGGGAGAGGCGGATGAGCTCCCTCTATCAGCTCCAGCTCCTCATGTGGGAACATGAGAGAAGCCTCCCACAAGGACATAAAATCATCTAGGCGTCCCCTGGGCAACGTCCTTGCAGACAGCCAATTCTCTCACACCAGAAGCGACTTGCAGTTTCTCAAGTCACTCCTGACACGATAAAAAAAAAGTGTATGTGTATATGTATATATGGTGTATTTTTGGGGTTTTTAAGTCTGCTCCGCTGGGGTTTTGTGTGTGTGTGTTTTTAGGGGTGATGGACATTCATTGGACTGTTAGGTGTATTGTGTCCAAATTTTGTGTCAATTCGTTCAGTGGTTTTTGAGTTATGTTAATCCCACAAACGAATATTACATTTTTATTTATATATATTTCTGGTTTCCCAAAAGGTTATGATCTCTAAAAAGGTCATGCCTTTCCAAAACAAAAAATCCTAACCTGAAAATGTCACTTAGCTGAGTCTTTGCTTATTGTTGTACTCACTTACCCTTGTTGTTGTTGTTTGTGTGCCTTCGAGTCAAGTGTATATAATTGGATTTTCGCGGCAAGATTTGCCATCGTCTGAGGCTGAGAGAGCGTGACTTGCCCAAGGTCACCCAACAGGTTTCCATAGCCAGGCAGGGATTTGTACTCTTAATACCCATAGTTCAGTGCTCAAACCACTATATAGTATTCGTGAGTATTTAAGCGTAGTAACAACATTGAGGGAGGCCTTGATCAGATGGTGGGAATCACATTCATAACCTGTTCTGCTTTTGACATACACAGACATGCACGCACCTCGCTCTTTCTCCCAGGGAAATTTATTGTGTAAAGCTTGAAATGTATAACTTTCAAAACCCGGTGTCGGGCAGACCAAGTTCAAAGGCCTGGTAATGCTCCCTTAATGATAAGCGATGTTAATTGCTCCAAGATGAATGGCTGTATATCTTTGGGAGGCTGTCACGGAGGAAGAAGGGGTCATGTTTCACAATTTTTAGGAAACCTCCTTATGACTCCCCCCTCCCTCCTCGTCCTAATTTTGTTTCCAAAGTCCCGAGCAACAAAACTGTTGTCTGAATAGGAATAAAGAACAGCACACAATAAAGAATGATGGTGAGTTTTAGGCCTAGGAGTCCTGGAGATTGAACTCTCTTGGTTTTGTGCCATTCTGGGAGTAAAATAAAATCAAGTTTGCAAGGTCTAAGGCTGCTGCCCTTAAAAGGGGGCTTTATAGGTCTTTACATAAGAAACTAAATATGCCTAGGTCTGAATTACCTGAAAGTCATGCCCTTGGGACTTGGTTCGGAATAAACCTTTTTGGATTTAACCCTGGAAGTCCCATTCCCATTTATGCTGGTGGGTCAAAAAGTAATGCCTCCAACGCTCTAACTTTTCTTTCTTTCCCTACTACTGGACTGTCTCTGCATGATATGATAGAGGGAACCTTACTCGACTGATAAGAGTCTTTTCTTGTTCACATTGACTGATTAGAAACATGAATCTGAAGCTCAAAGAAAGAGTCGTCATTGAATTTCTAGCCAAAGAAGGAGATCTAGCCAAAGAAGGAGATTCACCTCACTACCTCTGAGGATGCTTGCCATAGATGCAGGCGAAACGTCAGGAGAAATGCCTCTAGAACATGGCCATATAGCCCGAAAAAACCCACAAGAACCTAGATCCATAATTGCTTGAATAATATTTCTGATTTGGTCCCTTCTGACTTTGACCTGTTTGGACCTCTGAAAGACACCTTACATGGTTTCAGATTCAATGACTTGAATGATGTCCAGACACCTTTAAAATCATGAGTCGTAAAGAAAAACCCTGAATTTTTCCCAAATTGTTTGGATGCCTGTGTTAAATGACGGTGCAAATGTGTCCAAACTGATGGTGACTATGTTGAATGGTAGTTTTGTGTAAAGGACAGTTCAGTCTCTGATCTGGAGCAACTTCTGCTGTTATAGGTTCATCTATATAAATAAAAATGTAATGTAATAAATAAAATAAATAAAAATGTAATCACTGGATGATTTGATGCAATACACTTATCAGGCCAACGAGTGATCATCACTCATAAAAACACTGAAAAACACAGCAGAAGACACTTAAAAAGCCAAAAATTATATTACACCACATGCTCAAAACCACACATGTATACGCAAACACACATAAACATAAAACACAAATATATACACACACATACACAAAATAAAAAATACATTACAACACATGCGCAAAACCAGATATATACACATATACACAAATATATACACATATATACACATATATGCATATAAACACACAGAAAACACATATACACAGATTGGGCCACAGCAACGTGTGGCAGGGGATGGCTAGTTCATAATATTTTTATGACACAGGAGGCAAGACTTTTTGACCCACCCTGGTATTTAGGAATATGGTAGCTTTGGATAGTGGACAGTTCAGGCTATTATCTGGAGCAACTTCTGCTTATTATAAGTTTTATTGATTTATACTGACTGTTTATTATGCTACTGTTTTTAATTTTTTAAACTATTTTATGATGTTTTTGAGCATTGAAATTTGCTATTGTTGACTGCTCTGAGTTGCCCCAGGGCTGTGAAGAGCGGTATACAAATATAGTAAGTAAATAAATATATACATTTGTAATGTTTTATGATACAGGAGGCAAAACTTTTTGACTCACCCTGGTATTTAGGAATACGGTACAGTAGAAGACAGTTCAGGCTAGGATCTGGAGCAACTTCTGCTGTTATAGGTCCATCCGTAATGTTTTTATGACACAGGAGGCAAAACTTTTTGACCCACCCTGGTATGTTTGGGAATATAATCCAATTTCATCCTGGCTTCTCTTGGAAGCTAAGTAGGACCAGCCTACTTGGATGGGAGATCGCCAGTGAATCCAAGGTAATGCATATCAGAGGAAGGATATGGACCATGGGGTATAATTATTGTGAATATAATTATAATAATAAGACTGGCAACTTGATGGCACACATAAGCCAAGGTTAAGGAAACTTCTGAGTTATATCGACAGGCTCAGGCCAGAAGGGCTACAACAGGCATCTGTTCCCAAAACAGTTTAATGTAAGGCCAGGTCCCAATCCTACCTTTATGTTGGCTGTACCAAACTCAGCCCAGCCTCCTTTTGAGAGATCTGTTTGCACTTTAACACAATCCCCTCCATTTTATTGGGCTCCCTGCTCGATTTTTGCCCAAGTTTTTTCACCCAGGAAAGAAACAGATGGAGGAAAACATGGAGCAAAGAAAGCCAGTGCCCGCAAATGAAAATAGAAGCGGAAAAGATGGGGGAAAGCTAGAGAATGTAGGGAAAGGTTGCCCTGCTTGGAGTCAGGGCTCTGAAAACCCACTGGATGTGTTATGGCTCTGTCACACTCTCTCAGCCTCGGAGGAACAACCCTGGTCAAGAAAATACCAATAATGTGGGAATGCTTTGTGTTTGCAAGGGTTTTGAAAAAGCTGCCCCCCCCCCTTTGTTGCCTCAATGAGTTTTAGATGTAATTCTCATGGTGTTTCAACTTTTTCATGTTGGTTTTTGTACTTGTTTTGTTCTAAATTGTGGGAAGTTGAGTGGGGGAGGGAGAAAGGCAGGCTAGAAATATAACAACAACAACAACAACAATAACAACAACAACAAGGATAGATAGATAGAACAAAAGTGTTCCATTAAAATCCAGGATGGCTTGCATTTTGACCAGATTGGATTGGGCGCATGAGAATCAAATCCATATGGATTTCCTCTGTCTTCGACCAGGAGCTTTGGGGTCTTCTTTGCCCTCCAAAAGGGGCTCTTTGGGGATGATTGCATGGGCAAAATCAGGAGCGCAAATGTAGCATATGCGCTACATTTAAGGTGTTTACAATTAAAGGTGTTTACAATAAAAATAACTTCCCTATCCCCCCAAAATGAGGGTTAAAACCAGCAAACAGAGCAGTGATCTATAATTTCCTCTCCTTCATCAAAACTCTGCCACATAAAGGGATTTTGAAAAATAACAAAGTTCCCAAACATGAAGACTATATATTATATTATATTATGATTGTTATATTACATGCTTAATATATTGTATTATATAATATATTACATGATTAATATATTGTATTATATAATAAATTGCATTATATAATAATATATAATAATTATAGTATATGTTATAATATATAATTATTGTATCATATAAACATGATACAATAATATATTGTATTATATAAACATGATACAATAATATATTGTATCATATATTTATATGATACAATATCATATAAATATATGATACAATATATTATTGTATATGGGGGTGAGAAGGGCGGGGTACAAGTGTATTAAATAAATAAATTATATACATAATATATATTGTATTCTATAATATAATGCTTATATAAATATATATAAAATACATAATATAATATAATATCACAATATATAATATAATAACATAGTGTTATAATATATAATAATTCAATATAATAATCATATTTTATATATTATATTATAATTATATTATATACACAACACATATTGTATTATATAATATAATGCATATATAAATAGGTTGTTGTCTGTTTTCAGGGCAGAAACCTCACAACTTCTGAGGATGCCTGATATAGATGAAGGCGAAAAGTCAGGAGATAATGCTTCTGGAACTTGGCCATATAGCCCAGAAAACACACAACAACCCAGTGATTCCGGCTTCTACAATACATATATAAATATATATACATAATACTTTATAATAAAATATATTATTACAATATATGATATGATAATATATTAATTATATTATAATATATATTATATTAATATATAATAGCATTATATATTATTATATTATATACATAATAAATTATAAAATTTGTTACATATATAAATATATATAGAGATAATATAATGCAATATAATATAACACACACACACACAATATAATCTCAAATTCCCCCTTCCGTTCTCCAGCATTGACTGCCTTCCTGGGCAAGATCTATATTCACAGATTGATTCTTCAACGCTTTTTCTGACCTTTGTTTGTGAAAGTAGGCCAACCTGGACTGAGAGACTCAACCCCCCCCCCCCAAAAAAAAACAGCAAACCCAAGGTTGCAATAATAATAATACTAACAACAACAACAACAATGCTTTATTTGTATTCCGCCCTTTCTCCCCGAGGGGATTCCCAGACTGGCCCCATCCCTGGGTGAGAAGGACCTTCTCTTTGGAAAAAGAGGGGCATTCCCACGTTCAAGACCCGTGTTTGGCTCCCCTTCCTGTCCCTCATTCTAGAAGCCACAGGCCAACAACCTCCCGAAATACCTTTCCCAGGGATGCTCTGGCCTTCCTTCCACTCTCCTCCTTTTTTCATTCTTTCCTTCCACTCTCCTCCTTTTCTCTCTCCCCCGTTCCTTCTCTTCCAGGGCCCAGACCCCAAACAGCTTCGGATTTATATTCATCAATAGATTGTAAAGTCTGGGGAGGGGGAAAAAAGGGTTCATTAGCAAACTGACCCCAGTTGACTCCCCCTTTTTTTCACATTTGGGTGTTGTTTCTGTTCCCAATTTCTGCGTCACGTGACGCAGGGGAGTGAGTTTGAGGGGTTTCCTTTTTGGGGAAAAAAGAGGGGGGGGGGGAGAGAGAGAGCCACTTTTACCCCATTGCAAACCAGGAGGGGAATTTTTTTGTTTTTATATTTGTAAGACATCGCAGCTGACTTTGGAGCTAAACTCAGGTGGTGGACCCCAGAGAAGGCTGACTTGATGACTCAGGTGAGTGAGGGAGGGAAGGAGGGAGTGGGGAGAAGGAAGAGACGGGGCTGCTGCGCGTTTTCCCGGATGTGTGGCCATGTCCCTTTTCTTAAATCGGATTTCGTGTCAGATTCGAGGCGAGGGTGACCTTCCCTTTCGGAGGGGGTTTTGATGCGGTGAAGCTGAATAAAGTCTTGTATGTGGGTAGATAGATGGATGGATGGATGGATGGATGGATGGATGGATGGATGGATGGATGGATGGATGGATGGATGGATAGCTAGGTGGATAGCTAGGTGGATGGATAGTTAGATAGTAGTAGATGGATAGGTAGATAGAGAGGTAAGTAGAAAGATAAGTAGATAGATAGGTAGATAGGAACATAGACAGACAGATAGATAGGAAGATATAAAGATAGGAAGATTAGATAGGTAGATAGATAGACAGGCAGATAGCTAGATAGGAAGGTAGATATATAGGAAGCTAGGTAGGTAAGTAGATAGATAAGATAGGAAGATAGATAGATGGATAGTTAGATAGTTGATAGATGTGTAGATAGGAAGATCGATAGGAAAATAGATAGGAAGATAGATAGATAGATAGATAGATAGATAGGAAGATAGATAGATAGATAGACAGACAGACAGACAGACAGATGAATAGATAGGTGGATGGATGGATAGATAGAGATAGATAGATAGGGAGATAGGTAAGTAGGAAGATAAGTAGATAGATAGGTAGATAGGAAGATAGATAGATAGATAGATAGATAGATAGATAGATAGATAGATAGATAGATAGATAGATAGATAGACAGGAAGCTAGGAAGATAAGATAAGATAGATAGACGGATAGGAAGATAGATATATAGGAACTAGATATATAGGATAATAGATAGGTAAGTAAATAGATAAGATAGGAAGATAGATAAGATAGGAAGATAGATAGATAGATAGATAGATAGATAGATAGATAGTAGATAGGTAGATAGTAGATAGGTAGATAGGAAGATAGATAGGGAAATAGGAAGACAAATTGATAGATAGGAACAGATAGACAGTAGGTAGGTAGGTACATAGGAAGATAAGTAGATAGATAGGTAGATAGATAGAAGATAGATATATAGGAAGCTAGATAGATAGGTAAGTAGATAGATAGGAAGATAGGAAAATCGATATATAGGAAGCTAGGTAGGTAGGTAGGTAGGTAGGTAGGTAGGAAGGTAGGAAGGAAGATAGATAGATAGATAGATAGATAGATAGATATAGAGAAAGACTCTTCTCAGTAGAGTAAGATTCCCTCTATCGTCTCATGCCTAGGTAGTCCAGGAGCTGTGAAAGAGAGAAAAGCCAGAGCGATGGAGGCATTACTTTTTGACACCCCCCCCCCCCCCATATGTCCAAAAGGATGGTGACTCTGCTGAAGGATAGTTTTGGTTAGAGGACCGTTCAGGCTGGGATCTGGAGCAACTTCTGCTCTTCTAGATTCATACCGAACGGTGTTTAGGACGCAAGAGGCAAAACTTTTTGACACACCCTCTGCATGATACATTTTTTGTATTAATTGAAAGGACTGGGGTGGGAATGGGGGATCTCTCCGCCTGGCTTGAGAAGGAGGGAAGGCTCAAACTGTTTCTCTCTCTATATATATATATCTATATATACACACTCACACATACATACATATATATATACACACACATACCACGTCGAAGGCTTTCATGGCCGAAATCACTGGCTTGCTGCGAGTTTTCCAGGCTATAATACAGCCATACAGTCCGGAAAACTCACAGCAACCCAATATATACCATACTTGGATAGTGTGGCACATAAAACGCGCGTTTTCCTTTCCTACAACTCATGATTTCGCTAAAGACTTAGAGGCGATTTGTCATGCATGTCCTTCTTTCCCTTTCCCCACCAAAGCGACCCTTTTCTGTTTAGGACACCTTGCTCTTTGGCTATTATTATTATTATTATTATTATTATTATTATTATTATTATTATTAAGTTTGCTCTTCCAAACCTTTCCCTTCCTTCCCTTTGTCCTCCTCTTATATGCAAAACTAATATCTTAACTTTGACTCCAAACCTCTTGGATTATTCTCCCCAACTCATTATTATTATTATTATTATTATTGTTATTATTATTATAATATATAATATATTAGTGATTATTATTAGTAGTAATAGTTGTTATTACAATTATATATTATATTATAATATATTAGTAATAATAATAATTGATAATAGTTGTTATTATGGGTTGTTGTAGGTTTTTCGGGCTATATGGCCATGTTGTAGAAGCATTCTCTCCTGACCTTTCGCCTGCATCTATGGCAAGCCTCCTCACAACCTCTGATGCAGGCGAAAGGTCAGGAGAGAGATATATAATAATATATAATAACAATATATAACAATATATTTCGCCTGCATCAGAAGTTGTGAGGAGGCTTGCCATAGATGCAGGCGAAAGATCAGGAGAGAATGCTTCTGGAACATGGCCATATAGCCCGAAAAACCTACAACAACCTACAACATCTCTCCTGATGTTTCGCCTGCATCTATGGCAAGCCTCCTCACAACCTCTGATGCAGGCGAAATATATTGTTATATATTGTTATTATATATTATTATATCTCTCTCTCCTGACCTTTCGCCTGCATCAGAGGTTGTGAGGAGGCTTGCCATAGATGGAGGCGAAACGTCAGGAGAGAATGCTTCTGGGACATCGCCATAGAGCCCGAAAAACCTACAACAACCCAGTGATTCCAGCCATGAAAGCCTTCGACAATACAGTTGTTATTATAATAATATATAATATATAATATATTACTACTACTAATAATAATAGTTGTTATTATAATATTGTTATGTTATTATAATAATATATAATATATTAGTAATAATAATTATTAATAGTTATTATAATATATATATATTATATCTTAGTAAATAATAATAATAATAATAATAATAATTAATACTAATAGTCTTTTTTGCTTTAGTTTGCAATACTGTTTCCCTGATTTCGTTTCTCCGCCTCTCCAAGTTTCCCCCCAAAGAAGTGTATTGATTTCAACCATTTTTTCTCCTCTTGAACCCGGATTCTTCCTAAAATCCATATTATTGTTGTTGTATAGCAGTGGTTCCCAACCTTTTTTGGACTAGGGACCACTCTCCAACATTAGTACCGAAAAGGTTACGAATCAGTGTTTGGTCCACTTGAGATTCGGTTTGGTGATTTGGGGTGCTGGCTCAGAAAACTGCATTGGGTAGACCACATCAGCTCTAGCTTCTGATTCAGAACCTATGCCATCCAGGAGGCCCACCGACTCTTCAATGCCTCGAATAGCACAACATTGGGACTCAATTGAAGCGCAATACTTTCCCCCAATTATTGATCTCTGTCCTGTGCGGTAGTTTCGAATTCGAATCAAGAAGTCGGGTTAAAAAAACTCCTGGTTTTTTTAGGTATATAAAAACGTATGTGTATTACGTTAATGTATGGAATACATATCATATATCAATTTGATCTATATATTCCGTACATTAAGGTAATATAAACAATGTTTTTGTATACCTAAAACATGCATGGGACGTATATTAAGTTAATGTATATACACATATACCTATACAATACTACATATATTTTTTACCTATTTACCGAGCCATCTACACACTATACCTCCCATGTATGTAGAAATAAAAATAACAAGCCTACAGAACATGCATCTATCTATACATAAATATACATATACTATATGTAGTATAATACATATTATACTATTACATACGTATGTGTATATATACATACATATATACATTATACTATATATGCATATATACATTATACTATTATATACGTATGTGTATATATACATACATATATACATTATACTGTATATACATATATACATTATACTATTATATACGTATATAATAGTATAATATATTATGCTTTCTTTCTATAGTATATGTATGTATAGTTAGATACATATTCTGTATACTGTTATTTTTATTTATACATACATGGGACGTATAGTGCGGAAAAACGTAGATAAACACATAGATTCTCTCTCTCTCTCTATATATATGGATCTATAGATAAATATATAATATGTATGTGTACGTATAGATGCATATTATGTATGCTGTGTTATTTTTATTTATAAATACATGGGATGTATAGATAGCTAGGTAAAATAGCTCGGTAAACACAGATATGGGTGATAATAATACTATAGATTTAGGCGGTATGTATACTATGTATAAAACGCTATCTGTGTGTACATATAAAGGGTATATATATTCGGTTTGTTTTGTCTACTCTGAACATACTCTGTGAAATGAGAACTGGGTTCTGGGAATATAACAGGAAGACAATATTGGATGGGGCTTCCCAGAGTAGGAATATATATATATATATATATATATAGTGTGTGTGTGTGTGTGAGAGAGAGAGAGAGAGAGAGAAAGAGAGAGAGATTATATAAGACTATTATATCATTACATGTATATAATCATATTCTTTATTATTTTATAATATTATAATATAATATAATAATGTAATAGTATAATATATTTTATATATATATAATATAATATAATAAAATATTATTGTATGCATATACTAATATATAATATAATATATACCTACTTATATGATACATATAATAATAAAATATTATATACATATAATTATATAATGGTATATAATATATATAAAAGTATAATAAATGTAATATATATAATATAATATAATAATGTAATAGTATAATATATAATATAATATAAAATAATAAAATTATTATTATTGTATACATATACTAATATAATATATACCTACTTATATGATACATATAATAATAAAATATTATATACATATAATTATATAATAGTATATAACAGTATAATAAATGTAATATATAATATATAATATATATATAGACCTCACAACCTCTGAGGATGCTTGCCATAAATGCAGGCGAAACGTCAGGAGAGAATGCTTCTAGAACATGGCCATATAGCCCTATAATATATATTATTGTTATAATATTATGTAATATAAAATAATAATAAAATATATTATTATTGTATACATATACTAATATATTGTATAATATAGATAATCTTATATTATAGATATAATAATAAAACATTATATGCATATAATTATTTGATAGTATATAATATATAATCTACAACCCTACAATATATATATATATATATATATATATATATATATATAATATAATATATAATATATAATAATATTAAAATGTGTTATTATTGTATACATATACTAATATATTGTACAATATAGATAATCTTATATTATAGATATAATAATAAAACAAAATAATAATAAAATATATTATTATTGTATACATATACTAATATATTGTATAATATAGATAATCTTATATTAGAGATATAATAATAAAATATTATATACATATAATTATATAATAGTATATAATATATATAATATTATAATATATATGATATATCATTATAAAATGAGTAAAATATATTATTATATACATATGTAATGTTATGAGTAATATATATATATATATTATAAAATGAGTAAAATATATTATATACATATGTAATATTATAAAATGAGTAAAATATATTATTATATATATGTAATATTATAAAATAAGTAAAATATATAATATATATAATATTATATATTATTATAAAATAAATAAAATATATTATTATATACATATGTAATATTTTGTAATATTATAATATATATAGTTCTCGTTATTATAATAATATATTATTATATAATTTATTGTTGTTGTTGTTGTTATGACCAAGCTCAAGTTGGGAAGAGGGGAAAGCCACACTCTGCAATCCTTCATTGCAAAAGAGATTTGGAAAGGGCCTCTTTGGGGCCATTGAGAGTGTGGGAATTGAACCCAGAAGAGTCTTGCCCTTTGGGAAGGGGACTAGCTTCGGATAGGAGATCTGCGTCTGGCCGTTTTCAATCCGAAAACGGTTTATTCCGACGGGAAAGTTGGATCCGATTTCCATGTAGTCTTTTCCCCCCGAAGCTGTGACCCTATCTAGACCTTGTGTGTATTGCAAACCCTCCCCGCTTTCTCTGAAGTTTGCTTGGATGCCAATCATTATATCATTATATCATTATCCTTTGGACTTATTTCAATACAAAAAGATGCCATTCTCCCCCGGATTAAGAGGGGAATTGAGTCCAAATCCATGGGAGGTAGAAGCCCCAAAGTTTCCCCCTTTTTCCTGCTCTTTTCGTGTTGGACTATGGGGGAGATTTCGGATAATAAAAGAGACAGGTCCTTGCCTCGGTTTGAAGTGGAAATTCAAAACATGCTTCGAGGAGACATAGAAATAATCACACCTCAATTAATAAAATAGCAAAAGTGACACTGAAGGAGGGCCCCAGTTCCGACTTCAGCTTCAACTTAAGTACCAAACTTACTCAACCGCTCTTGTTCCTAACTTTGGGGCTGCCTGCAATAGTAATAGTAGTAGTAGTAACAACAACAAAATGCGACTATTATTATTGTTCTTCTTGGGGCCAAGGAAGCCTGACCAGAGCCATCTTTCTTTGATTTGAGGGCTTCATTTGGTAGCACTTTTCCTGGAAAAAGCAACAAATTTTTGTAGATTATTATTATATTGTAATATTATGATATTATTATATTATTATATTTGAGGTCTTCACCTGGTAGCACTTTTCTTGGAAAGAGTGACAAGTTTTTGTGGATTTTATTATTATTATATTGTAATATTATTGTATTATTATATTATTATATTTGAGGTCTTCATTTGGTAGCACTTTTTCTGGAAAGAGTGGCAAGTTTGGTGTATTATTATTATTATTATTATTATATTGTAATATTATTGTATTATTATATTTGAGGTCTTCACCTGGTAGCACTTTTCCTGGAAAGAGTGACAAGTTTGGTGGATTATTATTATTATTATTATTATTATTATATTTGAGGTCTTCCTCTGGTAGCACTTTTCCTGGAAAGAGCGACAAGTTTGGTGGATTATTATTATTATTATTATTATTATATTTTATATTGTAATATTATTATATTATTATATTTGAGGTCTTCACCTGGTAGCACTTTTCCTGGAAAGAGTGACAAGTTTTTGTGGATTATTATTATTATTATTATTATTATTATATTTGAGGTCTTCCTCTGGTAGCACTTTTCCTGGAAAGAGCGACAAGTTTGGTGGATTATTATTATTATTATTATTATTATTATATTTTATATTGTAATATTATTATATTATTATATTTGAGGTCTTCACCTGGTAGCACTTTTCCTGGAAAGAGTGACAAGTTTTTGTGGATTAATATAATTATAATATTGTAATATGATTGCATTATTATATTAGTAGCCATCTGCTGTGGTCCAGTCTGTGTATATGTGTTTGGTATGCATATATTTGTGTTTGCATGTATATATATGTGATTGTGAGCATCCATTGTAATATAATTTTTGTTTTTTGGCTTTTTAAAGTACCTTCCGCTGTGTTTTTCAGTGTTTTTATGAGTGATGGCCACTCCTTGACCTGAGAGGTGTATTGTATCCAAATTCGGTGACAATTCAACCAGTGGTTTTTGAGTTATGTTAATCCCACAAATAAACATTACAATAATATAATTTATATTATATTATATTATATTATATTATATTATAATATTTGAGGTCTTAATCTGGTAGCACTTTTCCTGGAAAGAGTTACAAGTTTGGTGGATTATTATAATTATAATTATATTATAATATTATTGTATTATTATATTATTATATTTGAGGTCATTTGGTAGCTCTTTTCCTGGAAAGACTGACAAGTTTTTATAATAATAATAATAATAATAATAATAATAATAATAATAATAATAATATCCATCAAAACATGTCACTCTTTCCACGGAAAGTGCTATCAAATGAAGACCTCAAATGGATGTTGTTGTTGTTGTTGTTGTTGTTATTATTACTATATTGTAATACAATAATATTGTATTATTATATTACTATATCTAAGGTCTTCATTTGATAGCACTTTCCGTGGAAAGAGTGACATGTTTTGATGGATATTATTATTATTATTATTATTATTATTATTACAGTATAGTATTGTAGTATTATTATATTATTATATCTAAGGTCTTTATTTGGTAGCACTTTTCCTGGAAAGAGTGACAAGTTTTGGTGAATTATTATTATTATTATATTATTATCTTTGAGGTCTTCACTTGGTATCACTTTTCCTGGAAATAGTGACAAGTTTTTGTGGATTATTATATTAATATAGTAAAAGTAATTATTGTTGTTGTTTGGCCTGCACTTGAAACAAAGCAGCCTTCCCCAACCAAGTTGTTTTCTTCTCAAGGACCAATAAGATATTCACAAAATACAAATAATATTCTTACATGTGATTCATGTGTTGACATGTTTTCCTTCTCTTCCTATATGTGTGTGTGTGTATAATATTATATATATAAGAGAGAGAGAGAGAGTAAAGAAAGGTAAGGCTGCCAAGTGAGGTGAATTCAGAGATTCCCGCTTTGCCTCCTTTCCTTTTTTCCATTGGGATTTTTCCACCCCTGTGTTATTCTTGGGCCTCCCATCTTGCCATGCATATATGTGCAACCATCACAAATTCGCCTAAGACTTTCCCAGATCTTGCCATAGTATTTAGTAATATTTATTTTCCTGTTGGAGCCTAGTCTGAGGCCTTTGAGTGGACCCGCTGATTGGGATTGTTTTGTGCCCTGCAATAACAACATAATAATAATATTGATGGATTTTAACTTGTCTTTTAACTGTATATATCTTGCTCTATGTCTGTGAATAGTGTTTTGGTCTCTTGTTTTAATAATGTTGTATCCGGCCTGGAGCCGCAGGGAGAGACCAGTAATAAATTAATCATCATAATCAATAACAACAACATTAATCATATAATATAGGTGCAATGGGTTAAACCCTTGTGCCGGCTGAACTGCTGACCAAAAGGTCTGCAGTTGGAATCTAGGGAGCGAGGTGAGCTCCTGTCTGTCAGCTCCTGCTTCCCATGCAGGGACATGAGAGAAGCCTCCCACAGGATGGTAACAGATTCGGGTGTCCCACTTGCAGTTTCTCCTGACATGAAAAAAAAATCATATAATAAAATAGTATAATGCTATAATAATAATAATAAAATAAAATACTATATTACTGTAATAATAATACTATAATAATACTATAATAAAATAATAATAATACTATAATGCTATAATAAAATAAAGCTTAGAGAAGAGAATGATGCTGGGGAAAATGGAAGGAAAAAGGAAGAGGGGCCAACCAAGGGCAAGATGGATGGATGGCATCCTTGAAGTGACTGGATTGACCTTGAAGGAGCTGGGGGTGGTGACGGGAGACCATGAGGAGTCTAAACAACTGAACGAATGAACAACAACAAATAATGCAATACTATAATAATGCAATACTATAATAATAATAATAATAATAATAATAATAATAATATAAGAATACTATAATAATGCAATACTGTAATAATAAAATAATAATAATACTATAATAATAATGATAAAATACAATAATAATAATAATATAAGAATACTATAATACTATAATAATAATGCAATACTGTAATAATAAAGGATAACACTATAATATTAAAATAATAATAATACTATAATAATAATAATGATAAAGTATAACAACAACAATAATAATATAAGAATACTATAATACTATAATAATAATGCAATACTATAATAATAATAAAATAATGACAATACTATAATAATAATGATAAAATACAATAATAATAATAATAACTACATAAGAATACTATAATACTATAATAATAATAATGCAATACTATAATAATAAAGTATTATAATACTATAATACTATAATAATAATACTATAATAATAATGATAAAATACAACAACAACAACAATACAGGTTGGTAATCCCTTATCGAGCATTTCAAAATGCTCTTAACATTGTCAAAAGTGAGCCCTTGAGGTACATCAACATCCCTCCATACACACAATTATTTAAAATATTGTACATAAAAGGCCTCCAAGCTAAGTGTATGTAGTGCATTATGAAGCATGCCTTTCCTGTTTAGACTTGGGTCCCATCACTTCTGGCCCTGTATAGTAGATGAAGGACCCCCCCCCCCCCCACTTCTGCTGAACTGTTAAATAGATGTGGTTTGATCCCTCTTCAACTGCTAGGGAATCCTGTCCACTGTAGGATTGATCCAATACAAGGGCACCAATGGCTAGTTCAGACTTGGCTTTGGATCATTGTCTGGCAGGAAAGAAAAGCAGAGTTGAGCTACAGTTCTGCCCCAACTTACCCGAGTCTTCATTCTGAGGAGACACCTGGAAGAAGAGGGACTACACATCCCACAAAACCCTGGCATCTGTAGTTTGATATTTAGGATTCTCTACTGGAGTTCATGGGAGTAGGCTTGGGATTTCTAGCACAGAACCCCAAGCATCTCACCCGACTGTGATGAAGACTCTGCAGTTCAGATAGACTCACAAACAGAACTAAGAAGTCAATTGGGGTTCTCCCTGTTGTTTTAGCCAATGGAATTGGATTCTGTAAGACTTATGGGACTTCAGTGCACCTACCAGTTGCGTTATGTCTCTCTCCGCTTTCCCCATGAGATGATGGGAGTTGCAGTTTGCTCCATTGAGAAGGCAACATGTGTGCAAGGCTGGAGTCCTGTTGGTTGAGCCTTATCAAAGTAGATCAATGAAATTGATATTTCAGTGCAAGTCAATACACGTTCTCTTTGTGTGCCTTCAATTCCACTCTGATTTGGAATGGGTTTGCCTTTGTCTTCCTTTGAGGCTGAGAGAGTGTGACCTGCCCAAAGTCACCCAATGCGTTTCCAGGACTTGAACCATGGCCTCCAGAGGCGTAGTCCATGGTTGTCCCATTGAAGAAACAGACACACAAGTCCACAACTCAGTGGTCCTACTTTAGTTTAGATTAGGCGTGGACAAACTTAGGCCCTCCCTCCAGGAGTTTTGGATTTCAACTCCCACAATTCCAATCAGGGCCAGCTAACACCTCCCAACAAAGGATTCCCCCAGGCAGCAACCAGCCAGGGTTTGAAGCTGCAAGGCCATTCAATGTGAATCAAGGTGGCCAGATTCACACTTCCCTCCAACACACAAGAGTTCTTTCTCTCACCCTGGACATCAGGGCCAGCTAACACCTCTCAACAAAGACTCCCCCCAGGCAGCAACCAGCCAGGCTTTGAAGTTGCAAGGCCATTCAATGTCAATCAAGGTGGCCAGTGGCAACATTCACACTTGCCTCCAACAGACAAGAGTTCTTTCTCCCACTCTGGACAACAGGGCCAGCTAACACCTCCCAACAAAGGATTCCCCAGGCAGCAACCAGCCAACTTTGAAGCTGCAAGGCCATGCAATGCCAATCAAGGTGGCCAGTAGCAACATTCACACTTGCCTCCAACAAACAAGAGTTCTTTCTCCCACTCTGGACAACAGGGCCAGCTAATACCTCCCAACAAAGGATTCCCCAATGGCAACATTTACACTTCCCTACAACAGACAAGAGTTTTTTTTGTCCCACTCTGGACATTATTCCATAGATGTATCAACCCCACTTGCCTAGTTTCGAACAAACCTCTGAGTATGCTTGCCCTAGATGTGGATGAAACTTCAGGAGAGAATGCTTCCAGAACATGGCCAGAAAACTCATAGCAACCCAGTGATTCCGGCCATGAAAGCCTTTGACAACACACCAAATGGGATTATGAACCAGAGCTGGAGTCAGAGATAAGGCTTCTAAGTTTGGAGATAAGGGAAGGAGACTGTGATGAAATCTTGTAGATTGATGAGCTGTCTCCATGCATCTGATGAAGTGGATTGTCGTCCGTGAACGCTGGGTGCCAATAACGCCTTCCTCCCAAAGTCTCAAAAAGCGCTACTGTGTTCCTTTCCTTGGGATAGAACTGGAAGATTCTCTTGCTCTGGTGATAATACTTGGAATTGTGTTCATCCAGTGGAAACCATGAGAAATCAGGACTGGACTAAAACGGTGATGATGATGACTACAAATGGAGTCTGAGCTCAGAGCAGTCCCAGATCTGATCACATGGTCTGCAGCCCCTCCCACAACACAGAGTGAAGGAACCAGCATACAATACAGTCAGCAATCTGAATTATATACATAACCAATAACTAGTGGAAGGTTGCTATTTCCAACAGATGATAATAATAATAGTAATTTATTTATTACCCACCTTTCCTTGCGGCTTCCTTCACTTTTGCCCCCAAATAATGAGTGATTGGGGGGGGGGGGAACAAAAAGGACCCTTTGCTGGTGGCCTGTGCAGAGGCATCATGCTAAGGAGGCCAAACATGCCCTTGGGGTTATTCAACTGGAGGGGCTGTAAACCACGTGATCAGATCTGGGACTGTTCAGGACTCAGACTCCATTTTAGAATACAGAGACTCCATTAGACTCTCAGAACAGAGAGATGCTTTAGGCTTTGAGCTGTTAAGATTCTAAGAAAGATGCCCCGTGTTATCTGCACAGAGAAATGTTTTTGTCCATTGGCATGTCTTCATTCCTATCAGTTCAAAGCAATTCCTAAGTATATCAGTCTAACAGCTGAGAAACCTAATTGCCTTACATGAATACTAGTTGCATGAAGGTTGACTCAAGCAAGTTTTTAACTGGGTTGCTGTGAGTTTTCCAGGCTGTCTGGCCATGTTCTAGAAGCTTTATCTCCTGATGTTTCGCCCATATCTATGGCAGGCATCCTCAGAGGTTGTCAGCTATATTGGAAACTAAGTAAGTGGGGTTTATATATCTCTGGAAGGTTCAGGGTGGGAGAAAGAACTCTTGTCTGTTGGAGGAAAGTGTGAATGTTGCCATTGGCCACTTTGGTTAGTATTGAATAGCCTTGCAGCTTCAAAGCCTGGCTGGTTGCAGCCTGGGGAGGGGAATCCTTTGTTGAGAGGTGTTAGCTGGCCCTGATTGTTTCCTCTCTGGTTTTCCCCTGTTTTCTGGTTGTTGCTCTTTATTTACTGTCCTGTAAGAGAGGCTTATATATCTGTGGAAGGACCAGGGCGGGAGAAAGAACTCTTGTCAGTTGGAGGCAAGTGTGAATACTGCCATTGACAACCTTGATTAGCAGTGAATAGCCTTGCAGCTTCAAAGCCTGGCTGGTTTCTGCCTGGGAGGGAATCTTTTGTTGGTTGGTGTTAGCTGGCCCTGATTGGAATTGTGGGAGTTAAAGTCCAAAACACCTGGAGGGAGGGTCCAAGTTTGCTCATGCCTGATCAGAAGTAGGACCACTGGGGTACTTGTTGGGAGGTGTTGGTTGGCCCTGATTGGAATTGTGAGAGTTGAAGTCCAAAACACCTGGAGGGAGGGCCCAAGTATGCTCATGCCTGATTTAAAGTACCAGCACTGGGGTACTTGTTGGGAGGTGTTAGCTGGCCCTGATTGGAATTGTGGGAGTTGAAGTCCAAAACACCTGGAGGGAGGGCCCAAGTTTGCCCATGCCTGATCTAAAGTAAAGTAGGAGCATGGAGGTGTTTGTTGGGAGGTGTTAGCTGGCCCTGATTGGAATTGTGGGAGTCCAAAACACCCGAAGGGAGGGCCCAAGTATGCTGATGCCTGATCAGAAGGAGGATCACTGGGGTACTTGTTGGGAGGTGTTAGCTGGCCCTGATTGGAATTGTGGAAGTCCAAGACACCTGGAGGGAGGGTTTACGTTTGCTCATGCCTGATTTAAAGTAGGAGCAATGGGGTATTTGTTGGGAGGTGTTAGCTGGCCCTGGTTGTTTCCTGTCTGGAATTCCCCTGTTTTCTGAGTGTTGCTCTTTAGGAGGTGTTAGCTGGCCCTGATTGTCTGTCTGGAATTCCCCTGTTTTCTGAGTGTTGCTCTTTAGGAGGTGTTAGCTGGCCCTGATTGTCTGTCTGGAATTCCCCTGTTTTCTGAGTGTTGCTCTTTAGGAGGTGTTAGCTGGCCCTGATTGTCTGTCTGGAATTCCCCTGTTTTCTGAGTGTTGCTCTTTATTTACTATCCTGATTTTAGAGTTTTTTACACACTGGTAGACAGAGTTTTGAACTCTTCTGGGGAAGATCCCACTTTACAAAAGGTTAGGCCTGGTTTTCCCAAAAGGCTCTGAATGCCATTTTCCAAAAGTGCAGGCCCAAGCCTAGTTCCCAAGGCCAGTCTTTTACCATCCCATCCAGGCCTGGTTGAGGTTTATGCGCTCCACATGGGACTATAATTTAAACCATCTCTCTTTGGGAAAAGCAGGATCCCCAAAGCCAGCAAAGATGGGAGCCTCAGTTGTTGATCTTGGTTGGAAGTGCAAGCAAGGCAAGGAGAGGAGGCCCAGCACTTTTATTTTGGGGGGGACTTGAGAAAGCCAAGGGGGTGTCCTCCCTTGTTTGGAAGCTTGCTCTTCCAAGATTGACAGCCTGCAACGTCAGCAGAGAAGAAAGAGGGAGGGAAAGGAGGAAGGAAGGAAGGCAGGAGGGAGGCAAGGCTCCCCTCGGCATCTCTCCCTCTTTCTCTCTCTCTTCCCTTCCTCCCTTCTTTTTTTTCTTTTTTGGAGGGGCATGGATGGAGACAGAGCCCTCCAGAAGAGACGCCCTGTCTCCTTTCCTCACCCCAAGCATCTGAAGGCCTTCCTTCCTTCTTAGTGGACTCTGATTATTATTATTATCATCCTCTTTTATCCATATTTTGGGTCCAAGGATGCTGACAAGACCCCTTGGATGCTTTTGATGAAGCCAAGGGGACAGGAGCAGAGGAAGCCACATCCCTCCAGACTTCAGGACGGTTTCTGTGAGTCCAAGTTTGTGAAATCTAGTCTCTAAACTGGGCTGAAAAGGGGATTTTTTTTGGAAAGGGTGGGTTGAGATGGGAAAGGGAGTGTTTACCGCCTTCAAAAGAGAAAGGAACCACTTGCCATCCCTTTGGAGGGAACCAAAGTTGCTAAAGTCTTGCATGGTTTTGAGGGTTGGGTTGGGGGATCCATGGGGGGGTCCATGGAGGAGGATTGTGCCCCCAATCCTATGGCATTGCCCTTCAGTCTCCACATTCCTAAAGTGAAAGCCTTTGGGAGCAGACTTCAGAATGAAAGTAAAAGCGATGCCAGAGAATGGAAGAATTTCTAGGGGGCCTAGAAATAAAGTATTATTATTATTATTATTATTTTATTACTATATTTTATTATTATTCCATTTTATTATTATTATTCTATTTTATTGTTATTCTGTTTTATTATTATTCTATTTTATTTTTTATTAATAGTCTATATTATTATCATTCTATTTATTATTTATTCTATTTTATGTTTATTCTTTTTTTATTCTGTTTTATTGCTATTTTTATTCTATTTTTTGTTATTCTCTTTTATTTTTATTCTATTTTATTATTCTCTTTTATTTTTTGCTATTAGTCTTTTTTATTATTATTCTATTTTATTATTATTATTATTATTATTCTATTTTATTATTATTAGTCTGTTTTATTTTATTATTCGCCTATTTTACTTTTGTTATTAGTTTATTTTATTCTATTTTTATTATTCTATTTTATTTTTATTGTTAGTCTATATTATTATCATTCTATTTCTTATTATTCTATTTTATTTTTATTTTATTGTTTTTTATTCTATTTTATTATTATTCTATTTTATTTTGTTTTATTATTCTATTTTATTTTTTGTTATTAGTCTATTTTATTATTCTGTTTTATTATCATTCTTTTTTATTATTATTCTGATTTATTTTTATCCTATTTTGTTATTATTCTATTATTATGATTATTCTATTTGATTATTATTTTATTTCATTTTTATTATTCTATTTTATTTTTGTTATTAGTCTATTTTATATTATTATTTTATTGACACAAAAGCACATTATGTCACAGCAAATGAGATCTATATGCTGGATTTCGTATAACAAAATCACAAGTCGGAATACTTCCCAAGCGTCTAGGACTGTGTGATGTATTATTATTATTAGTAGTAGTATTATTAGTATTAGTATTATTCCCACTGTGTCCTCCTCCTTCCAATGCGGTCTATTTCGGGAGAACAAAGTCACTGTGTTGTCAAAGTCTTTCCTGCTGGAATCACTGGATTGCTGTGAGTTTTCCGGGCTGTAACCTGGCCAAACAGCCCGGAAAACTCACAGCAACCCAGCCAGAGTTGGGGAGTCCAGTGTCCTCAAACCCTGTCTTGGGTAGGCGCCTTTCTCCCTTTCGGAACTCCTATTTGGAAGCGTGAAATCAGGGTCGGTTGGTGAGATTTGGACTTTCCAGTTTGTAATTCCAAGGTGGGTCAAAAAGTTTTGCCTCCTGCGTCCAGTTTGGAGCAAAAGGTGAGTAAGCTGAGGCTGTCCTCCTTTGGGCAGACTTGGAAAGGGAGCAAGGAGGGAGGCAACAGGAGTGTTGTTTACCCTCCTCGCCAGGAGCCCCAGTCCTCCCAGTTCCTCCCAGTCCATAGGAACACAAGGAGGACCAATGGAGAGAGAAATAGACAGGCCTGGGTCCTTCTTGTTTGGATGGATCTCCAAGGCGGCCTCCGACATTGGAAGCGGGTTTTCCCAAGAGCCGGAGAATTGGCCTTCGTGGGAACACAAACCCAACCCAACCGACGAGGGAAAGATTTTGGAAACAACCTTGGATGGAAAAGAGAAGCGTCATTCTCGGGGGAGATGGAGCAATTCGGAGGGACTGGCAATAAGGACACCCGCTTTTGCACCGCTTGGCCTCATCTGAACGCTCCCTTCATTCTCACCAATCTTCTTCTTCACCTTTTCCTTCTCTTTCTCCTTTTTTCTCCTTCTGCTTCTCCTTCTCTCCTCCTTTCCCTTCTATTTCTTCCTCTCCTTCTCCTCTTTCTCATTCTTTCTCCTTTTTTTCTCCTTCTCCTCTCTTGCTTTTCCTTCTCCTCCTCCCTTTCTTTCTCCTTCTCCTCCTCTCCTCCTTTTCCTTCTCCATTTTCTCCTTCTCCTCTTTCTCCTTCTTCTCCTTTTTTTCCTCCTGTCCTTCTTTTTTCTCCTCCATTTTCCTTCTTTTTTTCCTTCTCCTCCTCCCTTTCTTTCTCCTTTTCCTACTCTCCTTTTTTCTCCTTCTCCTCCTCTTCTCCTTTTCCTTCTCCTTCATTTTCTCCTCCTCTTTCTCCTTTTCCTCCTCTCCTTCTCCTTTTTCCTTCTACTTCTTCTTTTTTCTCCTTCTCCTCCTTTTTCCTTCTCCTTCTTCTTTCTCCTTCTCCTCCTTCTCCTTTTTCCTTCTCCTTCTTCTTTTTTCTCCTCCTCCTCCTCCTTTTTCCTTCTCCTTCTTCTCTTTCTCCTTCTCCTCTCCTCCTCCTCCTCCTCTTTTTCCTTCTTCCTCTTCTTTTCTCCTCCTCCTCCTTCTTTTTCTCCTATGACCTAAACTTCCACTAATTGGAGTTACTGCTAGATGTTCAGAGATCTAGAGACGCGTTGGAGGCCAGCCTGGTGTGGAAGTTGGGCTAATACTACTACTACTACTACTACTACTACTAATAATAATAATAATAATAATAATAATAATAATAGCAGCGACGTGGATCCTTGCAAGGAAATCAAGATGCTGCTCTTGGTCAGAAGTCCTCACCCTCCTCAATGCCGCCTTCTTCCTTCTGGAGGCATTACTTTCTGACCCACCCTCTAGAATCCGCTTTAGGAAAATAGACTTGCCGCCTCAAATGTCGATTCCTGTGTAATATTTCAAAACCGATCCCTTTGAAAATCCCTACAATCCTTGCTGAAACACGGATTGGATGCAATGGCAATTTTTGGGGCGATTTCCCCGACCCGCGTTGGGTCGCATGCGGGCTCCATCCATCCCTTGGGTTCCCTTTCCCGAAGCCTTAGTTCTCGGATCCCAGAAACGCCTGGGTTTGGGTTTTGTATCCAGGCAGGTGAGCTAGCTCTTCCAAACCCCTGGGATCAATGGATCCTTTAAGGAAAGGCAAAGAATCCACAGGGGAGTGGGTTCAAGTTGGGTTGGCTCTCTCTCTCTCTCTCTGCATTTCAGGATTGGCTTCAAGGTCTCGGGAAAGTCCTTTCAAACCATCATATTATAAGAAGGACCTATATATAATACATATATAATATATAATATCCTTGAAGTGACTGGATTGACCTTGAAGGAGCTGGGGGTGGTGACGACAGACAGGGAGCTCTGGCAGGGAATGGTCCATGAAGTCAGGAAGAGTCGGAAACGACTGAATGAATGAACAACAACAAATATATAATACATAGGTAGTCATTTATTATCACCATCCATACATTACTGGGTAGGGATAGTTTATTATTGTGATTATCCATAGATTATTATATGTGGATAGTTGTTTATTGTTATTATTACTACTATTATCTGTATATTATATATATGGATCCATACATTATTCCATACGGATATATATATATATATATATACATACACACACACACACACACCCCTATATATTATGTATAGATATTTATTATCATCCCTACATTACTGTATAGGGATAGCTTATTATTATTACTATTATTATCTGTATATTATATATATGGATCCATACATTATTCCATATGGATATACACACCCACACACCCCTATATATTATGTATAGATTTTTCTACATTACTGTATAGGGATAGCTTATTATTATTACTATTATTATCTGTATATTATATATATGGATCCATATATTATTACATACGTATAGTTATATATTATATATAGATAGTTAATTGTCATCTTCCATATATTAGTCTATAAGGATAGTTTATTATTATTACTATTATTATCCATATATCATTACTATTATTATTACACACACACACACACACACACACACACACACATATATATATATATCAATACATTATTACCTAGGGGGATATATATATATATATATATATAGTTTTTTATTGTCATATATCATTATATAGGAATACTTTGTTATTATCCATATATTATTATATGTGGGTAGTTATTTATTATTATTATTATTATTACTAGTATTCTCTGTATATATATATATATATATATATATATATGGATCCATAAATCATTACATATGTATAGTTTATTATATATACCTATATATTATATATAGATAGTTATTAATTATCATCATCCATGTATTATTATATAGGGATAGTTTATTATTATTATTATTATTATTATTACAGTATTATTATCCATATCTTATTACATAATTATTTATTATTATGACTATTATTATCCATATAGTATTATTCATGGATCCATGTATTAGAGATGGATAGTCATTTATCATTATCATCCATATATTATGTGTGGATAGTTATTTATTATTTTTATTATTATTATTATCCATCTCTTACATATGGAACCATATACTATTACATACGGGTGATTATTTATTTTGATGACTATGGTTATCCATATATTATTAGACATGGATCCATGTATTAAATATAGGTAATTATTATTATCAGTCCTATATTATATATGAGATATAGAAAAGACATAAAAGTAGGATATTATTATATTATTACTATATATATATATATATATATATATATATAGTAATAATATAATAATATCCTACTTTTATGTCTTTTCTATATCTCATAATAATATATATATAATATATATAATAATATATAAGTAGGATATTATTATATTATATATATATTATTATAATAATAATAATATATATATAATATAATAATATCCTACTTTTATGTCTTTTCTGTGTGTTTTCTAAAAAGCGGGTCATCCGAAAGGTTTGGTGGGCATTTAATCCAAAACCAGTTGGAGGTCTCAGAGGTTGGTGGCATTTGGTAGATTTTCACAGGTTTTACTCTTTCTCTGCCATCTGTGGGTGTGGAACTTGCTCAGGTCCCATCTACACTGCCAGAGAATCCGGTTTCGGATCCCAGATTATTTGCTTTGGATTATATAGCTGGTGGAGCTTCAGCCTCAGTCGCTCACAGCCTTTGCAAGGAGTCTTTCCAAAGAGCCAGAGGAAAGGGAGGGCCAAAGCAAACTAACAGTAGTACTAGGAAAAATAGCAATAATAATAATAATAATAATAATAATAATAATCCAATACATCACACAGTTCTAGACATTTGGGAAGTGTCCAAGGTGTGATCCAATACAAAAGTGGGCAACGTGATCTTGTTTGCTGTGAACGTGTCTTGCTGTATATCAAATAATAATAATAATAATAATAATAATAATAATAATAATAATAACAATAACAACAATACATCACACAGTCCTAGATGCTTGGGAAGTGTTTGACTTGTGATTTTGTGATACGAAATCCAACATATAGATCTTGTTTGCTGTGACATACTGTGTTTTTGTGTCAGGAAAATAATAATAATAATAATAATAATAATAATAATAATAATAATAATAATTATTATTATCTCAGCCCGCATTTGGATAAACAATAAACATTGACAAAATCACAATCTGTCAGCTGCAATAGGCCACCTTACTTGAATCTGCGTACATCATTCGAAAATACATTGCACAGTCCTAAACTTGTGATTTTGTGATACGAAATCCAGCACATATATCTCATTTGCTGTGAAATACTGTGTTTTGTGTCAGAATAATAATAATAATAATAATAATAATAATAATAATAGCACTAGTATGACTAATCAATCTCTAAGGGGGAAAAGATCTAAACCCAGAGCCAAGGAGTTGGGACTCTGGAGACCTGGGTTCGAATCCCCACTTTTGGGAAAACATTTTGGGAAAACACTCTCTCAGCCTCAGAGGAAGACCCAGGCCAAGCTTCTCTTCCTATAATATGAGGCAAATATTCTTAGGAAAGTTTGGTTTGTAAGGATGGCTTTCTTATCCAACATACTTTGCTTCCATTCCCTAATATATTTTTTTCTTGGACTACACCGCCACATAATCCAGTTTCAGAATGCAGATCTAATGCTTTGAATGGGAAGATATGGGGAATTTTTTTATAGAATTTGTATATATTGACGGTAAAGGGAGAAAACCTGTAATAGAAACAATGGAATTGTAGAAATAATTATTGTAACTGGCTGGGGGGGGGGGGGTGAAGGGTCAGCACTAGGTGGAGGGTAAACAAGGGGAAGGCTGGTAGAGGTAAACAACAAGTATGTCATAGAGCGAGAGGATGGACATATTATAGGAATCATATTTCTTATGCTTTCTCTCCAAATGAGACAAAACTTTGTATTGCTGAGGCTTTCATGGCTGGAATCACTGAGTTGTGAGTTTTTTCAGGCTGTATGGCCATGTTCCAGAAGCATTCTCTCCTGACGTTTTACCTGCATCTATGGCAAGCATCCTCTGTGAGGTCCTCACAACCTCTGAGGATGCCTGCCATAGATGCAGACGAAATGACAGGAGAGAATGCTTCTAGAACATGGCCATACAGCCCGAAAAACTCACAACAACCCAGAGAAAGCTTTATTTGAGTGTTTCTGTGAATGCTTATTTATAATCTGTGAATGCTTATATTTTTGGCTTCCAGTGTGGATTGTTTTGTGTGCACCTTATCTCTCTAAATGGCATGTACTATATTAACCTTATTATAACTTAGCCTTTTGTCAAGACTAAATTCAAGGAAAACTTTTTCAGTCTCTACATTCTGTCCATTTTGTATTATTTTTAACACGAGGGGGTACGTTTCTACTGTCTTTTCAGAATTGTTTTCAATGGATTTTTTAAATGTGATGGCGGGATTGTTTTTCTTTAAAACTTCTGCATAATAATAATAACAACAATAATAATACTATTATGAAGGTGGGTCAAAAAGTAATGCCTCCATCGCTGTAGCTTTTCTTTCTTTCCCAGCTACTGGACTATCTATGCATGGTATGATAGAAGGAACCTTACTCTACTGATAGAGTATTCCATCTGTCTATCTGTCTATCTGTCTATCTGTCTGTCTATCTATCTATCTATCTATCTATCTATCTATCTATCTATCTATCTATCTATTCTCTATCTGTCTGTCTGTCTATTTATCTTCCTATCTATCTATGTGCATAATGTGTACCTGACATACGAGGGTGGGTCAAAAAGTAATGCCCTCACGGCTCTAACTTTTCTTTCTTTCCCAGCTACTGGACTATCTCTGCATGGTAGGATAGAGGAAACCTTACTCTACTGACAGAGTCTTTTCTTGTTCCAATTGACTGATTAGAACCATGAATCTGAAGCTCAAAGAAACAGTTGTCAATGCATTTCTGGGGGAAAAAAGGTTGCACACCTCAGGAAAAATCCATACTCATTTGAAGAATGTTTATGTAATGGACTTTGACCTGTTTGGACCTCTGAAAGACAACTTACATGGTTTCAGATTCAGTGACTTGAATGATGTTCAAACAGCTTTAAAATAATGAAGCAAAACTCTGAATTTTTCCAAAATGGTTTGGATGCCTGGGTTCAACAATGGCACAAATGTGTCCAAATGGATGGTGACTATGTTGAATGGTAGTTTTGGGTTGAGGACAGTTCAGGCTCTGATCTGGAGCAATTTCTGCTCTTATAGGTTCATTCATAATGTTTTTATGACGCAGGAGGCAAAATGTTTTGACCCACAAGCATAATAATACTTCACTCTCCCCAAAGGGACTCAAGGTGGTTTACATACATTAATTGTAACAGTTCTTTTTGTCTGTTGAGCATTGAGTTTCTGCCGGTTGTGAGTCCGCCCTGAGTTCCCTTCGGGGTGCAAAGAGGGAGGGGTACAAGTACAGGAAATCAATAAATAATAAACAAATACACATAAATAAGGCAAACATTCAATGCCTTAAATAAATCACACAATATCAAAAGATGAGAAATAAACATCAGCAGATGTATTGCAATAAAAGAAATCAGATTAAAATAATAAAAGATACTAAGGAAAACATAATTATTGTTTGTTCAATTGCAGTTTGTTTTCACTCCAAATTGTGTTTTAACACCTTGGGTCTCGCATTGGGAGAAAAGTCATATACATAAACCAATAGCCCAACACTATACAGGAGAGTGGGGTTGATCATACAGGAAATATTATCTATATTTATATATATGGATCCATACATTATTAAGTATGTGTGTGTGTTATTATATAAAGATAGTTATTTACTATCGTCCATATAGGCATGTTTTATTATTCTTACTTTTATTATCCATATATTATTATTATCCCTATATTATTATATGTGGATAGCTATTTATTATTATTATTTTATCTGTATATATATATATATATATATATATATATAAATAAATAATAGATCCGTACATTATTAAGTACGTGTATGTGATATTATATATATATAAAGGTAGTCATTTACTATCAACATCCATATAGGGATGCTTTATTATTATTACTTTTATTATCCATATATTATTATTATTATCCCTATATTATTATATGTGGATAGCTATTTATTATTATTATTATTATTATTATTATTCTATCTATCTATCTATCTGGATCCATACATTACATACAGTAATGTATGTATTGTCGAAGGTGTTCATGGCTGGAATCACTGGGTTGTAGTTTTTTTGGGCTATATGGCCATGTTCTAGAAGCATTCTCTCCTGACGTTTTGCCTGCATCTGTGGCAAGCATCCTCAATGCTTTACATGTCTACTAAATTCTGGCAAATTCAGTAGCGTTGACTCCCACTTATATGTAATGAATGGGCATTCAATTAATGATATTCCTTGTTCCTTAAAAAAAAGAATTGGATTATATGAGTCTACACTGCCACATAAACTGGATTCAGAAACTGAATGACAAAATCTCCCCAATGTTTTAGGAATACATCTGGGAAGGTGGCCCCTGATGGTGTGTCTGCGTTCCTGCCCCCTTTTCCTAATCTTTATTGCTTTTTTCCCACTGGAAGAGCGGCCCTTGTTCTTATCTGTCTTGCCTGGTAGGATGTTTACGCAGAGCATCTCCCAGGGTCTGCCTTTGGGATTAGGACCAAAGCTCAAAATGGACTGACTCTAAAGATAAGGAAAGGCCTCTCTCTTATTTGGGAGGAAAAGGGTCGCCAACCCTCCATGCCATCTTTCCAGCATAGAGCTCATAAAGGGGTCGGAGGAGGCGAGACTCCATCTCCAACGGGTCTTTCTTTTTACAGCAGGAGACTGGAGATTATGGACCTTGCCCCTGTTTCCTGGGACAATTGCAAACATTTTAGGGGAACACATTTGGGAAGGAGGGTGAGGAGTGTGCAATTGTGTTTTTTTCTCTTTGAAAGTGAATTAAGTCCAGTGTACACCGGGTGGGTCAAAAAGTTTTGCCTCCTGTGTCATAAAAACATTATGAATGAATCTATAAGAGCAGAAGTTTATTTATTATTATTTATTTACGATATTTATATACCGCCCTTCTCACCCCGAAGGGGACTTAGAGCTGCTTACAAGATATATATAGATATAGATATATAGATATAGATATAGATACACACACACACACATATACATACAATATATTATATTATTAGCATACTACAATATCAGTATTATATATTACTATATTGTACTATACAATTATATTGTAATATTAATAATATTACATGTAATATAAATATATATAATTACAATATTGTATTATTATTATTATTAGTATTATATTGTATTGTGTTATAATGTTATAAATATTATATGTATATACAATATATTATATTATAGTATATTATATTATATTACCAGCTGTCCCCTGCCATTTGTTGTTGTGGCCCAGTCTGTATATATGTGTTTTGTGAGTGTATGTATGTGTAAATGTGTATATATTTGTGTATATGTGTATATATATGTGTTTGTGTATATATGTGGTTTTGCACATGTGTTGTAATGTATTTTTTTTTGTATTGGGGGGGGGGTTAAGTCTCTTCTGCTGTGTTTTTCGGTGTTTTTATGAGTGATGGTCACTCGTTGGCCTGATAGGTGTATTGTGTCCAAATTGTGTATATGTGTATATATATATGTGTGTGTGTGTGTTTGCGTTTATATGTGGTTTTGCGCATGCGTTGTAATGTATTTTTTTGTATTTTGGAGGGGTTTTTACGTCTCTTCTGCCGTGTTTTTCAGTGTTTTTATGAGCGATAGCCACTTGTTGGCCTGATAGGTGTATTGTGTCCAAATTGTGTATATGTGTATATATATGTGTGTGTGTGTTTGTGTATATATGTGGTTTTGCGCATGCGTTGTAATGTATTGGGGGGGGGGGGTTCTTTTGGCTTTTTAACTTCCTTCTGCTGTGTTTACCAGTGTTTTAATGAGTGGTGGTCACTAGTTGGCCTGATAGGTGTCTTGTGTCCAAATTTGGTGTCAATCTGTCCAGTGGTTTTTGAGTTATGTAAATCCCACAAATAAACATTACATTTTTATTTATATAGATATTATATTATACTAGCTGTCCCCTGTCACACGTTGCTGTGGCCCACATGAGGGTTCTGTGCGGGAGGTTTGGCCCAATTCTATCGTTGGTGGGGTTCAGAATGTTCTGTGATTATAGGTGAACTATAAATCCCAGCGACTACAACTCCCAAATGACAAAATCAATTTTTTTGAGTGAAGGACATGCCTTGGGTTGTTAGGTGTCTTGTGTCCAAATTTGGTGTCAATTCATCCAGTGGTTTTGGAGTTCTGTTAATCCCACAAACGAACATTACTTTTTTATTTATATAGATTATATTATATTATATTATATTATATTATATTATATTATATTATATTATTAGTAGAGCACAGGAGACAAGATGGAAGTGTCTTCTGCCCCCCTCTCTCTTCACTCCGGCCAGAGCAGCACTTGCTCCTGATCCTATCCTGAACTGTCCTCGACACAAAACTACCATTCAACATTGTCACCATCAATTTGTACACATTTGTGCCATCGTTGAACCCAGGCGTCCAACCATTTCGGAAAAAATTCAGTGTTTTGCTTCATTATCCATGATTTTAAAGCTGTTTGAACGTCATTTAAGTTATTGCATCTGAAACCAGGTAGCTAGTCTTCCAGAGGTCCAAACAGGTCAAAGTCCATTACAGCGTTCCCATAAACATTCTGGATTTCCCGAGGTGTGCAACCTTTTTTACCCCAGAAATGCATTGATGACTCTTTCTTTGAGCTTCAGATTCATGGTTCTAATCAGTCAATTGGAACAAGAAATGTCTCTATCAGTAGAGTAAGGTTCCCTCTATCATACCATGCATAGATAGTCCAGTAGCTGGGAAAGAAAGAAACGCTAGAGCGATGGAGGCATTACTTTTTGACCCACCCTCTTTATAATGAGGTCTGCTGCTTGGGGAATGTGGAAGGGATGGGGGGAGGCTGAAGGTTTGTAAAGCTAATGCAGATGGCAGACCTTATTAAAAATATACATCTGTTGGGAACTCCTGCAAATATTCCTGGAGTCCCGGCTCTGTGCGGGGATTTGCAGAGATGGGGAATGCAATCTGGCCGGATCCTGAAAATGTGGAACCAGAAAATCCACCCCATATTTCTCCTCTCTTTGGCTCTAGAATAAGTCCCAAGAAAATGTCCATAAAGTTAATAATAATAATAATAATAATAATTTATATCCCGCCCCTTCTCCAAAAGGCTCTCAAGAAAATGTCCATAAAGATAATAATAATAATAATAATAATAATAATAATAATAATAATAATAATAATTTATATCCCGCCCCTTCTCCGAAAAGATTTGGGATGGCTTATAATACATGAATATAAATCCAAGTAAGAATAAATACATAATACATAACAAGAAAAAAAATGGCAAGCAACCTCTGAGGATGCTTGCCATAGATGCAGGCAAAACATCAGGAGAGAATGCTTCTAGAACATGGCCATACAGCCCAAAAAAACCTACAACAACCCAGTGATTCTGGCCACAAAAGCCTTTGACAATACATTAAAATAAAAAATATTGAAAACTAACAATATCATAATAGATTGCTGTGAGTTTTCTGGGCTGTATGGCCATGTTCCGGAAGCATTCTCTCCTGACGTTTCACCCACATCTATGGCAGGCATCCTCAAATCATAATAAAATGCACAGATTAAATTGGGCAGGGTTTTAAAACATATTGTGCACCAGGGCAAAACCAGTTCAAGCCAGTTGGTGTTTGTACAACTATAAAAGCCACCATCATAATAAGTTATATAGCTAATCATTTCCAATGAACTATAGCTTTACTTTTTCATTGGGGGAAAAAGCCTGAGTAATACAGAAAATAAATGGGAAGCGTTATTCAAAGGTGGTTGTTGTCTCTATTATGATCTCTATTTTTGCCTTGTGAGAAGTTTTCCTAAGTATTATTATAATGTTTGCTTACACCCTGCTTTTATCTCTCCACAAAGAAGACTCGTGAAAATATGAAGTCCAATTGAAGATAGATATTTTGAGTTTGAAGCCATCTCATTGGGGAAATATGTCTTCAAATATTCTTAAAGGCCTCCGTGCCTGAATAGCTCACACCCACCGCAGATTATTTTGCGTATTTTTCTTACATCATTTGGGATTGCTTTGGGATGAGCTGGACGTATCTGGAAAACAAATACTTCCTTTGTGAGATCATTTGAAATGCATCTGATGCATTCATGACAGAAAGTACTCGAATTTAGTAATCTGTAGAATAATAATAATAATAATAATAATAATAATAATACTATTTGACAAAAGGCCACCTTACTTGGACCTGCACATATCATTCGAAAATACATCATATGGTCCTAAATGCTTGAGAAGTGTTCGACTTGTTATTTTGTGTTTGAAATCCAGCTATGTCATACTGTGTTTTTGTGTCAGTAAAGTAGTAATAATATATATTTTTTGTCGTGTCAGGAGCGACTTGAGAAACTGCAAGTCGCTTCTGTTGTGAGAGAATTGGCCGTCTGCAAGGACGTTGCCCAGGGGACACCTGGATGATTTTTGATGTTTTTATCATCCTTGTGGGAGGCTTCTCTCATGTCCCTGCATGAGGAGCTGGAGCTGATAGAGGGAGCTCATCCACCTCTCCCCGGATTCGAACTTGTGACCTGTTGGTCTTCAGTCCTGCCGGCACAGGGGTTTAACCCACTGCGCGACTGGGCCCCCCAGTAATAATAATAATAACAACAACAACAACAACAACAACTGGAAAAGCTGACATAATACGAGGATTTAAAGATAAAACTGCAAAGACTCTTGGCACACTGGGTGCAGTGCCTAAAGACCTTGGCCTGCACTTAAACACAATTGGCACTGCCAAAATTACCATTTGTCAGCTGCAAAAGGCCACCCTACTCAGATCTGCACACATTATTTGCTGGTTATTATTATTAATATTATTATTATTAATAATAATAATTTGCTGGTTCATCACACAGTCCTAGACACTTGGGAAGTGTCCAACGTGTGATCCAATACAACAGCCAGCATAGTGATCTTGTTTGCTGTGTACTCATCTTGTTGTGTTTCTAATAATAATAATAATTATAATAATAACAACAATAATAACAATAATAACAACAACTTTCCAACGTGTGATCCAATACAACAGCCAGCATAGTGATCTTGTTTGCTGTGTACTCATCTTGTTGTGTTTCTAATAATAATAATAATAATTATAATAATAACAACAATAATAACAATAATAACAACAACAACTTTCCAACGTGTGATCCAATACAACAGCCAGCATAGTGATCTTGTTTGCTGTGTACTCATCTTGTTGTGTTTCTAATAATAATAATAATAACAACAACAACAACAACTTTCCAACGTGTGATCCAATACAACAGCCAGAATAGTGATCTTGTTTGCTGTGTACTCATCTTGTTCTGTTTCTAATAATAATAATAATAATAATAATAACAACAACAACAACAAAACAACAACTTTCCAACGTGTGATCCAATATAACAGCCAGAATAGTGATCTTGTTCGCTGTGTACTCATCTTGTTGTGTTTCTTATAATAATAATAATAATAACTTTATTTATAGCCCACCACCATCTCCTAAAAGGGACTCGGGTGGCTTACAGAGCAGCACATGATGGTGCCACACAAACCACGTAAAATACAGTTCATCAGCTTGTATAAAATCACTGATATGTCCCTTATATTGAGTTAGGTAGCAAATTTCGGTGCCGCCATGTTAGTTCGTATTTTATTGTTGTGCTTTTCTTGCCGGGCACTGGAAGAGGCCCATTGTGTACCAAAATAATGAGATTGGCCTTGCAAACTGCATGGCATTTCACCAGGGAGACTGGATGGCCATCTGTCAGGGGTGCTTTGAATGCAGTTTTCCTGCTTCTTGGCAGGGGGTTGGACTAGATGGCCCATGAGGTCTCTTCCAACTCTATGATTCTATGAATGCAAACAATCCAGGGAGATGGCAAACTCTTTCTGGGCAGAGAGAGAAGCTCCTCCATCACTCAAAAGCCACGGCTTGTGTTTCGATATAAATTGCTTCTAGGCAATCCTATTGCTACTGAATTGAGGTTAATGCTTAACAAGATGTCGGTGTGTATTTGCTCTACAGTAAATGGCTCCAACAGGATCAACAAGTAAAATGTTTAGGATCACTGGGGTATTTCAGTGGAGATTGCTTGTGAACGAATATTGCGAGTCAAAAAGTTTTGCCTCTTGGGTCATAAAAGTATTATGAATGAACCCATAACAGCAGAAGTTGCTCCAGATCCGAGCCTGAACCGTCCTCTATGTAAAACTACTGTTCAGCATAGTCACCATTGATTTGGACACATTTGTGCCACTGTTGAACCCAGGCATCCAAACCATTTTGGAAAAAAATCAGCATTGTGCTTCGTGATCCATGCTTTTAAAGCTGTTTGAACCTCATTCAAGTCATTGCATCTGTAACTTTCAAACTTCTTCACCCAATGCCACAAATTGCTGAGGTCCATTACAGCATCCCCATAAACATTCTTCAAGCGATGATGGATTTCCTGAGGCGCCAGGAATTCAATGACTACTTTTTCTTTGAGTTTCAGATTTGTGGTTCTAACCAGTCAATCGGAACAAGAAAAGTCTCTATCAGTAGAGTAAGATTCTCTCTATTCTATCATGCATAGATAGTCCAGTAGCTGGGAAAGAAAAAAAAGTTAGTGCGACGGAGGTATTACTTTTTGACCCACCCATGTAGAAAGCATTGGAGCTTCAAGAATTGTCTTGGTTTTTCCGTTGTGTTTAGCATGCTCTCCTTTTATTGTTGTCAATGTGTGCCTTGGTTTCGGAATCCTGGCAGACTCACCTTTCCTTGGCAAGATTGCTTTCCGATGAGGGTTTTATTTATTTTGTATCAAAAGCATTGCATAAATTAGTATAAAACTGATAAAAATAGAAGGAGCGCAGGCAGCTAAATATCTTTTGACCAAAAACTGGCAACAGCAATGGCATTGTCTGTAGCCTCCAACAATTCTTCCTCTGGACATGAGGCAGGGCATAGTGGACAAGCATACAGATGCAGAGTTGTCTGTACATGAGGCAGAGCATAGTGGACAAGCATACAGATGCAGAGTTGTCTGTACATGAGGCAGAGCATAGTGGACAAGCATACAGATGCAGAGTTATCTGTACATGAGGCAGAGCATAGTGGACAAGCATACAGATGCAGAGTTGTCTGTACATGAGACAGAGCATAGTGGACAAGCATACAGATGCAGAGTTGTCTGTACATGAGACAGAGCATAGTGGACAAGCATACAGATGTAGAGTTGTCTGTACATGAGGCAGGGCATAGTACACAAGCATACAGATGTGGAGTTGTCTGTACATGAGGCAGGGCATAGTACACAAGCATACAGATGTGGAGTTGTCTGTACATGAGGCAGGACATAGTGGACAAGCATACAGATGCGGAGTTGCCTGTACATGAGGCAGGGTACAGTGGACATGCATACAGATGCAGAGTTGTCTGTACATGAGGCAGGGTACAGTGGAAAAGCATACAGATGCGGAGTTGTCTGTACATGAGGCAGGGCATAGTGGACAAGCATACAGATGCGGAGTTGCCTGTACATGAGGCAGGGTACAGTGGACATGAATACAGATGCAGAGTTGTCTGTACATGAGGCAGGGCATAGTGGACAAGCATACAAATGCGGAGTTGTCTGTTCTGCTCCACAGTCACGCAAGGTGTGGGATTCTTATAGGTCTTGCCATTTTGCCAGGTCATCTTTTGATCTGCCCACTCCACTTCTGAGTCTGTTCAGGGACTTCCAAGTTGCCCATTCTTGACTTGCCCCTGGAGGAAGACCCTCACCGATGAGGGTGTGACAGTGTTACCTTCCCAGGGTGGGCCAGTGGCTTTACATAGAGGAATAGGAGTTTTAAATCCTGGCCTTGCAGAGAATGCATAAACAGCACTGGGTTATTCTCCTTTTATATAAAAGGAGACTGGACATTAAGTCCAGCCGTGTCCGACTCTGGGAGTTGGTGCTCATCTCCATTTCTAAGCCAAAGAGCCAGCATTGTCCGTAGACACCTCCAAGTAATGTGGCCAGCACATAAAAAATAAAATAAAAAATAATAAAAATATAAATAAAAATATAATAAAAATAAATAAAATAAATAAAAATAAGAGTCAATCAGAAAAACAAAATCCTCTTATCAGTACAGTAAGGTTCCATCTTTCACATCATGCATAGGTAGCCCAGTAGCTGCGAAAGAAATAAAGGTTAGGGCAATGGAGGCATTACTTTTTGACCCACCTTGGTAACATAGCAAAACATCAACCACCAAACGTGAAAATGCACAAGCGGTAAATACAGAAAAGAGAACATCAGCCAGCAAAAGGTATAACACATATCTACATTGATAAACACACAACGCACACGGCTTAATTATTTGCTTTTGATTTCTGGGAGGGAATGTGAACCCCAAATTATTCCCTGGCTCTGAATGCTCTGAAAATTAGCAAGTAAAGGAAAGCTTCCCCGATAGCCGCCAACTCCAGAGAGCGTAATTCAGAAATGACATGTCTGCTGCTTGATTTTTAGTTTTGTGAGGTTGGGGCAGAACACAAGAAGGCATTCAGACCAGCCGGTTATGAATTGCGGATATATGAGAGCAATATTCAAGGCAGGAACTGCTGGAAAGAGAAACCCGACTGCCCTGAGACACAGCTAGTCAAAAGGACTAGTGAAAGTGGGCTGGCAGAGAGCTTTCAACTATAAAATATATGGGTTTGGGCCTCTGAAAGTAGCGATATCTTTTCTTGGAAGGTGACTCGGCCAAAGGAAGGGTGGTTGCCAACTATTTTTATCGGCTCTCATTGCTTTGCTCGACAGACATGAACAAATGCAAAAAGTGTAGGTACGTCTGCGTGTTTCTAATTTGGGGAAAGCTCATCTCGTGGTTCGTGCAGATGCTCGAAGTCCAAGAACAAGGCAAGAGCGTTCACTTGTGGTTAGTTAAGAATGAGGTTAAGAATGGGGTGGCGGGCATATTGGATGTCCACTTCTGCCAGATATTTGGCACAGACGAGCTCAAGATGCTTGGCTCGAGGCCCTGCAGTGAAATACAATATTATCTCCTTTCCAATAATTTCTCCTTCAGAAGTTGTCCAGCTTGGCAAGTGTATCGAGACATGCCGCCATCTTAGCGGAATAACGAAGGGCAGGTTATATGTGAAATCCCTCCTCCCAAACCCCAAATCCTTTCACTGTCCTCTGACATGATCTCATGTCCTGTTTTGAGAGGGACAGCAAAGGAAAATGGGTCAGAGTACTGGGCTGGCCTTAAGCTCCTCAAGGACTATGAAGGCTTGAGTCCTTGCGTGTTGCATTGTCTAAACCTGAAGAAGGTTGGAAATACCAACCTTCTTCAAGCCTCTACTAGTAATTTGTTACGTATATCATTCAGAATGCTTACTATACTGTATATGTGTGTACTGGTATGCAGTTTTCCTTAACTCTATGTTGTGGGAGGGGCTGCAAACCATGTGATCAGATCTGGGACTGTTCAGGACTCAGACTCCATTTTAGAAAAGAGACTTCATTAGACTCTCAGACTGTACAGAGACTTAATTAGACTTTCAGAACGGAGAGATGCTTTTGACTTTGAACTCTTAAGATTCTAAGAAAGATGCTCAGATCAGGGACTATTCAGGACTCAGACTCCATTTTAGAAGAAGTATGCTTTTGGACTTCAGTAGGAACAGAATGCTTTAGGAAGACAGAGACTCCATTAGACTCTGAAACCAGAGAGATGCTTTAGACTTTTGGACTGTTATCAGTGATCAGATCTGGGACTGTTCAGATTCAGACTCCATTTTTAGAATGTTGAAACAGAATGCCTTAGGAAGACAGAGACTCCATTAGACTCTGAAACCAAAGTGATGCTTTAGACTTTTGGACTGTGATCAGTGATCAGATCTGGGACTGTTCAGATCTCAGACTCCATTTTTAGAATGTTGAAACAGAATGCCTTAGGAAGATAGAGACTCCATTAGACTCTGAAACCAAAGTGATGCTTTAGACTTTTGGACTGTTATCAGTGATCAGATCTGGGGCTGTTCAGATCTTAGACTCCATTTTTAGAATGTTGAAACAGAATGCTTTAGATACTCTATTAGACTCTCAGACCGGAGAGATGCTTTAGACTTTGGACTGTTGAAAGAAAGATGCACTGTGTTATCGGCACAGAGAAACTACTTCAAATTCTATCTGTAACTGGATTGATAAGCAATGCACCTGTATGCTGAATATATGAAGTTAGTGAGTAAAGTAACTATGTTATTTTAACAAAGACTACTTTATTTTTATCTCTTGAGAGCCTGTTTTGAACCAAGATATTTTAAGGGAGAATAGATAACACTTATGAAACTCTACTATATGTTTTTGTGAATTGGCATATCTTTGTTCCTAATAGTTCAAAGAGATACCTAAGTATATCAGTCTAACAGTTGAGAAACCTAATTGCCTTGTATGCATACTAGTGGACATTTACCACTGAGGAGAAGGTTGACACAAGTGGGTTTTTAACTCTTCTCAGGAAGATCATATTTAACAAATCCTGGTCTCTAACAAGGTCATGCCTTTCCAAAAGATGTCTGGTTATGAATGCCATTTTCCAAAACAGAAAGAAAGCCGCAAACCCTAATTTGAATTCAGTTGAATAATGGTGGGGTATACATATAATTTATTGATAATTCTCAGTCTTATGTGATAACTTCATTGCAAGGTTGGGGAGTAAAACCATTGAATACCTGGAACAGTGTCAAGATAGTGGTTTGAGTTATGGGACCAGGATCTGAGATCCTGTTTAGCTATAGAAAAGCACACTGGGTGTTTGGGACTATAAGTCTTTGAGATTTTTTCCAGTCTATGAATACCTACTATCTATATAAATAAAAATGTAATGTTCATTTGTGGGATTAACAGAACTCAAAAACCACTGGACGAATTGACACCAAATTTGGACACAAGACACCTAACAACCCAATGTATGTCCTTCACTCAAAAAAATTGATTTTGTCATTTGGGAGTTGTAGTTGCTGGGATTTATAGTTCACCTACAATCACAGAGCATTCTGGACCCCATCAACAATAGAATTGGGCCAAACCTCCCACACAGAACCCCTATGTGGGTCACAGCAACACGTGGCAGGGGACGGCTAGTTTCATATATATCTTGAAGACAGGCACAGGTCTAAACTCAATGTTCACATATGATTCATATACAGGGACTGCGGTTGCACAATGGGCTAAATAGTTGAACTGTGGAATTGGTGACCGGAGGATGGGTGGTTCAAATCCGTGGGATGGGGTGAGCTCCCACTACCAACCTCAGCCCCTGTCATCCTAGCAGTTCAAAAACATGCACATGTGAGTAGATTAGTAGGTACTGTTTGAGCAGGAAGGCAAATGGCACTCCATGCAGTCATGCCGGCCACATGACCTAGGAGGTGTCTATGGACAACGCTGGTTCTTCGGCTTAGAAATGGAAATGAGCACCACCCCCAGAGCCGGAGATGAAGGGGAAGCCTTTACCTTTATCTGTGTGTCTGTGTTTCATTGTTTCGAGGCATTGAATGTGTGCCTTGTGTTTGTGTATATGCTGGAATCCACCCTGAGTCTCCTTGGGGAGATAGGGTGGAATACAAATAAAGTGTTGTTGTTGTTGTTATTACTATTATTATTTGAAACACACCAAGATGAGCCGACAGCAAACAAGATCACTCTGCTGGCTGTGGTATTGGATCACACGTCGGACGCTTCCCAAGTGTCTAGGACTATTATTATTATTATTTGAAACACAACAAGATGAGTCCACAGCAGACACTCTGCTGGTTATTGAACTGGATCACACGTCGGATACTTCCCAAGTGTCTAGGACTGTGTGAAGTATCGGCAAATAATGTGTGCAGATCCCAGTAAGGTGGCCTTCTGCAACTGGCAGATGGTTATTATTATTATTATTATTATTATTATTGTTATTATTGCAGCTTTATATGCGTAGCCTGAAGGTAATTGCGTACATACTCTTGCCAATAATTTTGTGCATGAAGCAGTTTGTGTACACTGAAACACCAGAAAGAAAAGATGTCACTATCTCAGCCAAACATGTAAGCAATTGAGGAGTTTTGGACTTTGGAATTCTGGATAAGGGATGCTCAACCTGCAACACATTTACCACTTTTCAGCAAAGTTTGGAGGTAAAGTAGTAAGTAGCTCATATATATATTGTACACAGTATCCTTTTGATACTAACAGATCCCTGGAATTTTGAATCACAATTGTATTACATCTCCAAAACCCAAACCAATATATACAAATGTTTGAGTTACGAAAATTAGTTTGGTTCAGCTGTGTCACAGAACTTTGGTGCCATTTGAATGAAATGGACCACTGACTCTTGAGCTTAAAAAATATGAAAGATGTTCTAGAAATAGGTTACTCTCACACAACATGTTGGCCCATTCGGAGGCCTACGGCTTGTATCCATTAGGGCGTCTAACCACTTCTGCTCCATGGATTTAGACCCACTTAATTCTCCACTGGCTCCCAACCAAAATGAACGTGGATATAATGTGAACCAAACCTAGAGAGTATGTGCATTGAATGCGGAGGCCGCGTGGGTTAGTGACATCACCCTTTTTGGAAGCATGTCCCAGTCTTGATTACATCCTTTCTTGCCCCACAAACCAAATCTCCGTCTTTCTCTCTACTCACGGGACTCAAAACATTCTCCCACAAGAGCTGGAAGCGTCATTAATTTCCAGGAAAGATCCTAGCAAGATGATGGAGTATCATAGCAAGAGGAAGCCTTCCTTAACTGAGTAGCAGTAGGGTGATGTCCGGGATCCAAGAGCAGCATCCTACCATTGTGTAGCGATGGGTGTCTTCAACATGTCATGGTAATCATTTTTCTTGAAGACAGCTTTCCAAGGGTTGTAGGGATATTTTCTTCGGTGGGTGTTGATTGTCTGCTGCCCATATTTTTATCAAATTGAAGTTCTTCTGTGTGTCGTCGAAGGCTTTCAAGGCCAGAACCACTGGGTTGCTGTGAGTGTTCTGGGTTGTACGACATTCTCTCCTGACATTTTGCCCACATCTATGGCAAGCATCCTCAGAGGTTGTGAGGTCTGTTGAAAACTAGGCTAGTGAGGTTTATATACTTGTGGAATAATGTCCAGGGTGGGAGAAAGAACTTTTGTTTGCTTGAGGCAAGTGTGAATATTGCCACTGGCCACGTTGAAAGTAGGAGCATATTGTCTTCTGCTCATACTTTCCTCCAATGGATGCGATTGTCTTTGGCTCATATATTTCTCTGAAGGATGTAATTGTCTTCTGTCCATACTTTCATTCAATGGATGTGATTATCTTCTGCCCAAGTTTTCCTCGGATGTATGTGGTTGACTTCTGCCCATGCATTACTGGGTTGGAACGTCAAAGTTCTTCAGAAGTTTGCCAAGAGATAGCGAGTGTGAAAGGCAGTTTTGATCATCAAGATACCACTCATGGACTTTCTTCCAGTGGATGTGATTGTCTTTGGCTCGTCCATTTCTCTAAAGGATGTGATTGTCCTTACTTTCATGCAATGGATGTGATTATCTTCTGCCCAAATTTTCCCCGATGTATGTGGTTGTCTTCTGCCCACACCTTACTGGGTTCTTCCAAGCATGCCCCTTCTGTGGGAACGTCAAAGTTCTTCAGAAGTTTGCCAAGAGATAGCCAGTATGAAAGGCAGTTTTGATCATCAAGATATCATTCATGGACTTTCCTCCAATGGATGTGATTGTCTTTGGCTCATACATTTCTCTGAAGGATGTGGTTGTCTTCTGCCCACATGTTACTGGGTTCTTCCAAGCGTGTCCCTTCTGCTGGAACATCAAAGTTCTTCAGTAGTTTGCCAAGGCAAACTATTGTGAAAGGCAGTTCTGGTCATTAAGATGTAGCTTATAGACATTTTTGTCCACCACAATTAATTTCCTTTGTCTGGACTAACTATTTCTATAGTTAGATCTGGATGTGTTTCTTGGTGCACATCAAGTAGGCTTAGTTAGAGGTTGGAGAAGAATGAAACTATGCCTTAGTGCTAGGGTAGGGAGCATCTAGCCTTTCTTCTCGGATTGCAGTTCCATTGGCCTTAAGTATTAATTTCGCTGGCTGGGGATGGTGAGAGTTACAATCCAGCATCTGGTAAGAGCTCAAGTTCTCTATTCCATCTAGGGCAGGTTTGGGGAAATTTGTACTAAAGCTAGGACTCTCCTGATACAAAGGCAGTATAGGTTGGAATAGCACAGTGGTTCTCAACTTGGGGTCCGCAGATGTTTTTGGCCTTCAACTCCCAGAAATCCTAACAGCTGCTAAACTGGCTGGGATTTCTGGGAATTGTAGGCCAGAAACATCTGGGGACCCCACGTTGAGAACCACTGGAATAGCAAATATTAAGGACACTCAATGCGAATTAAAGATATTTCATGTGTGTGTCCACTAAGCCTATTTGTGGTGAATGTAGATCCGGGGAGATACCCAACCGTGCTTAGTAAGGCATCCCTTTCATTCTTGATTGTATTGATCGTATTCATTCTTGATTGCTTTGATATGTGACAATCCCATGAAGAGCAGACTTCCAAGTCATCCTTAACAGCTCTGCTTAGGTCTTGCAATCTTCCTTGATTGAAACTATCCATCTGTAATGTGGCTTTCCTTTTTCCTGCTGCTTTCCACAGGCATTATTGTATTTTCTAGTGAGCCCTGCCTTCTCTCAATATGTCCAAAGTGCCCCTAATGCAAATCTGATTGTACATTGAGCAACAACTCTTCCCTGGACTGACTGAATGAGGCTAGGCCACTGTTTGGTTGCTTTTATTGCAGTTTATATACCACTTGTAGCCAAAAGAATTAAGTTGTGGGATTTCAACATGGCATACCAGGAAGCCATGGTCTGTGCTTGTCTGCAAGATTCCATAATAATAATAATAATAATAATAATAATAATAATAATAATAAATACACTTTATATTCTGCCCTTCTCCCCTAGGGGACTCAGAGCAGATTACAATGTTTCCATACATAGGCAACCATTCCATGCCTTTACAGTCACATACAATGAGACACACAAACATAAACAAAGGTAGAGGCTTCTCCTTTCATTTCCGGCTTTTGAAGATGGTGCTCATCTCTGGCACTGGGGAAGTGCTTTTTCTCAATTTTCAAGCTGAGGAGCTTGCGTTGTCACCTCCTGGTTGCGTGACCGGCAAGATTGCTTGGAGTGTCTCTTTGCCTTCTCCCACCAAAGTAGTACCTATTGATCAATTCAGATTTGTATGTTTTCGAACTGCTAGGTTGGTAAGAACTTCAGCTGACAGGCGGGAACTCACCCTGTCTCGCAGATTCGAACTGCCAACCTGCAGTTCAGCAGTTTATTTATTTATTTTGTTGTGTTTCAAATAACAACAACAACAACACTTCTACTCATGGGTACTCAGAGTGGATTACATCTAATGCGTTGTTACAATACAATGAGACACACAAACACAAACAAAGGCAAAGGCTTCTCCTTTCATTTCCGGCTTTGGAAGCAGTGCTCATCTCCTGGGGAGGTGTTGTTCTCCATTTTCAAGCCAAGGAGCGTGTGTTGTCACCTCCTGGCTGTGTGACCGGCGTGACTGCTTGGAGTGTCTTATGCCTTTCCTGCCGAAGTGGTACCTATTGATCTACTCTCATTTATTTATTTATTATAATTATTATTATTTCGAACATTTTTACCCCACCCTTCTCAACCCCTGGGGGGACTCAGGGTGGCTTACAATTGGCAATAATTCAATGCCTCATCATACAATACAGAATAACAAATATAACAATTAAGCATGAACATTAATAAATACAGATTAAAACAGTATAATTACACTCTGATTAGCTATTGCCCCTCTGGTGGCTGTTTAGCTAGCCATCTACTAATGATTACTCCGCTTAACTTATCCAAATCCTCTTCCATGCCATAGTCAAACATTATCCATTGTCCTTTAACCCGATTGCCCGAAGGCCTGGTCCCACAGCCATGCTTTAACCTTTTTTCTAAAGGTGAGGAGGGATGACGATGACCTAATTTCCCCGAGGAGCAAATTCCACAGGCAGGGGCCACCACCGAGAAGGCCCTGTCCCTCATCCCCGCCAAGCGTGTTTGAGACAAAGGCGGGGCCGAGAGAAGGGCCTCCCCAGATGATCTTAAGCTCTGAGGTGGGACGTAGAAGGAGATACGTTCGGACTGCTAGGTTGACAGTTGCTGGGCTAACAGTGGGAGCTCACCCTTATTCTTGACCCTCCAGAATAGGACTTTGGCAATGATTTCCCCATATGTCATCTTGGCTCGCTTTAACTGGCTTGGTCCAAAATATTTCCCTGGTGTAGACTGAGTGTCTCTTCCTGCAATGGCAGAAGAAAACAGCCATCGATAGGGAGATGTGTTTTGAAGCTGGCAAGACGAGCGTGGGAATGGAGTCAACAGAAGATGTTGGAGATAAGAGAGGACAGGAGTGAGGGAGATGGACCCAGCTGCAGATGAAAAGTCTTATCTTTTGCGAACCATTTGTATTTGTCCTGGTTTCAATGAAGAAATAAAACCTTGGGGATGCTTGCTACAACTGTAGAGCACAGATGAACCCTTGAAGAAGTGCTGTGAGGCGAACATACGCGGGTAGGTCGAAAAGTTTTGCCTCCTCGATCACATCATGCATAGATAGTCCAATAGTTGGGAAAGAAAGAAAGCGAGAGATGGAGGCATTACTTTTTGACCCATCTGCATCTCATTGCATTTTTTGGTGCCGAGAGAGTGTGACTTGTTCAATGGCAGACTGTGGATTTTATGGTTGAGGGAAGAAAACGCATTATGTTGTTCAGTGCTCAAATTACTTATCGGTTTGGACTGGATGTCCCTTCCAACGCTAGGATTCGATGACTCTGTCCTGACAGTTAAGAAAATGTTGATATTAGATTACAACAAGCTGGCATTGGGTTTAGAAGAGGTCACATTCGCTCAAAATCCTCAAAGGTACTCAGACCTATTATTCTGCTTTGTTTTGGAAGAACTCCGAAAGAGTTGAGGAATAATAACGACAATGTATACAGAATATGTAGACAGATCCGAGTGTGTATAATTTGGTCAGAACAGTGAGTCCAACTGTCTAAGCCTTGCGCTTGACATGACTAAAGAGTCCTCCCAAACTTCACCGTGATTTATTGTGACAGAACCATTTACACAGCACAGAGACCACTTTGCATCGAGGCTGCTGGTTGCACTTGGCCCTCGCCCATAAAAAAAAAAAAGCCCGGGCCATTATAAAGCTTTTTATTAAGGCTTTGTAATCCCTGGATCAGAAATGTGTATTTTGGTGGCTTGTAATGTTTGCCTCAAACAGAGGACGAGGCTTCATGACCCTAAATATTTACTGGCTCAGATTTTGATCTGAGAAACATTGACTCTTTCATTCCTCGAGATGGTACTGGGAAAGCGAGGTTTCCCAGGGTGCCCGGTCTGGAGAAAAGAAAGGAAAAGTGGAGCAAAAGAAAAGGTGGGAGAGGGGGAAGGAAGGAAGGAAGGAAGGAAGGAAGGAAGAGAGGAAGAGAGGAAGGAAGGAAAGAATGATGGAAGGAAGGAAGGGAAGGAGGACAGAAGGAAGAGAGGAAGGAAAGAAAGAAGAGAGGAAGGAAAGAAGGGAGGGAGGAATTGAGGAAGGAAGGGAAGGAGGAAGGAAGGAAGAGAGGAAGGAAAGAAAGAAGGGAGGAAGAAGGGAAGAAGGGAGGGAGGGAGGAAAGGAGGACTGAAGGAAGAGAGAAAGGAAAGAAGAGAGGAAGGAAAGAAGGGAGGAATTGAGGAAGGAAGAGAAGAAGGAAGGAGGATGGAAGAAAGAGAGGAAGGAAAGAAAGAAGGGAGGAAGAAGGAAGGAAGGAAGGGAAGGAAGGGGGGAGGGAGGAAAGAAGGAAGGAATTAATGATGGATGGATTGAAGGAAAGAAAGAAGGAAGGAAGGAATAAATAATAATAATAAACTTTATTTATACCCCGCCAAGGAGAGAAGGAAGGGAAGGAGGAAGTAAAGAAAGAAGAGAGGAAGGAAAGAAGGGAGAAAGGAAGGAAAGAAAGGAGGGAGAAAGGCAGAAAGGCAGGAAAGAAGCAAGGAAAGAAGGGAGGGAGAAAAGAAGGAAGGCAAGAAAAAAGGAAAGGAGGAAGGAAGGAAGGAAGGAAGGAAGGAAGGAAGGAAGGAAGGAAGGAAGGAAGGAAGGAAGGAAGGAAGGAAGGAAAGGAAGGTTGAGTCCTCATTGTATTCCCAACATGATCACTTGACAGAGACATAGTTTGAGTATTACTGTACTCAGTTTGAGATGATAACTTTTGAAGTTTCATTTTGAGAGGGGAGTTGTCTAAGTAAATTATGAAGGAAGTGGGGAGGCATTGACCCCACATGACCATCTTTTAAAACTTCACAGGCCCTCATTTTGGATACTCTCTTCTGTTGATCTCACAAGTTTTTAAGATATTTACCGATAAGATCTATGCTGCCCATCTGGAGCCTTCTTCACTTGTGTTGGAAATAGCAACCTTCTTCAAACCTCCTCTACTAGTTATTTCTTACATATATAATTCCGATTCCTTACTGTATTGTATATGTGTGTATTGGTGTGCAGTTTTCCTTAACTCTATGTTGTGGGAGGGACTGCAGACCATGTGACCAAATCTGGGACTATTCAGGAGTCAGATTCCATTTTAGAAGTCAGTAGAAACAGAGTGGTTTAGAGACTCCATTTAGACTCTCAGACCAAAGAGATGTTTTGGACTTTAGACTGTTGATTCTAAGACAGATGCCCTGTGTTATCTGCACAGAGAAACTACTTCAAATCCTATCTGTAACTAAATTGATAAGAAATATACCTGTATGCTGAATTCATGAAGTTTGTGAGTAAACTATGTTCTTTTAACAAAGACTACTTTATTTTTGGTCTCTTGAGAGCATGATTTAAACCTAGATGTTTTAAGGGAGAGTAGAGTTTTTTTGGGCAACTGAAATAACACTTCTGAAACTCTGCTGGTTTTGTGCATTGGCATAGCTTTATTCCTAACAGTTCAAAGAGATATCTCAGTATATCAGTCTAACAGCTGAAACCTTGCATGAATACTAGTGGATATTTACCTCTAAGGAGAAGGTTGACTCAAGCGAGTTTTAAACTCTTCTCAGGAAGATCAAACTTTACAAAAGGGTTATGATCTCTAACAAGGTCATGCCTTTCCAAAAGATATCTGGTTTTCCCAAATGGTAATGAATGCCATTTTCCAAAAGGTTATGGAGAATTCCATTTCCCAAAAGGTTATGTGTTGAAAAATGTGTGAAGCTTGGAAGACAGTGGGTGGATTTGGGAGGAAAAAAACTCAAAGGGTTCTTTGATTTTGCCTTGTAGGCAATGCTCCAGGAGAAAAGCTTGTCTGAGCCGGAAGATGGGTTCGCAGCGCCTCAGCCTCCAGTCCACGTTGAAACGACCACGGGTTCCCCGGTCCTTGGTGTAGCGGGAGTCAGCAGCACCCCCCTGAACAGTCCACAGGTTCCCGATCCGGAGCAGGTTGGTGTCTGTTTGAACAAGGTTGAAACAAGATTGCCTTGGTTGGGATATGAGCGGGGAGGCACTGGAGTGTGGATATACTACTGGGAAGCAAAATGAGAATTCCCTCCCCTCCAATCACCTTTTTTCCCCTGCCTCAAATTTATAGCTTTGTAGATCCCCCGATAGCACAGTGGGTTAAACCTCTGCACTGCTGAACTTGCTTACCAAAAGGTTGCAGGTTCAAATCTGGGGAGTGGGGTGAGCTCCCGCTGTTAGCCCCAGCTTCTGCCAACCTAGCAGTTTGAAAACATGCAAATGTAAGTAGATCAATAGGTACTGCTCCGGCAGGAAGGTAACAGCGCGTCATGCTGTCATGCCAGCCGTATGACCTTGGAAGTGTCTATGGACAACTCTGGCTCTTCAGCTTAAAAATGGAAATGGGTACCAACCCTCAGAGTCGGACATGACTGGACCTAATGTCAGGGGAAAACCTTTACCTTTAACCTAGAGATACAGAAAATTGTTCACTTTGAAAAACTGTTCATTCCTTAGCTTAGAGTTACAAGCTTGGTAAATGCAAGGACTGCTGTCGATGGAGCATATCTGGATTCCAGGAAGGCCTTCCTTCGACAAGGTCCTCCATGACCTTCTGGCAAGGAAACTAGTCCAGTGTGGGCTAGGCAAAACTACGGTTATCTGGGTCTGTAACTGGTTAAGTGAATGAACCCAGAGGGTGATTCTCCCCAAGGCTTCCTCTTCACCCTGGAAAGAAGTGAGGAGTGGAGTGCCATCAGCAGGGTTCCGACCTGGTCCAGGTCCTGTTCAGGATCTTCATTAATGGCTGAGATGAAAGGTTAGAAGGCAGGATAATCAAGTTTGCAGATGGGACCAAATTGGGAGGGAGAGCCAAGACTCCAGAAGACAGGAGCAAAATTCAAAATGACCTTAACCGATTGGAGATGATTGGCCAAAACAAACACAATGAAGTCTGACAGGGACAAATGCAAGATACTCCGGGTGACTGTAAGTTTTTTGGGCTGTATGGCCATGTTCCAGCAGCATTCTCTCCTGATGTTTCGCCAGCACTTTGAATTGGGCCCGGTAGCAAACTGGCAGCCAGTGGTGCTGGCGCAACAAAGGGGTTGTATGCTCCCTGAGTGCCTCTCCTGTTAACAACCTGGCTACCAGGTTGTTAACATAAGAGAAGCCTCCCACAGGATGGTAACACATCTGGGCATCCCCTGGGCAACGTACTTGCAGACAGCAAATTCTCTTACACCAGAAGCGACTTGCTGTTTCTCAGGTCGCTTCTGACACAATTTAAAAAAAGTTATTTCCAAGTTATGGTGACTCCAATGATAATCTATAATTGGGTTTGCTTAGCAAGATTTGCTCAGAGCACATTTGCCTTTGCCGTCCTCTGAGGCTGAGAGAGTATGACTCACCGAATGGCTGAATGGGATGTGAACCCTAAGCAGGCATAGGCCAACTTCGCCCCCCTCCCAGGTGTTTTGGACTTCAACTCCCACAGAACCTCAAGCCATGGCTGATACCAGATGAGAGACTCCCCCCTGGGCACTTGGGAGGCACTGAACAGACTGCGCTCTGGCACCTCAAGATATGCAGAGCCAACTTTAAGAAATGGGGCCACAAAGTGGAGTGTAGAGAAGAGTAAACACAGGCCATCTATTCCAATCCAGCCTGAGCCCTGCCACATGCACTGCGCTGGTACGGCTGTACCAGGAGCTCCAACTTTATTTTCTTTCTGTTATCTGTTTGCAGTCAAAGGGCAGGCCTCCTGTCCATCACAATTAAGCTTTGGTTCCGCCCCTTGTTCAGGGCTCTGGGAGGGAAAGGAGCCATTTTTTGGGCAGTCTCACATAAGAAAGCTAAAGTATAGGACGTAGACCAGTTCGTCCCGTAGAAAAGCTTCTTTTCTCAAGAACATCCGGGGAAACAGAAACAGAAATCCCAGGGAAAAGGTCCCAAGGCTCTGGCTGAGAGCTCACAGCCTCTCAGCCATCGAGGGAAAACAGCCTCGAAGTTTTCAAAGAATACTCCGAGGGAGGACAGCATTACAGATTCACGGAACTCCAGCTGAAATATCTACAAGCCTCGGCTGGTAGGTCTACTCGATACCCAGACGCATTTGGAATTGGTAGTAAGACCCACATCGATGAGGCATAGATAGTAAACAGCCTGGGAGAGGTTAAATAGGGTTTTTTTTTCCTACAGAGAAAGTACAGTTAATCAAAGTCAGGTGCCAGTTCCTTGAGGACTAGACTAAGAAAGCCTTGAAGTGTTTGAACCACTGAAGATTTGTTGTTTCTTCCATAATAAAGACTTTGTTGTATTATTAAAGACTCTAAAGACCATCACTTCAGAAAAATCCCTGAGAACCTCTCTTTGAGGCGCCCTGGCTTCCCGCTGGGCTTAAAGTATGTGTCCTATAGAAAAGACAGCTGTTACAGGCCCAGCGCGACAGAACATGCACAATGGAGGACCTCCTTATGGCAACACCAGAGGCACTCCAAGTGGTCAGCTATTGCTCAAAGGACATTTAATATATAAATGCCAAGTTCTTAAAACATTGTGGTTTTTAAAATGGTTGGTTCACTCCTGATACAATAAATAAATAACCTAAAGAAGTCACAAATCCCTAAATCACTGGCGACTGGATTGATCGCCAATCTAATCAGTTGATTAAATGGACTGTCCGTCCATACGTTTTGCTACTCAGATGCTTGCGGCTTGTGTTTCCCTCGAATATGAAATGTATTCCACAATGGTTTTGCCCTCTTTTCTGGTAGCAATTTGGCTTTGCTCCCCAGCCCCCAACTCCGATTAACAGTCAATCATCTGAACAAACAGAGGCAGAAAATGAGCTTCGAGCCCCGAGGCACAATTGCATTTTATAATAGAACGTATTTTTTTTTTTGAAAGCATAGCTTCAGCCACGAAGGTGGCTCCCCACCATTTCACATCTCAGCTTCCTTTTTATACGACCGGTTATAATTCTGATACGGGGAGGTTGTCAGCACTTTATAAAAACGCCCTCGCTCGATCGAGGGAGCCAATCAGGAGGCAGGCCAGGCCGGCAAAGTAATTTACAACCTTTCCTCCATTTTTAGCACCAAAGTGCATAATTATATTTAATTATTGTGTAAAAATGGCAGGATCTATAACTCTTTTTTTCCCCTCCCAGTTTTACTAAAAATCATATTGTGATTTACATAATTTTGGGACATAAAACTCTACTTTGTGGTCCTACTTTGATTCCTTGAGCAAGGGGATTCAATGGTTGGGATAATTTCCCTCTACAGTTTGAATTATTGTCAAAATCCAGCAGGGTCTGAGTATGGGACTATGGCTCTGGAGCAGGCATGGGCCAACTTCAGCGCTCCAGGGCTTTTGGACTTTAACTCCCACAATTTGGACTCTCACTTGCTGAGGTGTTCCTGCAAGTATCTCTGTAGATTTCTTAATTTAAGGCATTGGCGTGCTGGCGGATATCCAAACAGGGGATGGAGGTGTCTTGTTGTAATTGTTGTTGCTATAATTTTATATGACTTATTTTATACTTTTGTACCATTTTTACCAGCTGTACATTATATGTGCACCCTTTGTAAGCCTCCCTGAGCCCCTTTGGGGAGATGGTGGTGGGATACAAATACATTATTATTATTATTATTATTATTATTATTATTATTATTATTATTATTATTATTATGTCGCTGCCTTGGTCCTTTCATTGCCGGCTGCTACTTCCTAGCAGATGTCTGGTGGTGCATTATAATTTCTCCAGTGGTGTAGACATCCTGTGATAATGTGGCTTGTCTCATTAAGAGCCACATCCACAGCTTCAACGTGGTGAGATGTGTTCCACTCTGGGCATGTGTACTCAGCAGCAGAGTAGCAAAGCTCAAGGGCCAATGTCTTCACTGTATCCGGTTGTGAACCCCGGGACTTCTTTAGGTGAGCCATGACTCCCTGCTCTTCAGCATTTCGACCTGCAAAAGGGGTCTAGTGTTTGTTTATTTATTTATTTACCTTACTTGTATACCGCTGTTCTCAGCCTGAAGGCGACTCACAGCGGTTCACAACAAATACGAACAGCAAAAGTTCAGTGCTACAATATAAAACAGTTAACAACCTAACACATTACACAATTAATAAACAGTTACTACAATACCCATTCACTGTCGTCTCGTCATCAAAAACATGTTCCAGATTCGTCATCCATTGTTCCATTCCAGTGTTATTAACCAATCATTGCACTAATTATTCAAACGCCTGCTCAAACAGCCAGGTCTTCACTTTTTTGCGGAATACCATTAGAGATGGTGCTAGTCTAATGTCCATAGGAAGGGCGTTCCACAGCCGAGGAGCCACCACCGAGAAGGCCCTATCTCTCGTCCCCGCCAGCTGCAGGCGGGATCGAGAGCAGGGCCTCCCCGGAAGATCTCAAAGTCCTGGTGGGTTCATAGGCAGAGATGCGGTCGGATAGGTAGCTTGGGCCAGAACCGTTTAGGGCTTTAAAGGCCAACGCCAGCACTTTGAATTCAGCCCGATAGCAGATCGGTAGCCAGTGGAGTTGGCGCAACAGGGGGGTTGTATGGTCCCTGCGCTCCGTTCCTGTTAAAATCATGGCTGCTGAGCGTTGGACTAGTTGAAGCTTCCAAGCTGTCTTCAAAGGCAACCCCATGTAGAGAGCGTTGCAGTAGTCTAAACAGGATGTAACCAGAGCGTGGACTACTGTGTTGTTGAAGGTTTCATGGCCAGAATCACTGGGTTGCTGTGAGTTTTTCAGGCTGTATGGCCATGTTCCAGAAACATTCTCTCCTGATGTTTTGCCCACTTCTATAGCAGGCATCCTCAGAGGTTGTGAGGACTGTTGGAAACTAGGCAACTGTGGTTTATATATCTGTGGAATGATGTTCAGCGTGGGAGAAAGAACTCTTGTCTGTTGGAGGCAAGTGTGAATGTTGCAATTTGCTACCTTGATTAGCATTGAATGGCCTCGCAGTTTCAAATCCTGGCTGATTGCTGCCTTGGGGAATCCTTTGTTGGGAGGTGTTAGCTGGAATTCCCCTATTTTTTGAGTGAAACACAACTTGCAAACCATCTACAGACCCAGGAAGCAGCCAGACTTTGAAGTTGCAAGGCCATTCAGTGCTAATCAAGGTAGCCGATGGCAACATTCACCCCGTGCTGTGGATTGAAACCTCCAACCTTCTGGTCAGCAGTTTCTGCAGCTTAGCAGTTTAACCCGCTGTGCCATTGCGGCCCAAAATTATGTGATACTCAGCCTGTATTTTCAATTATCATAAGCCTCTTTGGATTCCATGCTTGGAGAAAAGTGGATATACAAGGGATAAGTAAGGTTACAAGATTTTTTTTAAAAAAGAATGAATGTATTTTAATAAAACTTGCATGGATTGTAGCATAAGTATTACATTATTTTTCCACATCAGCACCATTCACTTCAATACATTTTGTCATCTGTGGGACGGGTTTTTGATGCCTGTGTCATAGAAGTTTTCCTCCGCCTTTTTCAGCCAGTTCGTCACTTCAATTTTCACCTAATTGTCTTCGGAAAAGCGTTTTCCACCCAGGTGTTCCTTCAATTTAGTGAACAGATGATAGTCACTGGGTGCAATATCGGGACTAGGAGAGGGGTGGCTTGAAATATCCCAACCAAGTCAACAACTCTTGTGTTGCATGAGCCGTGTGGGGATGGATGAAGGAGACAGACTCCCGCCATTAGTATCCATGTTTTGGATGGCTATGCAAAGTTTCTTCATGGTCTCACAATATATTCTGTACCCATTTTGTCACATGCTGTCTTGACATTGCATCCTCTCCATACACTGAAACAACTTTGTGATGAATAGCAGTGGCATTCATGCCCTTAGTATTTAGGTAACGTATTACAGCACGAACTTTGCACTTGGTGGGAAATGGAATGAGGATGCTCATCTCTAATCTTCACCACAACACCAGTCGATTAGCTACTGACGACTGGCACTGCTCGTTTGTTTTCACTGGCTTCCCGCTACAGGGCAGTGATACCAACTTCCCTCGAGAAAATTCCCCGTGAGAGCTACGTGTCTTGCAACCTTACTTTCTGGATACCCCTCGTATAGCATGAACTTCACACGTGGAGGGAAATGGAATAAGGATGCTTATCTCTAACCTTCACCACAATGCCAGTCGACGAGCTACTGACGACTGGCACTGCTTGTTCGCTTCCACTGGCTTCCCACTACACGGCAGTGATACCCAACTTCCCCTGAGAAAATTCCCATTACAGCTATGTGCCTTATAACCTTACTTTCCGGATACCCCTCGTACAGCATGAACTTCACACTTGGAGGGTAATGGAATGAGGATGCTCATCTCTAACCTTCACCACAACACCAGTCGATGAGCTACTGATGACTGGCAGTACTCGTTTGTTTTCACTGGCTTCCTGTTACAGGGCAGTGATACCAACATCCCTCAAGGAAATTCCCTGCGATAGCTACATGTTTTGCAACCTTAGTTTCAGGATACCCCTCGTACAGCATTAACTTCACAATTGGAGGAAAATGGAATGAGGATTCTCATCTCCAACTTTCACCACAACACCAGTTGATGAGCTACTGATGACTGGTACTACTCGTTTGTTTTCACTGGCTTCCCGCTACAGGGTAGTGATACCAACTTCCCTCGAGAAAATTCCCTGTGAGAACTACGTGTCTTGCAACCTTACTTTCTGGATACCCCTCATACAGCATGAACCTCACACTTGGAGGGAAATGGAATGAGGATTCTCATCTCTAACCTTCACCACAACCCCAGTTGATGAGCTACTGACGACTGGCACTACTCGTTTGTTTTCACTGGCTTCCCGCTACAGGGCAGTGGATATCCCAGCTACATGGCATCAACATGACAGCTACATGGCATCAACTGGCGTTGTGGTGAAGGTTAGAGATGAGCGTCCTAATTCCCTTTCCCTCCAAGTGCGAAGTTTGCACTGTAATACGCTACGAAAATGCTAAGGGCATGAACGTCACTGTGATTCATTGACATATAGTTGCAGTATATGGAGAGGACGTAATGTCAAGACAGCATGTGACAATTCCCCATGACAGCTACATGCCTTGTAACCTTACTTTCTGGATAATCCTTGTAAATAGAATGGTAGACAAATCCATCCATAAATAAAATAAAATAGTTGCTCCCCAATAATGTTACCCAATTTTGGCCCAACCTTGCCTCTCACCCCTGTAGGTATGATTTTTATTTCAATTCCTTCTCTCCATCTGTGGGACTGCCTAACTTTATATATTTTTAATTTCCTTTCTTGAAGACCATTGAGAACATCAAAGTCTACCTTCATGAGAAAGAGCTATGGAAGAAATTTCACGAAGCTGGCACAGAAATGATCATAACTAAAGCCGGGAGGTAAGTTTCGAAGTTCGGCTGTGTTTACACAAAGTCATGAATGTGTGTGTTTTTTAAAAATCATATAACATGAATATATAGCTTCCCTTCCATTGTGGATTTCATGGTGTTGTACAAAAGAGCTCTCTGTCTATGGCTTCCATAGGGTGGCTGCCAAATTTGTCCTCAGATCATACCTTAAGGTCTATAGCAAAATATATCAATTGGGAATATAGAAGGAAAGCTTCTCTACACCACATCAAGTCATGCGCAGACATGAAGCGGAAATTGTCCCCACTGGTCCTCTGAGATGGCCATTCCTCTCCTTCCACTTTCGGGTTTGGCGAACGATTGCTCTGTGCTTGAAGAGTGTTTTGGGCTGGCTTTAAAGACAGTGAGGGTGTGATATACAAGGGAGGGCTCCAGTTAGCATAAAACACACGTCTTCCTCCCAGCTGGAGGCCAAACAGCGATCCTTTTTGGACACCCTTCCTTTGGTCTCCCTCTCAAACATAACAACGAAGGAGCGAGGCCTATAAATTACCAAGGATTTATGGCTCCTTCTCCTTCCTCCAGCTTCTCCTTAGGCTTGATCCGGGGGAGATGTCTCAAAAGGAGAGCAAACTCTGCTTTGCGGCTGCAATGGGCACAACGGTTGTTGCCAAGAGCTTGTGATTTATAAAGTGGAAGCATATTTAGAATGCACTGGCTATCTCTCCAATGTTTGGCTGTTTTGTTAGAGGAGGGGGAGAGCGAAGATAGGGTTTTATATTAACCGGATCATCAAACGATGGAGGGAAAGGGAAACTCACCACCCAGTTGATGTTATTACTAAGTCGTCTGAACTTTTGCATAAAGTGATCTGACTCCTCTGCAGATAAAATATGGTGTACGGAGCCATGCAAAGCTTGGAAGGTTGCACTGCATAAATCTGTGTGTTTTCTCCATTCCAGCATTTTATGATGACTGTATTTTGGCACCCTGGATGTCTTTTTCTTGTAATTATTTGGAAAATACGCATTACATTTAGTAATTGCAATGCACTTCTGAACTTCCTGGAGACATCTGACTAACCAAGACTTGAAAGAGGATGCTTGTGTAGATGGATCTTTGGTCTCATGTATGAAGATTGTAACAAAGTGCAGCCAATGTTGACGTGGGACCAGGGCTGGCAGGGTCTCCATCTCAGGATGTCTCCAATACGAGGGTCAACAAAATAATCTGAAGCTTCCTTCATTCTTCTCTCGCTGTGTAGAAGAAAACAACAGAGGGATGGGTTTTCCTCTAAGAAATGTATTGTTATGAATGTATTCTTGCAGTGACGAAGAGCAATGGTTCTGAAACTCTGGTTCCTCCAGATGTTTTGGATATAATGGAGAAGGCCCTTTCTCTCGTCCCCACCAGCCGTACTTGGGATAGGGGTGGGACAGAGAGTAGGGCCTCCTCCGCAGACCACAGCAATCGAGCACGGAGATGCGGTTTTTCAAATAGTCTGGGCCCAAACTGTTTAGGGCAGTGGTTCTCAACCTGTGGGTACCCAGATGTTTTTTCCTTCAACTCCCAGAAATCCTAAGAGCTTGTAAACTGGCTGGGATTTCTGGGAGTTGTAGACCAAAACACCTGGGTTGAAAACCACTGGTTTAGGGCTTTATAGGTAACAACTAGCTCTTTGTATTTAGCCTGGAAGCAGACCAGCAGCCAGTGGAGTTGTTCACTCCCTGTATGGCGTTCCAGTTAGTAACCTAGCTGCTGATCTCTGTACCAGTTGAAGCTTCTGAACTATCTTCAAAGGCAGCCCCACATAGAGAGCATTGCAGTAGTCCAGATGGGATATGACTAAGGCGTGGACTACCATGGCTAGATGTGGCTTCTCAAGGTATAGGTGTGGCGGATGCATAAGTTTTAGTTATGCGAAGGTGCTTCTGGCCACCACCAACACCTGGGGTTCCAGGGTCAGTGATGACTTCAGGATCATCCCCAGATTGCGAACCTGTGTCTTAAGGGGGAGTGTCATCCCACACCCTGATCGGCCTTACGACTGACCAGTAGTACCTCTGTTTTGTCTGAATTTATCCTCAACTTATTAGCCCTCATCCAGACCATCACTGATTATAGCCACCGGTTTAGGATGACATAATAATAATAATAATAATAATAATAATAATCCTAGACACTTGGGAAGTGTCCGACGTATGATCCAATTCAACAGCCAGCAGAATGTCTGCTGTGGACTCATCTTGTTGTGTTTCTAATAATAATAATAATAATAATAATAATAATAATAATAATAATAATAAATGTGAAACAAACTCTAAAGAAGTCTATACTGGCTCGGTCGTCGCCCAGGGTAATAAAGACCACGGCGAGTGCCCATCGACAAGTGGGCTACAGGAACTAGGGCCCACTGCTGAGCAATCAGGGCATAGGCCTGTAGGGCAAGTGGACGCAAAACAACTACAGAAGCGGCAGAAATTTTCAATGCTACAGAACCGAACTGTCATGAACTGCTAATATAGATCAGAACCACAAAAAGCTGATTTAAAGATTGAACTGCAAAGACTCTAGTACAAGCCAGTCAAGGTGGTCCCAGTGGTGATTGGCACACTGGGTGCAGTACCTAAAGACCTTGGCCTGCACTTAAACACAATTGGCACTGACAAGATTACCATCTGTCAGCTGCAGAAGACCACCCTACTGGGATCTGCATGCATTATTCTCTGATACATCACACAGTCCTAGACACTTGGGAAGTGTCTGACGTGTGATTTGATACAACACCCAGCAGAGTGATCGTCTTTGCTGTGGACTCATCTTGTTGTGTTTTTAATCGTTTAATTACCGTTTTTAGTATTTTAATGTATTGGTGATTGTTGATTGTTTTAATAATAATAATAATAATAATAACAACAACAACAACACTTTATTTGTACCCCGCTACCATCTCCCCAAGGGACTCGGTGTGGCTTACATGAGGCCGAGCCCAAATACAACAATACAAGCAATAAAACAACAATACAAACAATTACAATAAAAACATGGACAATAAGATATGCAACATTAACAATAAGACAACACACAATTAAAACTGTGGGAAGGCCAAATGTAAAATTAAAATTGAAAATAATGCTGGTGCATGGGCGAAAAGGTGGTAGTGGCGTTTGTGGAAACATACAAGCAGACCTGAAATGTAAAGTGCTTCAGAGGACAAAGTGCTGTGGGATCATTATTCTGGGAAGCATCCTATGATGCTTTTGTGAGGCCGCCCTGAGTCCCCCCTTGGGCGTGAGAAGGGCGGGGTAAAAATATAGAAAATAAATAAATAAATAAACTGGGAGAAGGATTGGATGTCCCACCTTGAGCACAATTTTGAGGGAAAGGTAGGGATAAAAATCAAGACACTGGCAGTTGTCTTAATTGGCAAGGCGGCCCAGAAGGTCTCTTCTAAATACTATGTAAACAACGGGCAGGGCTGGTGTTTTCCAGCCTTTCATAGAATCATAGAGTTGGAAGAGTCCTCGTGGGCCATTCAGTCCATCCCCCTTTCTGCCCCCATCTCCGTTGGTGGGCTTTGGATGGTGTCCCCAGTTTCTGGCTCCTCTCCTTCTCCGTCCTTGAAGAGTTCTCCCTTTAAGAGACAACCACTCGACAGCTTCTGTCTTTTATGGGAGCCATAAAAACTGGGTTATGAAACCGAGAGGCATCGTTAACCAGGATCCCACTTCTAGGAAGTTTATAGGGCCCTTTTCAAGATTTACCTTTGAATAAATTGGCATCTAATTTTAGCTCTGTTATGGTTTGGATTTGGGTGGGAAGGAGGAGAGCCTTAAGACTGGGTGCAAAAACCAACAGGCTTTAGAACAGATTCTAATCTTTGTTTAAATCTTGGTCTGCCACAGGATGGGTTAACTCCCTTTCCAGACGAGAAGAGTTGGTCTGGCTATGTCAAAACTGTGCCCCAAATATGAAGGCAAACACAAACCCAAGCCTCCTAACCCCCTGATAAATCTTCCGTGAGTTCAAGGTTGCTTGTGTTTGGAGGGGGAAAAGAGGATTTGGGGTTGAAAAATGAACCCGCTGGGTGAACTGGTACTGTTTGTTATTCTGGAGTCAGGATCTGGCCCGGTCTAAGCCAAGACTTCAAAGAGGGTGGCTCCGTCCTTGTATACAGAACGTCATGGCGAAGTGGCTCGCGAGTGATAAGAGAAGCCCGGGACGGGAGGACCCTGGGAAAAAGGCCCCCCATTTGAAGCTGCTTTGATCTTCCGAAAGGATGCTCCAAAGGACGGATTCTTCTCCTCTCCTCTTTTTAAAATTCCATGTTGAAAGGCTGGAGCTTGACTCTTGGCATCATGGATGATAGGTCGCATTGGATTTTTGCTTTGAAGTGCGGAGGACGGGGACACCGAAAGGGCAACCACGAAAGGAAGTGGAGGCTCCCCATCCATTATCATTCCTTAAGTAGGACTCCACTAAAACACAGTATGTACTTGGAAGTGTCCTCCATGAGTTCAGTGGGCTTCTTCCCAAAGAGACTGCCGTTGTGTTGATTGAGCGCAAGCTGTTTCTGATTTAAGATGACCCCATTATGGGGCTTCCTAGGGCTGAGAGAGTGTGCCTCAGCCAAGGTCACCCCATGGGGATCTGAACCCTGGTATTCCAATGCTCAAATCAGTAAGAGAAAGGTTTCCCCTTGACATTGGGTCTAGTTGAGTTTGACTCAAGGGTGTGGTGCTCATCTCAGTTTCTAAGCTGAAGAGCTAGCGTTGCCCATAGACACCTCCAAGTCATGACTACATGGAGCGCTATTACCTTCTCACCTGAGCTGTACCTATTGATTCTACAGTGTTCCCTCGCTACTTCATGGTTCGCTCTTAGCGGACTCGCTCTTTCCCGGTTTCCAAAAAATATTAATTTAAAATATATATTGTGGTATTTTCGCTGTTTCGCAAGTTTTTGCTGCCGCCGCTTTCCAGAACACTTTCCCTCCTCACTCCTCCCTCCCTCCAACCTTGAAGGGCCTTAACTTATTTTAAGTTTATAAAGACTTAAAATAGTAACTACTAAAATTATGTATAAATATTAAAATAAATATAGCGTCCCTACATTGCGGTTTTTCACTTATTGCGGGAGGTCCTGGAACATCACCCCTGCAATAAGTGAGGGAACACTGGACTCATATTTTCATGTTTTTGAACTGCTAGGTTGGCAGGAGCTGGGGCTAGCAGCAGGATCTCACCCTGCTCCTCGGATTCGAACCGCTGACCTTTTGGTCAGGACTTTCAGCAGCTCAGCGGTTTAATCAGGAGCTCCACTCAAACTACTAGGTGGCCGTTGTTATTATAATATTTCCTAGTAGACAAGTAATATTTTCCCAATTTGTTGGAGAGGGAATCGGCCTCCATGGCTAGATTTTTGGGGGTATTGATCCCTCCATATATCTGCACAGGCAATTTCTATTCTGTGTTCAGTACTTCTTCTCTGCCATTGCATGCTTCCATTGATTATAGTTTACGAAGAGGCAATTCCCACACTCACCAAATCGGTTGTTTTTCATGTTTTGATGATTCCAGCCACATTTCTCTGTGGTTTGGGGTGAGGATTGTGCCTCACTGGCATCATCATTGCCGACCTGCTCCTGGTAAACCGGCAGAAACCCCTCTGGCTTGCCAAAAAAGAATGGTTGCATTCCTTCTCTGGACGGACGGTTTCACTTTCTGGCTCCACATCAATAACCGCCGAACATGGCCAGGAACTGTGAGACTACTACAGATTAAATAAATAGAAACCCCCTTAGTGGCTTCTTCTCTAGCAGTTCATTTAAAAGCCATTTGTGATGCTCCAAATGTGCCCGGGACAAACTGAACCGAGGAGGGATCACTTCATTATCGGAGCAAATAAGTCAGTCACACTTCATCGCTTAGCTATTTTAACCCTGCCCTTTCTTCCTTCTCCGCTGGATTCTTCTTTGTACTTGGCCACCAGCAGAGCTGTGTTCAGCTAGCTACACAGGCCGTGCGCGGAAGCAGCAGGCGCAGCCTGAGACATCTACATCGGCAGCCTGGTTTGGGCATCTCTCTCTGGAACGAAGGATGGGAGTGTCATACGTCAGGGCAAAGGAGAGACCTGCTTGCAGGACTGTCCGAAAGCATGTCATTGTCTGGGATGAATAATAATAATAATAATAATAATAATAATAATGCAAAGACTCTGGCGCAAACCAGTCAAGGTGCTCCCTGTGGTGATTGGCATACTGGGTGCAGTGCCTAAAGACCTTGGCCTGCACTTAAGCACAATCTGCACTTTATATTCTGCCCTGGGTGCAGTGCCTAAAGACCTTGGCCTGCACTTAAGCACAATCTGCGCTGACAAAATTACTGTCTGCCAGCTGCAGAAGGCCACCTTACTGGGATCTGCAAGCATTATTCGCCGATACATCACACAGTCCTAGACACTTGGGAAATGTCCGATGTGTGATCCAATACAACAGCCAGCAGAATGATCTTGTCTGCTGTGGACTCATCTTGTTGTGTTTCAAATAAATAATAATAACAACAACAACAACAACAATACACTTTATATTCCGTCCTTCTCCCCTAGGGGACTCAGAGCAGATTACAGTATTTACATACATAGGCAACCATTCTGTGCCTTTACAGTCACATACAATAAGACCTTGAAGGAGCTGGGGGTGGTGACGGCCATCAGGGAGCTCTGGCATGGACTGGTCCATGAGGTCACGAAGAGTCGGAGACGACTGAACAAATGAACAGCAACACAATAAGACACACAAACACAAACAAAGGCAGAGGCTTCTCCTTTCATGTCCGGCTTCTGACGACGGTGCTCATCTCTGGCGCTGGGGAAGTGCTTTTTCTCCATTTTCAAGCCGAGAAGCCTGCTGGTTGCGTGACCGGCAAGATTGCTTGGAGCGTCTCTTTGCCTTTTCCCACCCAAGTAGTACCTATTGATCAATTCACCTTTGTATGTTTTCGAACTGCTAGGTTGGCAGGAACTGCAGCTTTTTTTTTTGTCGTGTCAGGAGTGACTTGAGAAACTGCAAGTCGCTTCTGGTGTGAGAGAATTCGCCATCTGCAAGGATGTTGCCCAGGGGACGCCTGGATGCTTTGATGTTTTTACATCCTTGTGGGAGGCTTCTCTCATGTCCCCGCATGAGGAGCTGGAGCTGATAGAGGGAGCTCATCTGCGCTGTCCCCGGATTCAAACCTGTGACCTGTCGGTCTTCAGTCCTGCCAGCACAGGGGTTTAACCCACTGCGCCACCAGGGGCTCTGGGTGCAGTTGACAGGTGGGAACTCACCCTGTCTTGCAGATTTGAACTGCCAACCTGCAGATCAGCAGTTTATTTATTTATTTATTTACAGTATTTATATTCCACCGTTCTCACCCCGCAGGGAAGTCAGGTCAGATTACAATGTACATATACATGGCAAACATTCAATGCCATAGACACACAACATATATAGACACAAAGAGGCTATTTAACATTCCAAGGTATTCTGGCTACCAGTTCAACTAACCTTCAGGCCAGCAGTTCAGCAGCATAAATGTTTAACCCATTGCACCACCAACGCTCCAGAAGTTGCATCTGCTCCCAATCCACACACAAAAGCCAACAAGAATATCCATTAATGTCTTTCTTGAAGTCATCCTTTGGGGCATCGGAGGGCACAGAAGGCCCTCCCAGCATGAGATGGCCATTTCTGCTGGATTGACTACTATGTTTCCAAACCTTTAAATGAATATCAGTGCCTTGATGCAACAGCTCTCCTCCTTATCAAAGTGGACATGTCGTAAGACCATCAGTGGATGCCACTGGGAGACCTTGGGCAAGTCACATTCTCAGAGGAACAAATCCCACCAAGAAAACCATGTGATAGGTTGGCTTTGGGTTGCCGTAAGTTCGAGAAGACTTGAAGGCACACAAGAACAAGATATGCAAGGGACTGGAATAATAATAAAGCAGTTTATTTATATTCTGCTTTAGCTCCCAAGAAGGACTCAGAACAGATTACAGTATGATAACAATCGCTATGGACAAACTTGGTGGAGTCTTCAACCACAGAATTCATCTAGATAAGGCGATAAGGCCTTTAAGCATAATGTTTTTAACTGTATGCAATTATTGGTTTTATTATGTATGTTATTATGTGCACATGGAGGCATCGAATCGTTGCTGGCTAGAAGCCGCCCTGAGCCCCCCCCCCCCCCCGGCTCCCCCGGGGAGGTTGAGAAGGGCAGGGTACAAATATTTGAAATAAATAAATAATAATAATAATCCAACTCAATAATCCAACCTCCCTGTATGTAAATCTTTGTCTTGTCTCCAAATATTATTTTAGTCTGAACTTGAGAGGATCTATCTAAGGTGCTCCAATGTCATTTCCTCCATTGTTTCAGCACCTCGGAGAGCTCTCTTAAAGTTTGCATTGAAGCGGTGGACTGGCCCATCAGTCCCCAGTTGCAGTGCTTGGCCAGAATCTGTTTTGCGGTACATTGGGAGAGGAGAACTCACCAAGGTCTGGTCAGGCATGCTCCATTTTGGGCTGGAGATGGAATAGGTGGTGCTAAAGCCAGCCCTGCTTTTTCCATCAACCGTCTCGCTCCACCCAAACCCTGCAACGGAGAGCTGGAGGAGGACAGGTTGCTGTAAATCTGCACAGACAGAGCTTTGGCTGGAGATGCAAGCGCTGGGTTCTGCCAGTCCAAACCCGCTCTTGGGATGAATGGTTCCCCAGGTAGCTCATTCCCAGCCCTGTGTGCTTTTCTTGGTCCGCCTCAAACAATGCATTCCAGTTTGGCAGGAGACAAACATCCCACAAATTCCATTTTGCTCCGACTACACTTGCCTTACTTGCAGTCTCTTTTGCTTTGGGAGGTGGTTCTTCCTTTGGTATGAAGCTTGCAACCCATATTTTCTTTTCTCCCTCCTCCTCTCTCTCTCTCTCTCTCTTTTGGATCCTCTTGTCCCAAGCTTTGCCTTGCCAAGAGGTTGAGAAATATGTTTTCATTAAGAAAATTAAACTGACGAGTCGCTGGCATGTCGCTGGCGGAGGCCAAAATGCAGCGGCTCATAACCATGATGAAATGTCAATACGTAGCCAAAAGAAAGCTTCACAACCAGTGCTTTTTCCTGGAAAAGGGTGCAGAAAGTTGGCAGGATCCCACGCCTTGTTGACCCGGCTGGGTCTGTTTTGCCAAACGCTACCAAAAGCCTTGACGGAGCGAGCTTTGGCTGAAGCGACACCTAGGATCAGATGCGGGTCCTAATTTGTTATTCTGCAAAGAATTCCGGCTGTATATATTACGGCCGTGCCCAAGCTCCCTCTATTTATTTTAGAGAGCGATTCGAAAGAACATTATAAACTCCGACTTGTCTCCTCTCTATGAATTCCATATGTTGAAGCTTAATTTTAAATGCCATTAAAAAGCACTTAACATTTACAGTATATTTGATCTCGGCTCCCTGAGCAGCCTGGATGCTCGACGGTTTGGAAAGTAAGACAGAAGAGAAGTCGTTCAAGATGTGGGGCTCATAAAGATCCTTGCAGAATATTAAAAATACTCCAAAGTGCCATTTAAGACAAAAACTGGTTTGGGGATGGCGCTTCTTTCTCTCTCGATGGCAACCCTAATTTGAAATAACGAAAAGAAATGTTGTCTTTCGGGTTTGGTACCGTTTCTCTTTCCCAGCATCGGAATTTGTTCAAACTGAAGGACGCCTCTGTATTTATCCAGGTGCTTACCTGTGTCCAATGCCGAGAGGGAAGGGTTGTTGATGAATGGGAACCAAAGATGGCCGTTTGGGTAAACTGCCCCCTTTTCGAGTCCGCATTAATTACACGGTAAACACCTTGAATTTATGCGGGGCGTCAACAAAAAGAGCCAATTCAAAGGGCTTCTAAAAGGAGCCCATTTTGTGGACTCCTGCCCAGGCGGCTGCAAAATGGCCGCTCAGACGACAACGGCGTCTCCCTCCACAGATGGACATTGTCCTTCCGTCTCTCCAGGACCGTCTTTCTATCTCATTCATTTTTGTTCATACAACTCTCTCTTTGTGAGGATACAGGTTGGGGATCGCTTGCCCATCACGTTTGGGACCAAAACTATTTGGGATCTCAGATTTTTAAAAAGTTTTTTTTTGCGTATTTCTATCTACATCAAGCAATATTTTGGGGATGAGACCCAAGTCTAAGCATGAAATAACATCTACATTGGAAGACATCATCTGGAGTTTTGGAGTTCAGTGCTATCTGTATGCAGATGACACCCAACTCTACTACTCCTTTCCACCTAATCCGGGTTTTAGCACAGCTGGTTAATTACCAGCAGCAATAGATCTTACCAATTGAAAGGTTGGCAGATTGAAACCCAAATTGAGGTGAGCACCTGACCTTCAGACCAGCTTACTGTCCACCTCAGCCAGTGTTTCTCAACTTTCCTAATGCCGCGCCCCCTTAATACAGTTTCTCATGTTGTGGTGACCCCCAACCATAACATTATTTTCGCTGCACTTCATAACCAATTTTGCTACTGTTATGAATTGTAATGTAAATATCTGGTATGTAGGATGTATTTTAATTCACTGGACCAAATTTGGCAGAAATACCCGACATGTCCAAATTTGAATACTGGTGGGGTTCAGTTGATTTTGACATTTGGGATCGGTAGTTGCTGGGATTTATAGTTCACCTACAATCAAAGAGCATTCCAAACTCCACCAATGATGGAATTGAACCAAACTTGGCAGACAGAACTCCCATGACCAACAGAAAACACTGGAAGGTTTTTGTGGGCATTGGCCTTGAGTTTGGGAGTTGTACATCCAGAGGGCACTGTGGACTCCAGACAGGAAACAATCAGGGCCAGGTAACACCACTCAACAAAGGATTCCCCCAGGCAGGAAGCACCCAGGCTTTGAAGCTGCAAGGGCATTCAATGCTCATCAAATTGGCCTATAGCAACATTCACACTTGCCTACAACAGACAAGAGTTCTTTCTCTGTGGGCAATGCTGCTGTGTTTGGGGGTCCCTATAGAGACTTGTCCATAGCTGCATGGTATACCTCCCAACAAAGGATTCCCCCAGGCAGCAACAACCAGGCTTTGCAGCTGCAAGGCTATTCATTGCTAATTGAGGTGGCCAATTGTAACACTCACACTTGCCTCCTACGGACAATAATTCTTTCTCCCACCCTGAACATCATTTCACAGATATACCTCACTTGCCTAGTTTCCAACAGATTTCACAACCTCTGAGGATGCTTGTGAGCGAAATGTCAGGAGAGAATGCTTCTGGAACATGGCCAGACAGCTCAGAAAACTCACAGCAACCCAAAGCTGGTATCCATTGGACCATCACAAAGGAAAGGCATCACTATCTCAATTTTGGAGCCTTTTGAGTTTTGGTTCCGCCGGTACTAGGTCCAATTGGGTTTCCACTAGCAGTCATAGCCTTCTTTTTCAAGGGGGAATTTAGGAAGAAATTGGCCTTGCTCTCAAGGTGTGGAAGCAAGGAAAAAGTGACACACGGGGCGAGGGCTCCGCATGGTTTCTGCCCAGCTCCTGGGCTGTATTTTTTGGAAAGGAGAGCGTGTGTGACATCGCGACAGGGCCTATGACTCTTCTCTCGGAGGAACAGTTTGAAAACATCTCCGCATTACCTCATGGAGAATTATTGAGAAATATGTGGTCGCAAGGCTCTTGGAGTAAAGGCTACACATTGTTCTGCTCTAAATGGAGTTTTAGAGATTTTGGAGGGAATGACACTAGCATGCGGGTGACTTTCATGCTCCACAATTACGATCCCCATTGCAAGGGTCATATTTCCTATGCTTTTATGGCTACAAGGCATTTCCAAATGCCTGTCCTTCCAAGCTGTACAAGGGGCGTTCATTAAAGATTTCCCCTGACCCACTTCTATTTATCACAAGACGCTGAAACTGCCCATATGTAATGCTATAAGTCTCTATAGGTTGTGTACCAGTTTACAACTCTGAACTGCTAACAGTTTTGATTTTACAAGTGCGGAAGTGGAGTGATGTTTGATAATGGACCCAATGGAATACAGAGCAGTCCTCAAGTTCCTTTACCTGAAAGGCCGCACACCAAAGGAGGCGTTTGATGAGATGAAAGAGTTTTATGGGGATGATTTCCCCATCATATGATGGAATCAAGAACTGGCATCGTCCATTCCATTGTGGTCGGACTTTGGTGGAAACATCTCCAATTCCAGGGCGACCCCACTCTGCTATTGATGAACACACCATCCAGCAAGTGGAGGACGCCATTTTGAAAAATCGTCACATAACCATTCTCCACCTAGCCCAAAATGTCAAGATGAGTGTGGAGTCCATGGAAAAAAATCACCCAAGACCATCTTTACCTGCATAAGGTTTCCGCTCGCTGGGTCCCCTGGCTGCTCACACCTTTCCAGAAGCAGGAATGAGACGAATGCCCTCAGGTTCTCTTGATGATGTGCCATAGAAACCAGGAGGACTTTTTTCACAGACGGATCACATAGGAGGAAATCTGGGTCCATCACTCTGATCCTGAGACTCATGTCCAGTCGATGCAATGGAAGCATCATGGCTCACTGCCTCCACAGAAGGCATGTGCCCAACTCTTGGCAGGCAAGGTCATGCTCACAGTATTTTGGGACCAGTACGGAGTAGGATGGATGGGTTTCCTAGCAAAGGGGACCATGGTCACTGGGGCAGCCTAAGCTTCACTACTGCGGACATTGTGGGAGGCCATCCAAACCAAGAGGCGTGGCATGCTCACCAAAGGTATCCGCCTTCTGCAAGACAATGCGCCAGTTCACAACTCACCTGTTACCCGAATGGAAGAAGCATGTTCCTGTGGCTTTGAAATCTGACCAGATCCCACTTATTCACCTGACCTCGCACCATGGGACTTCCATCTCTTTCCAAGAATGAAGTTCTACCTTGTCTCCTGTGCTATGCTAATAATATAATATAATATAATATAATATAATGTAATATAATATAATGTAATGTAATATATTGTGTATATACATATAATATTTATAATATTATAATGTAATACAATGTAATAATAATATGATATTATAATTATATATTTTATATTACATGTAATATTACTAATATTACAATATAATGGTATAGTATAATATAGTAATATACTGATATTATACTATGCTAATAATATAATATACCGTATGTATATATATCTTGTAAGCCGCTCAGGGTCCCCTTCGAAGTGAAAAGGGCAGGATATAAATGTCGTAAATAAATAAATAAATAAAATTTATGAAGGGAAATCCTTTTTCAGATGATGAGACTCTGATTTCTGAAGTCACAAAGTGGCTTTTGGAGCAACCCATTGCCTTCTACAAGCAAGGTGTTTATAGTTGATTAAAAAGATGGGAATAGAGTGTGTTCCTATGGAGAGAAGGACTCATAACTGGGCCAAGTTTCATTGCTCTCAGTCCACAGAAAGTGGGTCAGGGGAAATCTTTCATGAATACATGGGATGACAAATGTATTTTCTAGTAATGACGCAGAGGAGTGTGTGTGCTGTTGGCTTCTCAGTATGGGTGTGATGCTAATGTTTTCCCTTTCTTCTCTTCTTTCCCCAAAGGAGGATGTTTCCAAGTTACAAAGTGAAAGTCACTGGGATGAACCCCAAGACCAAATACATCTTGCTGATTGATATTGTCCCAGCTGATGACCATCGGTACAAATTCTGCGACAACAAATGGTGAGTGATCATTACTAGAATGGAATTGTTTTTGAGGCACATTCAGGGGATAACAACTGGTGTTTTGTGGTGCACAAACATGCAGAGAGGTAGGAATTATCACATACTTGCATGAATGTTATAGGCTATATTGCTGCTATAATGTGGTCCAATATTTGGAACTTTTGTGTGTTGGCCAAAGGCATGAGCATGGAAAGCACCAAGAGATCCTGGCCTCTCAAGGAATTGCCCAGCTATCCAGGAAATTATTGTTGATTTTTAATATATTGTATGTTACTTTGGGTCCCATGCTGGGAGAAAAGTGGAATATAAATTAAATAAAGCAAGCAAAGGGCCCTCCATTGCCATAGGTTTTGCATTCAGAGTGTCAACCAACCACGGCTCAAAATACAAACTGAAAAGCAAACCTTAATGCATTGTCCCCGATGGTGCAATAGGTTAAACCCTGGTGCCGACAAGACAGCTGACCGAAAGGTTGGCGGTTCAAATCCAGGGAGTGGGGTGAGTTCCCATCTGTCAGCTCCAGTGTTTCATGTGGGGACATGAGAGAAGTCTCCCACAGGAAGGTCAAACATCTGGATGTCCCCTGGGCAACATCCTTGCAGATAGCCAATTCTCTCACACCAGAAGCGACTTGCAGTTTCCCTAATTGCTCCTGACATGAAAAAAAATTGCTTTTAATAGGGCCTCGGTTGGCACAATGGGTTAAACCCTTGTGCTGCTGAACTGAAGGTCAGCAGTTTGAAGTAGTGGGTTGGGGTGAGCTCCTGCTGTTAGCCCTAGCTCTTGCCAACCTTGCAGTTTGACAACATGCAAATGTGAGTAGATCAATAGGTACCACTTTGGTGGGAAAGTAATGAAGGCGCCCATATAGTCATGCCAGCAGCAAGACCAGGAGGCGTCTACAGACAACAGGATCCTTGGCTTGGAAATTGAACAAGAGCACTTCCTCATGGCCAGAGTTGAGTGTTAGAAAATACTACCCAAAATAATAAAGCAGAACATACAAAAACAAACAGGATTCTTAAAGTTGAGCATCAGCTTATTAGCAAGCAAAGTGTGGAGTGCCGTGTGATGTGACTGTAAAGAATTCAGAGCTTAGGCAGGCAAAGATGCAATCTTAAAAATCACAAAAGGGTGAGTTTTACAATAATATTTACAATAATAAGAAATAACCACATTTCTTAGTAATCCAGAACTGGGTCTGAGCTACCTCAACACCCATCTCTTCTAAGGTTTTAAAGAGAGGGAAAAACTCAATCACACCAGCAGAGAGAGGTCTCAAGGCACACAGCACATATTCTCCATACTAAAGTGTAAGAAGGTAGAAGTCAGGTTCAAAAAACTTACAGTAGAAAAGTATCCAGAAGCCGGAGATGAAAGGGGAACCCTTTATCTTTCTTCTTTGTATTTGTGTCATTTATCTGTATTAAAGGAACTGAATGTTGTAATCCGCTCTGAGTCTCCTTGGGGAGGTACAGTGGGATATAAATAAAGTGTATTATTATTATTATTATTATTATTATGATTATTTGTCTTTCTATATAAAGGTCACTATTATACTATGCCACTGTATATAATAGGACTTATGCATCCATGGACTTGGGTACCTATGAGATGCCCTTGAACCAAACTCCAGCAAATGTCACAACACAAAACGTTTTCCCTTTGCTCTGTTTATAGGATGGTGGCAGGAAAGGCTGAACCTGCGATGCCCGGCCGGCTATATGTCCACCCAGACTCCCCAGCTACCGGGGCTCACTGGATGCGCCAACTGGTCTCTTTCCAGAAACTCAAGCTCACAAACAATCACCTGGATCCTTTTGGACATGTAAGGAGCATTATTATTGTTGTTGTTGTCAATTTGTTGCAGTTCTGCATCGTAATGTAAATATCAGATATGCAGGATGTATTTCCATTCACTGAACCAAATTTGGCACAAGTATCCAATACACCCAAATTTGAATACTGATAGGATTGGGAGGGGGGGGGGTTGATTTTGTCATTTGGGAGTTGTAGTTGCTGGGATTTATAGTTCACCTGCAATCAAAGAGCATTCTGAACTCCACCAATGATGGAATTTAACCAAGTTTGGTACACAGAACTCCCATGACTAACAGAACATACTGGAAGTGTTTGGTGGACACTGAGCTTGAGTTTTGGAGTTGTAGTTCACCTACATCCAGAGAGCACTGTGGACTCAAACAGTGGTAGATCTGGACCAAACTCAGCATAAATACTCAATATGCCCAAATGTGAACACTGGTGGAGTTTGGAGAGTTGTAGTTGCTGGGATTTATAGTTCACTTACAATCAAAGAGCATTCTGAACTCCACCAACGATTGAATTAAACCAACCTTGGCACACAAAATGCCCATGATCAACAGAAAATACTGGAAGGGTTTGGTGGGCATTGATCTTGAGTTTTGGAGTTGTAGTTCACCTACATCGAGAGAGCACTGTGGACCCAAATAATGATAAATCTGGACCAAACTTGGCACGAATACTAAATATGGCCAAATATGAACATTGGTGCAGTTTGGGAAAAATAGACCTTGACATTTGGGAGTTGTAGTTGCTGGGATTTCTAGTTCACGTACAATCAAAGAGCATTCTGAGCTCCACCAACGACAGAATTGGATCAAACTTCCCACACAGACTCCTGGGTTTGCAATGGAAGTGAAACAATTGCATGGTCCATTCAATGCAAGAGAAATTGGGGCCATTGTGTATCGCATGCGGTGAAAGTGTTTTGGATGCCTCTCGATTCAATGTGAAAGGAGAAACCAGCAGCTTTTCCATGGCAGATTCTGCAAGGAACATTCATGAGCCCTTAAAACTTAAGACATCCTTTTAAGCCACCTCTGATTAAAGGCAAAATCCCTCTTAGGCGAAGACATGAATTTATGTATTTCCAAACCTTTACATGGAGGGAGATAGTCAGCCTGACATAAGCTCTGATTTATGGAGTTGTCTTGAGGGCGATTAGGGATCTAGCAAGCTTAACTCTTTTGACAGATTTTGGGCTTCTTTTTTTGAAATATTCTCATCATTATTATTATTCTATGCCTATTTCTTCTCTCTTTCTTTGGAGGGAGAAGAAGGAAAGTGTTTTTTTAAAAAACACACATGAGTATAAAAACGCTGACACAACCAAACCATGTCCATTAATAACACCAGGTTTATTTAAGCTGCGGCAGATCCAACTGCTGTTAGAAAATGAGAATCAGTCCTTCAAAAATGCCACTGGATGGGAAATCCCATTAATGTAGCTTCACAAAGGTTTCGGTCTGGCTTCTTACTGCCTGGGGGAATCCTTTATTGAGAGGTGATTAGTTGTCCCTGATAGTTTCTTGTCTGGAGTTCCCGTTATGGGTGTTGTTCATAGAATCATAGAATCAAAGAGTTGGAAGAGACCTCATGAGCCATCCAGTCCGACCCCATTCTGTCAAGAAGCAGGAATACTGCATTCAAAGCACCCCTGACAGATGGCCATCCAGCCTCTGTTTCAAAGCCTCCAAAGAAGGAGCCTGCACCACGCTCCGGGGCAGAGAGTTCCACTGCTGAACAGTTCTCACAGTCAGGAAGTTCTTTCTAATGTTCAGATGGAATCTCCTTTCTTGTAGTTTGAAGCCATTGTTCCGTGTCCTAGTCTCTTTATTTATTTGATCTTTATTTATTGTTATAATTATTTATTTATTATTATTTATTTACAACATTTATATGCCGCCCTTCTCACTCCAAAGGGGACTCAGAGTGGCTTACAAGACATATATTCATACAATATATTATATTATTAGCATAGTACAATATCAGTATTATATATTAGTATATTGTACTATACCATTATATTGTAATATTATTAGTAATACTAGCCGTCCCCTGCCACATGTTGCTGTGGCCCAGTATGTGTATATGTGCTTTGTGTGTGTATATATTTGTGTGTTTGTGTATATATATGTGGTTTTGCTTTTAAGTCCCTTCCACTGTGTTTTTCAGTGTTTTCATGAGTGATGGTCACTCGTTGGCCTGATATGTGTATTGTGTCCAAATTTGGTGTCAATTTGTCCAGTGGTTTTTGAGTGATGTTAATCCCACAATCCAACATTTTTATTTATATAGATTATACATGTAATTATATTACGTGTAATATAAAATATATAATTATTTTATATTACATGTATGATAAATAATATACATGTAATGTAATTATATTACATGTAATATAAAATATATAATTAAATATAATATTATTAGTGCTCGTATTATATTGTATTACATTATAATATTAATATTTTATGTATATACAATATATTATATTACATTATACAATATATGCTATTGTATTATTAGCATAGCACAAGAGACAAGATGGAACTTAGATTATTTTAGAGGTTTTTAATACTGGTATCTTTGTTGTCGTGGTTTTTTATTTTTCATGTCAGGAGCGACTTGAGAAACTGCAAGTTGCTTCTGGTGCGAGAGAATTGGCCGTCTGCAAGGACGTTGCCCAGGGGATGTTGCCTGGATGTTTTGATGTTTGACCATCCTTGTGGGAGGCTTCTCTCATGTTCCCGCATGGGTAGCTGGAGCTGACAGATGGGAGCTCATCCGTGTTCTCCCTGGATTCGAACCTGTGGGTCTTCAATCCTGCTGGCACAAGGGTTCCTATCTATGGATATAAAAGCTTGCCATGCAGGTGGATCAGGAATGGGCACTCCTGATGCAATTTGTCAGAAGGGGGATTAATTTTATAAGGAGAGCTATTCCTGACAGTTCCAAAAATTGGGAGAAATTGGGAGAGGCCCAGTTCTATCCAAAGAGATAGCACACGTGCCACCAGCTCTTTGTTAGCCAACTATAACTTTATTGTTTTTTGTACCCTACCTCCATCTCCCCGAAGGGACTCAGGGCGGCTGACATATGACACAAAGTGCCTAAAAACAACGTGTAAAATAAACATTGGATGTGAGAGCTGGACCATAGGGAAGGCTGAGCGAAGAAAGAGAAATGAACTGTGGTGTTGGAGGAAAGTGCTGAGAGTGCCTTGGACCGTCAGAAGATCCAACCAGTCCATATTTCAAGAAATAAAGTCCGACTGCTCATTGGAGGGAAGGATAGTAGAGGCCAAGATGAAGTACTTTGGCCACATCATGAGAAGAAAGGAAAGCTTATAGAAGACAATTATGCTGGGGAAAATGGAAGGAAAAAGGAAGAGGGGCCGACAAAGGGCAAGATGGATGGTTACCATCTTGCCCTAAAGTGACTGGAATGACCTTGAAGGGGCTGGGGGTGGTGACGATTGACAGGGAGCTATGGCGTGGACTGGTCCATGAAGTCACGAATTGTCGGAAACGACTGAGTGAATGAACAACAACAATAACAAAATAAACAATACAAAAAGTAAAACCAATAGCACATAAAAATAACAATTTTAAAGGAGGAAACCATGAAAATGAACAAAATCTGGCTACCAGTATTAAAAAACTCTGAAATGACAACAGCACAACAACAGAGAGGAAACAAACAAGCACATCTAATCACCTCTCAACAAAAGTTTGCTCCAGGCACTATCAGGCCATTATGTGCTAATCAAGGTGGTCAGTTGAAACATTCACCCCTAGCTCCAGCAGACAAGAGTCCTTTGTCCCACCCTGGCCATTCCACAGATATATAAACCCTTTTTCCTAGTTCCAACAGACCTCACTACCTCTGAGGATGCTTGCCATAGATGCAGGTGAAACGTCAGGAGAGAATGCCTCTAGACCATGGCCATATAACCCGAAAAAACCTACAACAACCCAACAATTTTAAACTCGGAACAAAGCCCAGTAACCTATGGTGATAACCTCCATAAGTCATGGCCAAACTGTAAATGAGACAAGGGAGATCTGCCATATATTTTGTGCATTGGCATATCTTTGTTCCTAACAGTTCAGAGAGAGAACCAGGTATATCAGTCTAACAACTGAGAAGCCTAATTTGCCACTATGAAGAAGATCCACTCAAACGATTATTTAACTCTTCTTAGAAAGATCATACTTTCCAAAAGGGTTATGGTGATTCCAAATAGTGTGAATGCCAATTTATTTCCAAAAGGGTTCTGGACTAGCTGGGCTTTCAGTCTGATTTAAGAGGGATCTTCTCAAACTAGGGTCCTCATATATCCATTCGGAGTCTGTTTCCCCCCAAGTTAATTGACTCAGGAAATATAAAATTAAACAGGCAGCTTGGATTTCCTTTCTTCTGCCCAAAACGCGAAGTTGTAGTAGTCCGTTTTGTTTCTTAGTCTTTGTGTTTGCAAAGGATGTAGGAGAGAGGGATAGCTAGTTAAAGAGGAGGATTATCCTCCAGTTATCCGATTCCCTGGGAGAAGCTATTAAAACTGAAGAGCTGGCCTGCGCCTTGCTCTTGTTTTGCATTAAAATGGTAATTGCCATGGCAACTTTTGTATTGTGCGATACACAATCTCCTTTGGCCAAGCCAGGAGTGTTCTCGAAATGGCTCTGCCTTTATGTATTTGCCTGAACACAGACAACATGTTTTCTGGCCATTTCGGGAACGCTTTGAATCACAGAGAGAGAGCCAAGTGGGGAAAGAGATGCGCACATCTGCTGAGTTGGGATGTGAAGACCTTCTTCTTTTCTTCCCTCTACATCCGGTCCTTCTCTCTCTCTCTCTCTCTCTCTGATTTAAACAAGATCAAATGTGCCCTTTTGGGGATGCATTCAAATAGGTCAAGAACATTCCACTTGTTAATAATAATAATAATAATAATAATAATAATAATAATGCAAAGACTCTGGCACAAGCCAGTCAAGGTAGTCCCAGTGGTGACTGGCACACTGGGTGCAGTGCCTAAAGACCTTGGCCTGCACTTAAACACAATTGGCACTGATAAAATTACCATCTATCAGGTGCAAAAAGGCCACCCTACTTGGATCTACACACATTATTCGCCAGTACATCACAGTCCTAGACACTTGGGAAATGTCCGACATGTAATCCAATACAACAGCCAGCAGAGTGATCTTGTTTACTGTGTATTTCTCTTGTTGTGTTTCAAATAATAATAATAACAACAACACTATTTATATTGTCCTATCTTCCAAAGGGGACTAAGCGAATTATAGTATATATACCAACGCAAACACAGGCAAACATTCAATGCTTTGATACAAAGAGGGAGGAATTCACAAAGGCTTCCCCTTTCATCTCTGGCTTCTGGAGGCGGTGCTTAATTCCGGCTCTGGGGAAGGTGGTCATCTCCATTTCCAAGCTAAGGAGCCTGTTGTCCATAGACACCTCCTGGTTGTGTGGTTGGTATGATTGCTTAGAGTGCCTGTTTGCCTTCCCGCTGAGGCGGTACCTATTGATCTATTCACATTTGCATGTTTTCAAACTGCTAGGTTGGCAGGAGCTGGGCTAACAGTGGGAGCTCACCCTGACCTGTGGATTTAAACTGCCAACCTTCAGGTCAACAAGTTCAGCAGATCATCAGATTAACCCGTTGCATCACCACACAACAGATTTAACCCGCAGTGTCTCAGTGGGTTAAACTACTAGGCTGCAGAACTTGCTGACTGGAAGGTTGGCAGTTTGAATCCATGGGATGGGTGAGCTCCTGCTGTTAGCCCCAGCTCCTGCCAACCTAACAGTTTGAAAACATGCAAATGTGAGTAGATCAATAGGTGTCTTGGTGTATTGTTTATTGTTGTTGTTTAATATTGCTTTAATTGTTTTTAATTTGCTTTAGGTTTTGTATTGTTAAGTTGTGTTTTGAGGCCTTGGCCTTTGTAAGCCGCATCGAGTCCTTCGGGAGATGCTAGCGGGGTACAAATAAAGATAATAATAATAATAATAATAATAACAACAACAATGCTCCAGGCTGTCATGCCAGTGCCCACATGACCTTGGAGGTGTCTACGGACAACGCCAACTCTTTGGCTTCTGAGTGGATACGAGTGCCATTCCACAGAGTAGGACACAACTAGACTTAATCTTTAAGGAGTTACAGGTTTGTTGATTTCAGTTGGAAAAGAAACATGGAAAATGGAGTTGGGATGATAATGTTGTGCCGAAGATCCTTCCAGATGACAATACCCTATTAAGTTTGAATATTACATTTCCTTATTTGTAGAAACTCCCACTATTCCTTCTGCATTATTTCTGCTTCATTTTTTCTGTTGAACAAGTAATATCCAGGAACACATCGCTTTCATTAACTATTCTTTTGGAGGCCTTTTTGACCAAAGCTGGCATAGAAAGAAGCGATCACCAGACTTTTTGACAGTGGAGGCAAAGAGATGAGGGAGGAGGAGCAGGATAAGGTTGTTGCTAAGAATATGTATTTGGCTGAATGTGAAAGCTGCTCAATGCAGACCCCCATCCAATCAAATTCCTCTGCCGCTTCCGTTTCTGCAGTGGCAAATCCCAAAGCATTCCCAACCAAAATGCTGCCTTCTCTTCCCTCTCTCCCCGCCAAGTAGTTCTGTAGAATTAACTCAAGGTCTCACACAACTCTCCATCCCTCGGCAGCCGTGAAATGACGTCTGTGCCTCTTTCTGTGGATTCAGTGGGACAGCCTGAAGCGCATTGGAGTTTGCGCCCATCACCAGTTGCCTGCCAAGTGGCTTTGAGCCCAGAAGTGTTTAGAAAGGTTTTATGGGTCACAGTGGGACTTTTGGGAGTCTCTTTAAAACCTCCTTTGAGGGCTGGATCTTCCTCTCTACCTCTCAATCATGTTGATTCTGGGCCGACAGCCTGGACTCTGCTTCCCTGGTTGCCTCCTCACCTCCATTTCCACTTGCTTCCTGAAGCGCTTGCAGTACAATCCAGTAGATGGGAGTCCGTTTCTTTCGGTAAATTGGAAACCTTCATAACCTTTTGCAAAATGGCATTCATAACCTTTTGGGGAAACTAGGAATCTTTTGGAAAGGCATGACCTTGTTAGAAATGGTAACCTTTTGTAAAATATGATCTTCCTGTGAAGAATAAATATGCTACATATCCACTAGTATTCATGCAAGGCAGTTAGCTTTCTCAGCTGTTAGACTGATATACCACCCCTTCCACTCCCTTTAGTGCTTTCCTCCCTCGGTTCCATACCTGTTACGTTGACCTGTGTTTTTAAACTGTGTTCTTAAAACTTTTTTTTCAATACCTGCTTCACTGGGAGCTGTGTTTCCCCTTCCCAGGACAATTGTGCCCCATTTTGTCCTGGTCAGTGGCCATAATTTTTTTTCATGTCAGGAGGAACTTGAGAAACTGCAAGTTGCTTCTGGTGTGAGAGAATTGTCTGTCTGCAAGGATGTTGCCCAGGAGACATTGCCCATATGTTTTGATGTTTTACAATCCTTGTGGAAGGCTTCTCTCATGTCCCCTTATGGGGAGCTGGAGCTGACAGAGGGAGCTCATCCACACTTTCCCCGGGTTTGAACCTCTGACCTGTCGGTCTTCAGTCCTGCCAGCACAAGGGTTTCACCCATTGCGCCTTTGGGGGCTCCTAATAAAAGTATCCGTAATAAAGATTTGTATTGTCTTGTATTGATATACCAAGATATCTCTTTGAACTGTTACGAATAATCATAACCCTTTTGTAAAGTATGATCTTCCTGAGAAGAGTTACATACTCATTGGAGTGAATCTTCTCCTTAGTGATAAATATCCACCAGTATTCATGCAAGGCAAATTAGACCTCGCAATTGTTAGACTGATATACCTGGTTATCTCTCTGAAGTGTTAGGAACAAAGATATGCCAATGCACATAAAACATATATATATATAGCAGAGTTTCAGAAGTGTTATTTCAGTTGCCCCAAAAGCTCTACTGTCACTTAAAATGTCTTGGTTTAATTCATGCTCTCAAGAGACAACAATAAAGTAGTCTTCGTTAAAATAACATAGTTGGTTTACTTACAAACATCATGTATTCAGCATACAGGTTCTTTGCATATCAATCAAGTTACAGATACAATTTGAAGTAGTTTCTTTGGGCAGATAACACAGTGCATCTTTCTTAGAAGCTTAAGAGTCCAAAGGACCTCTCTGGTTTCAGAGTCCAATGGAGTCTCTGTCTTCCTAAAGCATTCTGTTTCTACTGACATCGAAAAGCATACTGCTTCTAAAATGGAGTCTGAGTCCTGAATAGTCCCAGATCTGATCACTTCCTCTGCATGCCCTCCCACAACACAGAGTTAAGGAAAACTGCATACCAATACACACATATACAATACAGTAAGCAATAACAAACAACTAATGGAGGCTTGTAGAAGGTTGCTATTTCCAACCATTTTCATTCGACAAAGTGGATTAAGGTGCCAAAATGTGGAACTCCAAGCTTGTGGAACTCCAACCCATTCACATGGGTTACAAGAAGCTAGAGATTGAAGTAAAGGTGCAAAAGTGTAATGAACTTTTACAGTGAGACTAGGATGCAATGGAACAATGGCTTCAAACTACAAGAAAGGAGATTCCATCTGAACATTAGGAAGAACTTCCTGACTGTGAGAACCGTTCAGCAGTGGAACTCTCTGCCCTGGATTGTGGTGGAGGCTCCTTCTTTGGAAGCTTTTAAGCAGAGGCTGGATGGCCATCTGTCAGGGGTGCTTTGATTGCAATATTCCTGCTTCTTGGCAGGGGGTTGGACTGGATGGCCCATGAGGTCTCTTCCAACCCTAGGATTCTATGATTTGGTGGGGGAAAACGTGCTTTACCACTTTCGTCTTTTTTAATTCCTGTCTGAGTGTTGGACTCAGGGTTTGTCCATTAATATATACACTGGGGGACTTTGGGTGAGCCACACACTCTCATCTTTGGAGAGATCCCAACTCTTGTCAGGAAAATCTCACAATAGCTTTGCCTCAGTCAGAAATGGCCTGAAGGCACAGAACAACTTTTACTCTCAAAATCTTCTGCTGGCATTGAGATGTATCATAAAGAAACCACTCTCCCAAAGGCCAACAGAAAGGCAACCAAACCAGAGAGAGAAGAGGCAGCATGTGCAGGGTAACATTGCATGCCCCCCTCCATTGGTCTGGAGAGAGACCATCTGGTCCTAACATATGTAAGAGATTCTTTTCTTCTTAAAAGGGCTGTTCTGAAAGTAGCGGAAAGGAAATCCAAGCAGGGGAAGCTTTTCCTCCTCCACAATTCATATGCTTCCTGAAACCCATCTACGCAGATCCCTTAGATGTCCGCAGAGAATAATAATAATAATAATAATAATAATAATAATAACAACAACAACAAAAACAACCCTTTATTTATATTCCACCCTTCTCTCCATGGAGACTCAGAGCGGATTACAGTGTAAACAGGTAGTGGCAAGCATACAATGCCTTGTTAAAATACAGTGAGACACTCAAACACAAAGGCAAAGGCTTCTTCTTTCATTTCTGGCTTTGGAGGTGCTGCTCATCATATTCCACCCTTCTCCCCATAGGGTCTGAGTGGATTACAGTGTGAACAGATACTGGCAAGCATACAATGCCTTGTTACAATACAAAGAGACACACAAACACAAACAAAGGCAAAGGCTTCTCCTTTCATTTCTGGCTTTGGGGGTGGTGCTCATCATATTCCACCCTTCTCCCCATGGGGACTCAGAGCGGATTACAGTGTGAACAGATACTGGCAAGCATACAATGCCTTGTTACAATACAAAGAGACACACAAACACAAACAAAGGCAAAGGCTTCTCCTTTCATTTCTGGCTTTGGAGGCACTGTGAGCTCACCCTGTTTCATAGATTCGAACTGCCAACCTTCAAGTCAGCAGCTCAGCAGCACAAGGGTTTAACCCATTGCTCCACTGCACATATGGAGATAAACCCTATGACAAAAAAGCTCCGTTTTACAAAGTTTTTTTACACCCCACCTTTCCTTCCTCATCCTCTGTTTAGTTGGAAGTTGTTTAGCTGAAGGAGTAAACTGAATTTTGAAACTGTTTGTGGCACTGAGTCTGCAATCAAGATATAGTTATTTGCTGCCGTCTACAGCAGGACAGGCAAACAGCAGCTGCCCCCAAATCCCTTACCAAGCATGCATGAACAGACAAACATATTGTTGTCGAAGGCTTTCATGGCCAGAATCATCGGGTTGCTGTGAGATTTCCAGGCTGTCTGGCCATGTTCCAGTAGCATTCTCTCCTAACATTTCGCAGGCACCCTCAGAGGTTGTGAGGTCTGTTGGACACTAGGCAAGTGGGGTTTATATATCTGTGGAATGATGTCCAGGGTGGGAGAAAGAACTCTTGTCTTCTTGAGGCAGGTGCAATATTGTAATTGGCCACCTTGATTAGCATTTAATGGCCTTGCAGCTTCAAAGCCAAATTTTTTGCTAAGTGATTCACCCTCAAGAATAGTTCTTGTCTTCTGCAGTGTTTGCTTGCAAAGCCTATCAATCACTTAAGGAAAACTATGCAACTTGAAAATTTCATTTTAAAAACCTCTCGTAAAACAGGCTCATAAGTAGAACAATAGTCATCCATGTGAACGAATTCAGCCTAGATGTTTCAATTGCCAAACTCCAAACATTTGCACAGTTTGGGGAGGCATTTTCAGAAGGCCCATTTTCCCACAGCAAACAGCCAAAGAAAGAGAAAGGTGCTTTAATACAGTGTGTTCTCAGCCTGGGGGTTGGGACCCCTGGGGAAGGGGTTGCAAGGGGGTGTCAGAGGGGTCACCAAAGACCATCAGAAAACACAGTATTTTTGTATTGTCGAAGGCTTTCATGGCCGGAATCACTGGTTTTTTTGGGCTATGTGGCCATGTTCTAGAGGCATTCTCTCCTGACGTTTCGCCTGCATCTATGGCAAGCATCCTCAGAGGTAGCGAGGTCTGTATTTTTATTTATTCTTTTATTTATTTTATTTATTCTTATTTATTCTGTTGGTGTTGAGGGCTCTGTGTGGGAAGTCTGGCCCAATTTTGTCGTTTGTGGGGTTCAGAATGCTTTTTGATTGTAAGTGAACTATAAACTACAACCCCCAAATGTCAAGATCTATTTTCCCCAAACCAGTGTTCTTTGGGCATATTGAGTATTCGTGCCAAGTTTGGTCCAGATCATCATTGAATCCACAGTGCTCTCTGGATGTAGGTGAACTACAACTCCAAACTCAAGGTCAATGCCCACCAAACCTTTCCAGTATTTTCTGTTGGGAGTTTTGTGTGTCAAGTTTGGTTCAATTCCATCGTTGGTGGGGTTCAGAATGCTCTTTGATTGGAAGTGAACTATAAATCCCAGCAACTACAACTCCCAAATGACAAAATCAATCCCTCCTAATCCCACCAGTATTCAAATGTCTAGGTCTATTTTCCCGAACTCCACATATATTCAAATTTGGGCGTATTGGGTATTTGTGCCAGATTTGGTCCAGTGAATGAAAATACATCCTGCATTTCAGATATTTACATCACGATCCATAACAGTAGCAAAATTACAGTAACGAAGTTGCAATGATATGGTTGGGGGTCACCACAACATGAGGAACTGTGTTAAGGGGTTGCAACATCCGGAAGGTGAAGCACTGCTTGAATACGTGCCTCCACAACATCCCCTTTCCCCAAACTCCACAGGCAAAATCCCTCTAAGCCAGACAGCACCCAAACAGTTAAACCCGAACCCCTGATAAAATGCCACAGTTTCCCATTCCTCCTTTGGGAGGGAGGTTGTGGGGGGAAGAGAGGCAGCTCTGGAAAATGTCATCCATAAAAACTACATTTAAATGGTATATGATGCAGCTGGCTACTGTGGGTAGAGTTATATGCGCTGGGATGAAAAGGGCCTTGAAAGCACCGATCCTACCGTAATGGGGCCGGAGTCTTGTCCGTGGAGGGAAGAATGGGCTTCTGTGCCCCATCCTCCCCCCATCAGTCTGGGGCTGCTCTCCATCAATATCAAGGCCGGGATCAAGGCTTAAGGGGAAATGGAGGAGCAGAAGGTCTGGGTCAGATTTCAGGCCCATCTCTCCTGTTTGGCCATGGGTTTGCACACTTTTTCTCTTCCTGTAGAAATAATCATCATCTATAATAATAATAATTTAAAAATGTACCCAAGGGGAACTCCAGGTAATAAACAGTAGTTTGTGAAGCTACAGCGAACTAATCACTTCCCACAGCCCAGGAACAGGACATGTTGGGTATTGGAACAGGGAAATCCATCATTTTCTATTATCCATTTCCACTCCACCCTCTTCTAATACCATTGGGTCTGCAGTTCCTTGAAGTCACACATTCACATTTTAAATGGGAATATTATCTCAAATTGCAACCAATATTTAGATAGTTGGGTTGCTGTGTGTTTTCCAGGCTACATAGCCATGTTCCAGAAGCACTCTCTCCTGACCTTTCTCCTGCATCTATGGCAGGCATCCTCGGAGGTTGCGAAGTCTCACAACCTCTGAGGATGCCTGCCATAGGTGCAGGCGAAACATCCGGAGAGAATGCTTCTGGAACATGGCAATACAGCCCGGGAAACACACAACAGCTCAGTGATTCCTGCTATGAAAGCCTTCAACAACACAGTCTTAAGAGAATAATAATAATAATAATAATAATAATAATAATAATAATAATAATGCTTTATTCATATTCCGCCCTCCTCCCCGAGGGGACTCAGAGCAGATTACAACATCAACCTCACTTGCCTAGTTTCCAACAGACCTCATAACCTCTGAGGATGCCTGCCATAGATGCAGGTGAAATGTCGGGAGAGAATGCTTCTGGAACATGGCAATACAGCTCAGAAAACACGCAACTATCCAGTGATCCCAGCCATGAAAGCCTTTGACAACACAGTCTTAAGACAGTAGTAGTAGTAGTAATAGTAGTAATACTTTATTTACATTCTGTCCTTCTCCCCGAGGGGACTCAGAGCAGATTACAACATATGAACAGAAGCAAACATTCAGTGTCTTGTTACAATGACATACAATGAAACAAAAATACACAGGCAAAGGCTTCTCCTTTCATTTCCGGCCCTGGAGGCAGTGCTCATCTTTGGCTCTAGAGAGGTGCTCATCTCAATTTCCAAGCTGAGGAACCTGGTTGTGTGACTGGCATGACTGCCTGGAGTGTCTTGTCACCTTTTCCCGTCGAGGTGGTACCTATTGATCTACTCACATTTCCGTATTTTCAAACTGCTAGGTTGGCAGGAGCTAGGGCTAACAGCAGGAGCTCACCCTGTCCCACAGATTCAAACTGCCAATCTTCAGGTCAGCGCCACCTGCAACATTGTTGACTTTCAAGTTGACTTTGACTTATGGCAATCCTATTGCCAGTAGTCTCGCTCAAGTCTAATGGACTCAGGGCAGTTGTGGTTCTCTTGATGGAGTCTTCCCATCTGGAATGGTGTCTTCCTCTTTTCAAGCTGCCTTCCACCTCCCCAAAACATTCTGCCTTTTCTAGGGACTCGTGTCTTCAGGTGATGTGTCTAAAGTCCAACACTTTCAGCTTACTCATCTTGGATCCTAGAGGGAGTTCAGGCTCTTGGACCCACTTGTTAAATCTGAAGCAATCTCTTCCACATGTCTTGATTCTCTGTTTTTGAAAAGATAATCCTGACTTTAGCACCGCATCCGGCAACATATATTATCTTGAGGAACTTTCTAGGTTCTCCACGTCATTCTATGATAAGTTTCCACAGGATGCCACTCTAGGGATTTTCTATGTTCTCCAAGGCAACTCCATTGCAACTATCAGCAGATGTCATAAATGTAATTAGGGTTGGCTATTATCCACGGTTTCCAGATGTGAGTATGGGTTCAGCATTTTATATACTTACTATATATAAAAAGAAAATCCCTTCTGTTTTCCTTGGGATGACAACTTCTCATAGTGGTTATTATTTCTAGCTTACCGAGCCTCTTGTTTCTCAAAAAGTTCATGGGCATCATGTGCTGGAGCCTTTTTCTGATGTATTCTTCCAGAGACATGCTGTGTCTGTATACAGACACATTCACAGCTATCTGAGATTTTGTATCACATTAAAGATAAAGGTTTCCCCTTGACATTAAGTCTACTTGTTTGAGTGAATCTTTTCCTTAGTGGTAAAAATCCATTAGTATTAATGCAAGGCAAATTGGGCTTCTCAGTTGTTAGACTGATATACCAGTTTACCTCTTTAAACTGTTAGGAACAAAGATATGGCAATGCACAAAAAAGGCAGAATTTCAGAAGTGTTTTCAGAATATCAAATTGCTTTCCTGTCCTGGCCGTTCGGACAAGCTGGGCATCTTGCTCATCCTCCGCTGTTTTCCTTCCAGATCATTCTCAATTCGATGCACAAGTACCAGCCGAGGCTGCACATTGTGAAAGCAGATGAAAACAATGCGTTTGGCTCCAAGAACACAGCGTTCTGCACACACGTGTTTCCAGAGACGTCTTTCATATCAGTGACATCCTACCAGAACCACAAGGTATGTGGTCTTATTCTATGAAATTGGTGAGGGGTGGAGGGTGCAAGACATGCTCCCGAGACGAACGCTGGAAATATCCTAGGCTCAGTTCCCAGCATATTCTTTTAATTTGGGTTTTTGTTGGCTCAGACATGTTCATAGTTTAGAATGAAAAGTAATGCCTCCACCTTCGTAACTCAACAGATGGCAGTAATGATATGCGGCAGGTACTGGCTTGTTCAGTAGACTCTCCTCTACAGTTCCATTTTGGTGGGAAGCCTTAGCATTGAACAGTTGTGTTGTTAAAGGGCGAAGTATGGAACCCTGCACAGACGGTCGGTCAATGCGACTTAAGCAACATGCAGTCATTGAATTCGTGACAACAGGTGTCACACTAAAGAAGATTCATCAGAGAATGCAAGGTGTTTATGGTGATTGTGTTGATGTGAGTACTGTCTGTTGTTGGGCAAGTAAGTTTAAAGATTTTGAGGTGGGAACATCTGACTTGCGTGACAAACAAAGAGTTGAATGTCCTGCGACAGCAACCACCGAGTTTCACAAGCAAAAGGTTGACAGATTGATTCAGGACGATCATCTTATCACTCAGAGAGAAATTTCAAGCATAATTGGCATTTCACAAGAACGTGTGGGTCACATTATTGCTTTGCTTGGCTATTGGAAGATCTGTGCATGATGGGTACCCAGCATGCTGATGCCTGAAATGAAAGCGCACAGACTTGAAACTTCAGGGACTGGATCTCACCCCTGTATGACATCCTCCATACAGTCCAGATTTAGCACCGTCTGACTTCCATCTGTTCCCGATAATGAAAGAAGATCTGCGGGGACATCATGATGCTTCTGAGGAAGACGTTGAGAGAACTGTGAGACGCTGGTTGCGGAAACAGAATGTTGACTTCTTCGGTGACGGCTTCAGAAAACTTGTTCATAGTTGGCAGAAATGTATCCAATTGTCTGGTGATTATGTGGAAAAGTGAATAGCGGTTGTTAAAGAGCACATTCTAAGGATTATTTCTGCATTTATTAAAATATTCCCATCTAAACCAAAGTAACAAAGGTGGAGGCATAACTTTGCATTTAACCCTTGTAGCTTCAAATTAATGGTTTTAATCAGAATAGGAAAATACTCTTATCAAAAGAGTAATGTTCCCTCTATCCTATCATGCAGAGATAGTCCAGTAGTAGGAAAAGAAAAAAAAGTTAGAGCAACGGAGGCATTACTTTTTGACTCTCTCTTGTAGATTCATTCATTCATTCTCCACTGCCCTCTTTTTATAGACTGTGTCCCACAATCTATAAAAAGGGATGACGTTTGGTACGATGGATGGCATATTACCCAGAAGTGAATGGGCATACACAGCAGAGCTTGGAAAGGATGAATTAAAATAAATTGTTCACTAGCAATTTGTGAAATGTCCGTCACAAAGAAAACATTATTTCGATCAGTAAACCCATGTTGTTAGGCCTCCAAGTAACTGTGTGTTGCAGTAATTTAACTGGATGCCTTTGGCCATTTTCGTCCTGTTTACTAAATCTGTACAATATTGGGGGATAAATAATTAGTTTTTGTAAACTAACTTAACAAATTAATTTCTCTTAACCTTTTAACAGCAACAAGGAAATTATCTTTAATGACGTGATGTCTCCTTGTTGGTGCGCATGCTAACCTTTCCAAGGTTGTGTACATAGAGCTACGGTCAGAGGTAGTAAAGACGTCATCCCACTGAACGTGTCAAGTGTTTGGAAGAGTGGTTTACCATGCAGCTCAGGCATACTTCATTTTGAAATTAAATGGATGATTTTCCAACCTGCATCACACACTAACAAACTATTGGTTTTATTCCGGAGATCTCAGTTGATTTGCCATCACATTGTAGAGAGTTGTTCCCACCCATTTCCTTTGTGAAAAGAAACACTTCCTCTCCTGGACTATGATTTTTGTTCCTGGCTTATCAATATCATTTCCTAATTGGTTCTATCATAAACACATAGGAAAAGTTGATTAAACTGCCAAAACTTTGTCTTTGCAGGAGGGACATCCTGCCATAGCACATTTTGCTCTAGTTTCTCAATAATTGAATATTTGTTTATTTGTTTATTTACTTATTTACGACATTTATATGCTGCCCTTCTCACCCCGAAGGGGACTCAGAGTGGCTTACAAGATATATATACATACAATATATTATACATCTATTGTTGGCATAGTACAATATCAGTATTATATATCTTGTAGAGCAGGGGTCCTCAAACTAAGGCCCGGGGGCCGGATACGGCCCTCCAAGGTCATTCACCCGGCCCTCGCTCAGAGTCAAACTAAGTCTGAAATGACTTGAAAGCACAAAACAACAACAACCATCCTATCTCATCAGCCAAAATCGGGCCCACACTTCCCATTGAAATACTAATAAGTTTATATTTGTTAAAATTGTTCTTCATTTTAATTATTGTATTGTTTTCATGTTGTTTTTTTTGCACTACAAATAAGATATGTGCAGTGTGCATAGGAATTCAATCATGTTTTTTGCAAATTATAATCCGGCCCTCCAACAGTTTGAGAGACTGTGGCCTGGCCCTCTGTTTAAAAAGTTTGAGGACCCCTGTTGTAGAGTCTCCACCAATTTAACATACATTTGAGGGACGCAAAAATGAAGTTTCTGGAGCACAACAACTAATTTCAAAGTAAGGAAAGGAGCACAATTAAACAGGAAATAACACTTGCAAGCTAGGAACGTATTATTATTATTATTATTATTATTATTATTATTCAGAGGCAGGGTGGCCATCTGTCTGTGGTGATTTAATGATGCTTTTGCTACATGGCAGAAAGAAGGGGTTGGATTAGATGGCCCTTGGGGTCAACCAGAGGAGAGGGAGGAAGGAAGGAGGTGTTTGGGGGAGCTAACACATGCCACACACAACACACAGAAGGAAGCAAGGAAGGGAGGAAAGAAAGAAAGAAGGAAGGAAGGAAAGAAAGAAAGAAAGAGAGGAGGAGGTAACACATGGCAGACAACACAGGGAAGGAAGGAAAGTTGGAAAGGAGAGGAGGCGGTAACACATGGCACACATAACACATGGAATTAAGGAAGGAGGGAAGGGAGGGAGGGAGGGAGAGGAAGAGGTAACACATGGCACACACAACACAAGGAAAGAAAGAAGGAAGGAAAGGAGAGGTATCATGGTATCACATGGCACACACTATACACAGAAAGAAGGAAGGAAGGAAGGAAGGAAGGAAGGAAGGAAGGAAGGAAGGAAGGAAGGAAAAAAGGAGAGGAGGTAACACATAGCACACACAACACATGGAAGGAAGGGAGGGAGGAAAGAAGGAAGGGAAGGAGAGGTATCACATGGCACACACTACACACAAGGAAGGAAGGAAGGAAGGAAGGAAGGAAGGAAGGAAGGAAGGAAGGAAGGAAGGAGAGGAGGAGGTAACACATGTACACACAACACACAGAAGGAAAGAAGGAAGGAAAGAAGGAAGGAAGGAAGGAAGGAAGGAAGGAAGGAAGGAAGGAAGGTGAGGGGAGGTATCATATGGCACACACTACACAGAAGGAAGGAAGGAAGGAAGGAAGGAAGGAAGGAAGGAAGGAAGGAAGGAAGGAAGGTAGGTGAGGGGAGGTATCATATGGCACACACTACACAGAAGGAAGGAAGGAAGGAAGGAAGGAAGGAAGGAAGGAAGGAAGGAAGGAAGGAAGGAAAAAAAGGAAAGGAGGAGGTAACACATGGCGCACACAACACAGAGAAGGAAGGAAGGAGAGGAGAGGAGAGGAGGAGGAAGTAACACATGGCACATACAACACAAAGGGTGGAAGGAAGGAAGGAGGCAAAGAAAGCCCCCAGAAAGTGCATGAGAGAGACAGAAAGGAACATGACATACTAATGCTGGAGCTTTTTCTACAAGGGGCATTTTGACTCCTCCCATAAATTGCTTAACTGTATCATTTTAAAGCTGAGAATGATGAATACCCTCACATGATGGCCATTTTGCCCATCTCTATCAGAAAAATTTGCAAAAAGAAATCACTTGCCAATCAGCTGAGAAAGCATCTCAACTCTTTTTTAACCCCAAGATACCTCTACCCTTACCCTTGAAGCCTACAATCATGTGATGAACACAGGAGGTTGCCATTTCTGAAGTGGGTGGCTCAGTAGTATTTAATGAATGTGATGAAGTGGTAAGATCAGAGGGAAATCAGATGCAGAAAACGCTGCAACGATTAAAGTTGGCTATTCATATTGCTGATGACACAAACATCCTGGTCCAGGGTAAACCAGGGAGCCCTGCAAAACGGCTACTTACAATCCTGCAGAACATTTCATGCACCTGATGACGTGGATTGCAGTCAAGCAAAGCTTATGCTGTAAGAAAGTTTTCCATCTTTTAAGTTGCCAGAGGACTCTTAAAATGTGATTAATGCAATAGGCCATTGGGCTCAATGGTCCATAGAAAACAAAATCACAAGAGAGGATGGATGGATGGGTATATTATATATTAGAATGTCCCATTAGGCTGGGATTGCTCCATCAAGGATATTTCTGCCTTTTTGCTTTGTTATGGCTTGAGTGTCTGCAGTCCTTTGGTTATGAACATTTGCCTCAATGTTGTGATCCATCTCAGGGCCTGCTGTGGATAGACACATATAATAATAATAATATAATAATAATATAATAATAATATTAATAATAATAATTATTATTATTATTCCCCTCAGCACTCAGTTTGGCCCAAACCCCCCAAATGCAGCTCAGGGCAGGAAGGCATTTTTGTTTGAATTTTTTTTAAAAAATGACCGAGAAGGAATCAAAACCCATAAACTCTCGGATGTCATTCAAAACAGCAAGCAAACCTAATAATGACTGCTAAAGCCCGGCCATAAATCTACAGTGAAAAGTAATTACGGTATATGTATTTAGAGAGACATACAAGGAATGTTACTATAAAAGCAGAGTTTAGAGCCTTGCCTTGCGGTCGGTCACAGCATGAGGGAAAAGGAGGATTTATTTATTTTTGAGCGGAAGAGAGAAAAGGAGAAGGAAAAGCAGTGTCTGTACTAAGTGGGTCTTCTCTCTGTTGTGGAATTTCATACCTTTTGTGGAAATTTGATCTGATTGGATACAAGCAACACATCTGGGGTATGGAAGGAAATCCGTATTGAGATGTTTTGCCTGTTCTGAATGAAGTTTGGAGGTTGAACATCTAAGGCAGGTACAATAGGCAGTAATATTTATTTTTTACCACATTTATATACCGCCCCTTTCAGCCCAGAGGTGACTTGGAGCAGTTTACAATAGGCAACAATTTGATGCCTCAACAATTATAACAAATAAAACAATCATGAAATACTGTTAAAAACATTAGCATACAATATAAGAATATAAAAAACCATACAAAGCTTTAAAAACATTATCATGAGTGTCTCCATGTCAAGTCATTATTCAATTGTGCCGTCAAGTGGTTCCGTGATTTCGTATAACTATGCCGTATTTGGGAAGGCCTGCTCACCTTTCTTCAAAAAGTCAGGAGGTAGGCAGGGCATTTCACAGTCAAGGGGCCAGCACTGAGAAGGCCCTGTCTCTCGTCCCCGCCAAACGCATCTGCGAGGAAGGCGGGACCAAGAGCAGGGTCTCCCCAGAAGATCTTAAGAGTCCTAGATGGTTCACAAGGAGAGATACATTTGGATAATATGCAGGTTTGCAGGATTTCTTTTGGTGTTAAGATTTTTAGGGGAAATCCACTACAGTGTTCCTTCGCTACTTTGCGGTTTGCTTTTCATAGACTCACTCTTTCGCGGGTTTTTGCCTCCCAGTTTATGAATGGTTGCTGTTGTCCAGAGCGGCGTTCTAATCCTGCCTCCTGGCAATGATGGAGTGTGGAAGGGGGTCTCCCCCTCAGGAGAGAGGCAGTCAATCAAGAGAGATTGCAATGCAAAGCAGAGATAGCTAGCAAAAAAAGTGTGAAGTTCCTTTAAATCTCTCCTCTGCCTCACCCTCAGAACGCAATATTTTATTTATTTATTTAGAATATTTGGACCTTGCCCTTCTCAACCCCCCTCCCCCCGGGGGGGGGTATACATATATAGCATCCCTACTTCACAGATTTTCACTTTTCCTGGGTGGTCCTGGAAGGTAATACCTGCAATAAGTGAGGGAATACTGTATTAGCTAGAAAATCAGGTATTTTTGCTAAACCTCCCCCTTTCATTGCTGAGCGAGCAGTTGGGGATTTAAAGATAGTACAGTAGAGTCTCGCTTATCCGACCTTTGCTTATCCGACATTCCATCATTCAAGTCATTGAATCTGAAACCACGTTGGTTGTCTTTCAGAGATAAAAGTCAGAAGTGATCATATCATAAATATTCTGTAAATGATGATGGGTTTCCTTAGGTGCACAACCTTCTTTGGCCAAGAATTCAATGGGGACTCTTTCTTTGAGCTTCAGATTCATGGTTCTGATCAGTCAATCGGAAAAAGAAACGACTACATCAGTAGAGAAAGGTTCTCACTACTATATCATGCATTGATAGTCCAGTAGCTGTAGAAGAAAGAAAAGTTAGAGCGATGGAGGCATTACTTTTTGACCCACCCTCATATATAGTATTCTAAGCTCTCCATGGTTCAGGACTATACTGAAAACCCTGCCCAATTACTGTGATTTTATATTGTTTGGTGTGTGCATTTATATTGTTTTTGTATTTATTTTTATTTTCATTATATTTTGCTACTTGTATTTTATGTTGTATATCTGCTGTACTGTTGAGGAGATGGTGGCGGAGCATAAATGAAGTTTATTATTATTATTATTATTATTATTATTATTATTATTATTACCAAAACTATTTCCAGTCTTTTCACCATCAGGATGATTTCCTAATTTTCTGCCAAGAGTTCTTGGATTCTAATATAAGGATGGGTTTTGGAGCAAAAATATGCGCTCCATTGAGTTGGCATGGGCACCCTGTTGGTGCCAAGTGAGTTTGGTGATGAAAGGCATGAAGAAAGCAAAAAGAAAGGATTTTAAGAAGCAAAAAGAAAAGCAGCCTTACAGGGACTCCTCCTCAAGCAGCCTTTAACTGGCTTAACCCACGGCAGGGTTGTCAGTTGTCAAGTGAAGCTATCCAGAAGCAGCTTGGCCTTGAGTGGCTTTATGGAGAGAGATCACCTTAAGGTCTCACTTAAAATGTCAGTCTTAGGGAGAGAGTCATATTTCTACTCAAATGACCCAGAGATATCGGGGTTTCAAAGCCCCACAAAGTCCATTCTCACCACTTGGGGCTGAAGAGGTCCAAGTCCTAATAAACTACGGCCATTTGAGCCTGGCAGGAATAGGGGAAATGGAATAGGAAGGCCTCTGGGGTATGGCATGGTTCTGATAAGGAAGCTGTACAATTGCATTTCAAGATAAAGATCCTTCCAAGACAAGTTCCAGGTTTTGGACACATGCACACCTTGCATTTGATATAGCGCCAGCACATAGAGATATCAGATTAGGAAAGCAAATCAAAATAGCAACAAACAGGCTCATTCCGTCACAGGAGAAAAAAGCAAGTCATTTGAAATGACCTGAAACCAAATTAACTTGAAAACTGGATTCTCATGCATTCCTTCGACAAGGTTGAGCATCCCTTATCCAGAAATACTTACTTCCTTAGGCGCTCCCTCGTAGCTCGAGGATGATGGTCCTCCAATTCTAGTGTCTTGGCGGTGAGTCTGTACATGGCTGTGGAGCCCTATTCTTGACCTGCATGTTCTCCCGCAGTGAGGCAGAAGGCGGTCCCGGTCAGGGTTGGCTTGACATGCTTTCCTCTTGGCACGTTTCTCCCTTCTGCCCTCCATTTGCGCCTCTTCAAATTCCACAGCACTGCTGGTCACAGCTGACCTTGAGTTAGAGCACAGGGCTTCCCAGTTCTTGGTGTCTATGCCACAGTTTTTAAGGTTGGCTTTAAGCCCATCTTTCAATCTCTGTTCCTGTCCACCAAAATTACATTGTATTGTCGAAGGCTTTCATGGCTGGAATCACTGGGTTGTTGTAGGTTTTTCGGGCTATATGGCAATGTTCTAGAAGCATTCTCTCCTGACGTTTCACCTGCATCTATGGCAAGCATCCTCAGAGGTTGTACCTACATATAGCCCGAAAAACCTACAACAACCCAACACTACATTTCCCATCCTTGAGTTGGGAGTAGAGTAACTGCTTTGGGGGGGGGGGGTGATGACTGGACATTTGGATAACGTATCCAGAAATATTCTAAACTTGTCTATATGGGTGACTGAGAGAGTGACTCCTTGATGGTTCCTTCGTTTTGTGTACAAAATTGTTCAAATATTCTGCGCAAAATGACCTTCCAGCTACGTATTTATGAAATGTAAGTACATTTCTTGTTTAGCTTTAAGTTCCCTTAAGATACACCCACTAATATTCCAACATCGGAGATCCAAACCACTTCTAGTCCCAAGCATTTTGGGGAGAGGGCTCCTTGGCCTATACCAGCTTCTTTTGGCTTCACCCAAACCCACAAGACACAGAAAGTTATCCACTTGGAGGGCAAGAGTCCTCTTTGGATTGAGACAATTTCGACCGAGTCTGTTTACTCTCCCACTCTGAAAAGGCTCTCCAACGAGGAGAGCATATTATTTTAATACCTCACCCGCTGCCATTTCTGGGCCACAAGCACGTGGCAGGTTCCCCTTGCCCTCCAGCAGAATCTGGGCCAGAATCTTTGTGAATCGTGGCTGCAAAGTTAATAGTTGTAAGTGGAGCGTTATGGCACCAAGGTGGTTAACCAAAGAATCCGGTGAAAGCATTCTGAATCGCCGCTGGCAGTATTTCACCCGTGTTGTTTCCAAAGAAGTTTGAGCTGGGCAAACCCTTATTATTGCAAAGAATCCATGTTTTGGGGGACATGAGGAAGAATTGACCCACTGCGTTCCAGCTGGTGGAGTTGCCATAATGCCAATACGACTCAGTTTGCTGGCATTATTTCTTTGTTTCTGGAGCAGGTTACCCTCTGCCAATGGAATTGGGCACCAAGTTCTTTGCCTCCGGCAGCAAGAGGCATTGGGGTGGTTTCTGCGCAGGGACGTGCCAAGGCCAAGCACTGGAGTGTTGCTCCTGGTGTCTTTTGCCCTGAGTCACGCTGACACTTTCAGCGGCCTTTGCAGGGCTCTGTGGTCTTCAAGGGAAGGTTGAATTACCATAAACCCAAACATGGCTTAAGAAAACAAGGGAGGGGCCAAGGAAACGCAGGCGGAAAGCAAGGGGACGGTGCCAGTGCCAATCCCCACCTTCGAGGGGACAGCCAGGCATCCCTTTCCAGGCATTGTTAGGAACTTGGCTTGGAGGAGAGCCCCAAACCGACTTCTCCCAGCTCCATCACAGGTTGGCACATCTCCACTTGGAGGGGAAACTGGGCAGAATGGGTGATGGTGGGTGGGTTTGTAAAGAGAGGCTAAGAATACAAAAACCAATGTGGAAGCATGTTCCTTGAAACATTCCCCTTTTAAAAAGTCAAGGTCAAGGAAAACCGCAGCCATAGAAGGAGAGGCTGGCCTTTTCATGAAATGCCACTGCCTTAATGGGCAGGAAGGGAGGCATACGGCCATTGCCCACTTCCTTTGTTCAACCTGACCAGCCTCCACGACCCTTTTCCACTAGGATATAATAGCAACACTATTTATATTCTGCCCTTCTCCCTGAGGGAACTCAGAGCAGATTACATCATGTAACAGACACAGGAAAACATTCAATGTCTTGTTACATTGACATACAATAAAACACAAAGGCAAAGGCTTCTCCTTTCATTTCCGGCTCTGGAGGTGGTGCTCATCTCCAGCTCTGCAGGGGGTGCTCATCTCAATTTCCAAGCCAAGGAGGTTGTGCATGAACACCACCTGGTCATGTGGCCGGCATGACTGCATGGTGTCTTGTTGCTTTCCTGCCAAGGCAGTACCTATTGATCTACTCACATTTGCATGTAGGTTGGCAGGAGCTAGGGCAGAAGCTCACCCCATCCTGTGGATTCAAAATGCCAACCTTCAGGCCAGCAGTTCAGCAGCACAAGGATTTAACCCCATGGCCCCAGTGGTGCAATCCAACATGACTCCAACCTGAGACGTTTGAGCTTTGGAGACTTAGAAGTTATGGATAATAGTCCAAAAGGGAACTTGTTTTGTTATGGCTGACATTCACCAAAATACTGGTTGTGTTGTATTAAAAATGGGATTGGTTCTATACTAGCCTTATTGTCCTTTTCCATACATTCCTTGGGAATGAGTGTAATTGAGCAGGATCCCACTCCAGGAAGGTGGAGGCGGTCATCTCAGGATACAGATCTTGGGGGAGATCTTACCCTTGAACCCACCACCAACAGCAAAGGCCCACCTGGTGAGGACTCAGGAGGGAGCCTTCTTGGTGGCTGCTCCCAGCTTGCGAAATTCCCTCCCACGTCTTTATTCAAGAACACACAAAAACTATTCTAGTTAAACAGGCATTGAATGATTCATTGGTTGCTGGGACTCAATTTGTAGTGTGTGCATATGGAAAATATAAAAAATATGGGAAATAGAAATAAAACTTGCTTAAATGTATTTTATTTTTTCATTGGAAGAGATCTGTAGTCCTCTCGCAGGGATGACGTTGGAACCACATTCACCTGTTTCCTTTCCTTCTCTTGAAAGATAACGCAGCTGAAGATCGAAAACAACCCGTTTGCCAAGGGCTTCAGGGGAAGCGACGACAGCGACCTTCGCGTGGCGAGATTGCAGAGGTGAGGGGGAAAGAAACACGGAGGCAGAACTATCAAGGGGTGCAAATAGGCAGACAAACCAAACTGAGAGAAACTTGTTTTCAAAGCATGGCTTCAAATATGTAGTCATCTGTTCTCCACTTCTGCAGAAATGATTATTTGCAGATTTGATTGAAATATGGTCTCTTTGAGCCTCTGGTGGTGCAGCGGGTTAAACTGCTGAGCTGCTAAACTTGCCAACCGAAAGGTCGGCGGTTCAAATCTGGGGAGTGGGCGAGCTCCCGATGTTAGCCCCAGCTTCTGCCAACCTAGCAGTTCAAAAACACGCAAATGTGAGTAGATCAATAAGTACTGCTCCGGCGGGAATGTAACACCGCTCCATGCAGTCATGCCAGTAGCCACATGACCTAGGAGATGTCTATGGACAATGCTGGCTCTTCAACTTAGAAACGGAGAGGAGCACCACTCCCCAGAGTTGGACACAACTAGACCTAATGTCAGAGGGAAACCTTTATCTTTGTCTATGGCCTCTTTAGGCATCTCTAGGTCCAACGGTGCAAATCCATGATCAACTTCCACTAGAGGTTGGCCATAGATTTGCACCGGAAGACCAAGAGATGCTGTACAGACATAGAAAAGAAAAAGGGAGGTTGACTCCCGCAATCTGATTGAGGCAGTCAAAGTCAGAAAACACAGAAATCCTACTACCAATCTTGATTTTGTTTCCCCCCCCCCCCCCAAAACATCAAGTACCTTCAACCCTGGATATCAAGAAATTGGGGGAACTTTGGGTCAGGAAAAGGAAGGCAGTCACAGTTCTCTGCTCTTGCCCGCTTTGCTTCTTTCTTGTGCCCCTTGGCTGCCTTTTGGTTGGTTTTCATTTCTCTCTCAATTTTTGGGTTACTTTTTGATCTCCCACAAATGGGGAAGGCCTTGCCGTGGGCAGTGCAGCGTTTGGAAGGCGCCCATGTGCGCTTGGCAGAAGCAAGCTATAAATAAATGGAATGCATATTGCAGATGGGAAGCAGATACCAAACGAGCGAGTGCTTTGCCCAAGGCCACCCACAGCTCTGCGGCAGAGGCGTGATCCCACATCTCCCAGGCTGAGCAGGAACTATCGCAAGCGCCTTGGCATGAAAGGTCCCGGGTTCAAGCCCCAGGAACCACTGCATTCATAGGGGGTTTGTTCTTGGGGAAGCTTGGCTTGACAGTAGAGAGAAGAATGCATTATAGTGACTACTATTCTTTGCTGGCCAAGGCTTCTGGAAGATGAAATCCAAAGCATGTGGAAGGCCTCACACCTCACCCTAATGTCAGTTACGAGGGTTGAATGAAAAGTAATGCCTCCACCTTCCTAACTCCTCAACATAGGGCAGTACTGGTATGCAGCATGTACTAGCTTGTTCAGTAGACTCTCCTCTACAGTTCCATTTTGGTGGGAAGCCTTAGCATTGAACGGTTGTGTTGTTAAAGTGCAAAGTATGGAACCCTGTGCAGACGGTCCGTCAATGCGACTTTAGCAACGTGCAGTCATTGAATTCTTGACAGCAATGTGTCACCTCAGCATCTTTAAACTTAGTCGCCTAACGATGCACAGTACTCACATCAACACAATCACCATAAACAGCTTGCATTCTCTGATGAATCTCCTTTGGGGTGACACCTTCTGCTGTCAAGAATTCAATGACTACACCTTGCCTAAGTCACATTGACTGACCATCTGTGCAAGATTCCATACTTTGCACTTTAACAACCGTTCAATTGTAAGGCTTCCTGCCAAAATAGAACTGTAGAGGAAAGTCTACTGAACAAGCCAGTACCTGGCACATACCAGTACTGCCATCTGTTGAGGAGTTACCAAGGTGGAGGCATTACTTTTATAGGGTGATTGGGCCTCAGGCTTTCATCCTTGGAGGCCTTCCTTCCACAACAGTCTGCCCATAGTCTTGTCTGTTGCAGTGGAATGTGGGACTTGTGGAAGGGTCTCTCTGGAGACTGAAGTTCATCCTGGTTTTGCCATCTGTTGGGTTTGGACAAGTCATATACTCTCATCCCCAGAAAACTCTGCAGAAATGTAAGGCACACAATAACATCAGCAGCTTAGTTGGTGGAGAGCCTGGTGGCGCAATGGGTTAAACCCTTGTGCCTGCAGGACCGCTGATCGAGAGGTCGGCGGTTCAAATCCGGGGAGCGGGGTGAGCTCCCATCTCAGCTCTAGCTTCCCATGCGGGGACATGAGTGAAGCCTCCCACAGGATGGTAAAACATCGAACACTCGGGCATTCTCTGGGCAACGTCTTTGCAGACAGCCAATTCTCTCCCAACTGAAGTGACTTACAGTTTCTCAAGTAACACACACAAAAAAGTTGCTCAGAGTACATTGGGTGTTACCCTGTTGTGTTCCCAAATGCTGGAGCTCTCATGGGGAGCAGTGGGTGGCACTGGACAAGCTATTGGCCAGGAGAGTCATTCCAAAACTCTTCACTAACGAAGTCCCACCAACTTTAGATATGGTGTAGATAGGGCTGGCACACTCTGGAAGCTGTAGCCCAGAAAAACATTTCTAAACTGTGTAGAAAGAGCTCACAATAGTGAAACCGCCATGCTGACGGTTCTAACTGGTGCCTGTCTTCTGTCACCCGCAGCAAAGAGTACCCCGTGATCTCCAAAAGCATCATGCGCCAGCGGCTGGTGTCCACCCACGGGCAGCTCTCTGGGAAGTCAGACGTCAGCTCCCTCCACGGCAGCCACCAGGGTCTCCAGCACTACCAGTACGAGAATGGTGCCCACATGCAGTTTGCCTCCTCGGACGGGCAGGACCTGCCCCTCAACACCTTCGCGGCACAAAGGGAGTCAGGGCTCTTCTATCACTGCCTCAAGCGGCGAGGTAAGAGCGGCCTGGAGCAGTGGTTCCCAATCTATGGTCCCTGGACCACCAGTGGTCCACAAGAACTAAAATAAGGTCTGCACCCTCACCGTTACTACACTGTTGCAACAAGAGCAACTGGTCTTATGAAACCCTCTTACCTAGCCGAGGCTTACTAAATATGGTTTTCTGTGGGTGAGCAGATGGTGACTCCTGGATGGCATATGTTTTGTATCAGAAGCTAGAGCTGATGTGGTCTATCCAATGGAGTTTTCTGAATCAGCACCCCAAATAACCAAACTGAATCTAAAGTTGACAAAAACAGATTTGTAACCCTTTCGGTACTAATGTTGCAGAGTGGTTCCTGGTCAAAGTGGTCTCTGGTCAAGAAAGTGGTCTCTAGTCAAGTGGTCCCTGGTCAAGTAGTCCCTTATCAAAGTGGTCCATTGTCAGAGTGGTCTCTGGTCAAGTAAGTGGTGCCTGGTCAAGTGGCCCCTGGTCAAAGTGGTCCATGGTCAGTGTGGTCTCTGGTCCAGTAAGTGGTCCCTGGTCAAGTGATCCCTGGTCCAGTAAGTGGTCCATGGTCAGTGTGGTTTCTGGTCCAGTAAGTGGCCCCTGGTCCAGCAAGTGGCCCCTGGTCAAGTAAGTGGTCCCTGGTCAAAAAAAGGTTGGAAACCACTGTCCTGGAGCCAAAGGGGGAGTCAGGCACATGCCTGTGTTGAGAGACAGGAGACTGTCTGCAGGAAGAGGAGCTTTCCATCAGAGATGCACACTCATGGCTTTCCAGATGTGGCTGAATCTCAACTCCCATCTTCTCTTCCTTTTGTCTAAGTTGGAGTCAATGGGCGTTACGGTCCAGCCAGACTTGTGGGGGAATGCATCACCCCTTCTTATCTTACACAATGTCACAATCTAATACTTGAGCCATAGCTATTTCTGTTGGAAAGCAAGCTCATTGCTGTTGTGTGCCATCAACTCGTTTCCGGCTTACAGCAATGCAAACGAGATCCCACATCCTGAGGATTTCTTTTTGTCCAGATCCTGCCAAGAAAACCTAGGACAGCAAACTCTCAGGGCAGAGCATGAAATTAAGCATTGCTTTGCATTCTTTGAAGTCAAGGTAATCTCTTCCTTATCAAGGAGCAAACGTTTTGGTCCAGTGACCAGAGCCAGTTTGTATCTTCATCTTGTAAGATGCCGGGAGTTCTTTTTTGACACGAAGTCCTGGCAAATGTAGAGGAATTTCATTTTTTGGGGGGTGGGTGTGGGGAAGTGTTCATGATAAGTCACTTTAAAGCTCCTTGAACTTGTCAAAAGCAACACTACAAAAGCCCTGCGGCCTGCCTGTGAGTGAGATGAATGAAGAGCCCTCGCTAGATGTAAGGAAGCAGTAGCCCAAAGTCAGTTACACTCTCAACTGATAAAAAAGCTCCTCAAATTAAGATGGATTCGCATAGGAGGGACGGGCAATGCCATGCCTTTTTCCTACGGAGAGAGATCTTTCAGGGAGAGGAGAGGGAATGGAGACATGGGGTTGGTTTGTGGGAAGGCAATGGCAACACTCTCAAGTCACTAAACATTTACTAGTAGGTCAACAGAGGAATCTCTCAGTCCCAGAGGTTCAGAAAGACTAGTTACTAGAGGTATAAACAAAGCCATTTTAGGACTCACTCAACCTTTCCTTCTAGGTTTTGTTCCCGTTCTTTCTGGGGAAATCTCTGTACTGGAAGCTGGGAGAAAATATTCTGGGATAAACAAAACATGCCTGGACCTCCAAAATTAAATTTGAAAGAACAGGAACAAAATTGGGGATTTTCTAGTCTTTTGTAGTTCATATGGATTCACTCTAATGCCTGTAAAGGTAAAGGTTTTTCCCTGACATTAAGTCTGGCCGTGTCTGAATCTGGGACTCTGGTGCTCATCTCCATTTCTAAGCTGAAGAGCCGGCATTGTCCCTAGACACCTCCAAGGTTATGTGGCCACTGGCATGACTGCATGGAGAGATGTACCTATTGATTTACTCACATTTGCATGTTTTTGAACTGCTAGGTGGGCAGAAGCTGGGGTTAACAGTGGGAGCTCACCCTGCTCCCCAGATTCGAACCTGAGACCTTATGGTCAGCAAGTTCAGCAGCTCAGCTGTTTAACCCACTGTGCCACCAGGCACTAGGCAAATCTATATAAATAAAAATGTAATGTTCGTTTGTGGGATTAATATAACTCAAAAACCACTTGACACCAAATTTGGAAACAATACATGTATCAGGCCAAAAAGTGGTCATCACTCATAAAAACACTGAAAAACACAGCAGAAGAGACTTAAAAAGCCAAAAAAGAAACCAAAATACATTACAACGCATGCGCAAAACCTCACATATACACGCATACACTTATACACACCCGAGTCCCCTTGGGAAGATGGTGGTGGGGTATAAATAAATTATTATTATTATTATTATTATTATTATTATTATTATTATTATTATTAAAAAGACACACAAAATATACATATACACAGACTGGGCCACAGCAACGCGTGGCAGGGGATGGCTAGTGAAAGATAAGATGTGTTTTAGCTGCCCAGAGTTTGCCACCATTTAGGAGAATGGAACCTCTTCCTTTGGGGGGGACGGGACGGACACTGAATCCTGATGGGAATTTTCACTGAGATCAGAAAATGTTCCCCAATTTACAGTGAAGGGACCCTGGTGGGCCATATTAGGAGAACCGAAGGTAGGGGAGCTAAGAAAGGCCTGGACTGTAATCTGGAGCCATCTGACATCTCCTTGCTTTGCTTTTCTGCAGAGGGTGCCCGCCACTTGGACCTCCCTTGCAAGCGCTCCTACCTCGACGCCTCTTCCTCCGTCGGAGAAGAGCACTATTTCCGGTCGCCGCCCCCCTACGACCAGCAAATGCTGAGCCCTCCTTACTGTGGCGACGTGACGCCCCGGGAAGCGTGCATGTACTCGAGCTCCGGTGCCGAAATCGCCGGTGTCTCCTCGGTGGAGGACCTGCCTCCCCCTCCCCCTCCTCCTCTGAGTTGCAATATGTGGACCTCGGTGGCCCCTTACACCAGCTACAGCGTTCAGACAATGGAAACGGTGCCCTACCAGCCCTTCCCGGCCCACTTCACTGCCACCACCATGATGCCGCGCCTCCCCACCATCGCAAACCAGAGCTCCCAGCCTCCGGGCAACAGCCCCTTCTCTGTCTACAACCAGCTCTCGCAGTCTCAGGCCCGGGAGAGGGTTCCTCCGTCGTCCTTCCCGAGGGAAAGGGTGCACCCCTCGGTTTGTGAAAGGAAGCCCCCCTCGCCCCACCTCAGCACGGCCAACGAGTTCCTGTACTCGCAGACCTTCTCGCTCTCCAGGGAGTCCTCCTTGCAGTACCATTCGGGAATGGGGACGGTGGACAACTGGACCGATGGATGATTCCATCAAGCGGGACTCTTTGCACCGGGACAGCGATGACTCAGTGTTAATACCTGTGGGTAACTTGCACTTCCAGGACACTTACAGAAAACCGGCCTCCCCAGGGGTGTGCCTACAAAGAGCTGGTTTGTCCCTAGACCTCAACACCCATCTCTATCGGGGAGGGAAGTGGGGGGACCTAGTGGGGTACAACGCAACTCTTGGTTTCATGGCCTGGATCCACCAGCTAGGGCCACCCCAAAGAAAAGACTGTCTCAATGCATTCATGACATACTCAGAAATCTAGAAGCCAAACCAACCAGCAAAAAAAATACCCAGTGCCTTTCACACAAATAGTTCAGAAAATCCAGCTCAATTTTCAGCCATTTTTGCAGAGGCAGATAAAAAACAGAAGGAGAAATGGCTGAACCAAAGGCTGTTAGCGGTGGGCCAAAATGCTTCATTTGATGGAAGCTAGGTAGAACAGTGCAGTCTTCTATTGTTACTCTTTCTCTTGCACAATATCACAGTACGAGGGGAATGTCTGTCAATGCTCCTTCATTCCCTTCCCAAAGAGACCTGGGCTGGCATTAGGTAAAGGTTTCCCCTTGACATTAAGTCTAGTTGTGTCCAAATCTGTGCGGACATGCACAGAGCCGGCATTCCCTGTAGACACCTCCAAGGTCATGTGGTTGGCATGACTGCATGGAGCGCCCTTCCCTTCCCACCAAAGTGATATCTACTCACATGTTTTCAAACCTGTGCCAGCTCAGGTCCTCCCTCTTTAAAAATTTCAGCAGGGATCCCATCAGGTCCGCTGGCTTTGTTATTTTTTTGTTGGCTGATGGCATTTCTGACTTCTTCCAAACTGGGCAGTGTTGCAAGCTCATCCCTGGTTTGTTGTTGTGGGATTTGTGAGATCTATTCACATTTGCAAGTTTTTGAACTGCTACGTTGGCAGAAGCTGGGGCTAACAGCAGGAGCTCACCCCGCTCCCTGGATTTGAACCGCTGACCTTCTGGTCAGCAAGTTCAGCAGCTTAGTGGTTTAACCCGCTGCACCACCCCTTGCTATGCCTTCAGTTGAAACATATAACCCTTCAAAAACCAAACTTTCTTTCCCTGAGCACACTGTGGGAGAAAAGTAATACTTTTCACGGCCATTATTATTCATAGTTACCAGCATTAAAAAAAGTTATTAATAACCAAGCTTTGCAGAAAGCTAGCAACCACAAGGATAAACATCAAACCAATCAAAGCAATTCCATCGTCCTTGTTAGAATTCAAGGCAGCTTACCAAATAAAAAGGATTCCAAGACACCTAAAAACACAGAACGAGTTAAGGTTAAATTAGAATTAAGCCAATCATAACAAAGGGAAACTTTTTTTGTGTGTGTGTCAGGAGTGATTTAAGAAATTGGTGTGAGAGAATGGGCTGTCTGCAAGGACGTTGCCCAGGGGACGTTGCTCAGATTTTTTGTGGGAGGATTGTCTCATGTCCCCGCATGGGGAGCAAGAGGTGACAGAGGGAGCTCATCTGCACTCTCCCCAAATTCTTTCACCATCCTTGTGGGAGGCTTTTCTCATGTCCCTGCATGGGAAGCTGGAGCTGACAGAGGGAACTCATCCACACTTTCCCTGGATTTAAACCTCCGACCTGTTGGTCTTCAGTCCTGCCGGCACAACCTGTTCCGCTACTGAGGAAACATTGGGTTGCTGTGAGTGTTCTGGGCTGCCTGGCCATGTTCCAGAAGCATTCTCTCCTGACGTTTCTCCCACATCTAGGTTGTGAGGTTTGAAACCTTCCCTTTCAAAGCTCTTCACAGGTATTCCTCAGTCTAGTACACATACATTTCTAAATTTCTGGGATCAAATGGGAGCCCGTTGCCTGATGGGTCCAAGCCAAGGAGCAAGGTGCCAAAGGGGAAGGATTCCCTACTCAAATAAATGAGGGGAAAAGGAATACAATGATCCGGGCCACTAAAAGAAAGTTATTTTTTCACCCAGAACCACCCTACCTTTGTTCAATCTGGCCTGTGTGTAGGCTTTTAATAACCCAAATGGGAACTCACAAGTGTTTGCATGCTGAATCATTATTTATATCTTATCTATATATCGATATATAAAAGTATCTCTCTGTCTTTCACCAATGCAGGCCCCCCACACCTTCCGTTCCGCTTTGCTTTCCCAAAATGAGATATGAATGTTGCAAGGGACTTTGATAAAAAAAAAAAAGACAACTATTTAAGACGTTTGTTTTTCAAAGGACCCCCCGTCGGGATGTAAAAAACGTAAAGATTTGGTTAGATGAGTCATATATATATGTTACAGATAAATCTCTATTAGAATCCACGTTAGGTTAAAGCCAGCCTGGCCTTTGTTGGTTTGTGTAAAGCTTTGTTAACAATACTATGGACATTTTATTTTACATATCTATCTATCGATATTATAAAAGTGAAAACACATTTGTATGTATGTATATATGTATGTATGATCCGGGATGACTCTGACATGGCTTGATGGAGCTGGACCAAACCTGGGAAACAGGGAAACAGAGGATGATAGGAATTGTAGTTTACTCACATGCAGAGAGCCGTGTATGAAGGTATAGATATATGGCTGTCTTGGTGTAATAATAGTAATAATACACTTTGTCTATATTCCGCTCTTCTTCAGAGTGGATTACAGCATTTACACACATAGGCAAACAATCAATGCCTTTACAATCATATACAATGAGACAAACAAACACAAACAAAGGCAGAGGCTTCTCCTTTCATTTCCGGCTTCTGTATGTGTGTACTGCAGATCAGTGCCTGGGTGTATCCACCACAACCTAGGGCTAATGGGAATTCAACACTAAACCTATCTGGGTTCGTATGGAGACGGCACCCACCAGATCTTGGGGTCATGCGAGTTCCTGCTGGCCAGATAATAATAATAATAATAATAATAATAATAATAATAATAATACACTTTATTTATATTCTGCCTTTCTCTTCGAGGGGACTCAAGAGTGGATTTATAGCAGATATAGGCAAACATTCAATGCCTTACAGTCACATACAATTTTTTTTCGTGTCAGGAGCGACTTGAGAAGTTGCAAGTTGCTTCTGGTGTGAGAGAATTGGCCGTTTGCAAAAACATTGCCCAGGGGACAATGTTTTCTCTCATATTGACAAGCTGGAAAGTGTCCAGAAGAGGGCGACTAAAATGATCAAGGGTCTGGAGAGCAAGCCCTATGAGGAGTGGCTTAAAGAGCTGGGCATGTTTAGCCTGAAGAAGAGAAAACTGAGAGGAGACATGACAGCCATGTATAAGAATGTGAGAGGAAGTCATAGGGAGGAGGGAGCAAGCTTGTTTTCTGCTGCCCTGGAGACTTGGACGCAAGGGAGCAATGGCTTCAAACTACAAGGAAAGAGATAGGAAGAACTTCCCAACTGTACGAGAGAGCTGTTCAACAGTGGAACTCTCTCCCCCGGAGTGTGGTGGAGGCTCCTTCTTTGGAGGCTTTGAAACAGAGGCTGGATGGCTTTGAATGCAATTTTCCTGCTTCTTGGAAAGAAGTTGGACTGGATGGTCCATGAGGTCTCTTCCAACTCTACAATTCTGTGGTTCCATGATTCTAGTCCCTGCATGAGAAGCTGGAGCTGACAGGTGGGAGCTCACCCTGCTCCCCAGATTCAAACTGCTGATCTTTCGATCAGCTGTCCTGCCTGCACAGTATCTATTGATCTATTCACAATTACATGTTTCTGAATTGCTAGTTTGGCAGAAGCTGGAGCTAACTATAGGAGCACACCCCATCCCGTGGATTTGAACCACCAACATTCCAGTGAGCAAGTTCTGCAGCTTAGTGGTTTAACCCGCTGCACCACCGCGGCCCCTACTCCTTTCATATATACACATAGACATATACACACACATCTCAAGGCCTTGGGGAGAGTGTAGATCCCACAGGCCTTTTCAGATCTTGAGTGGGATTTGTATTTGTGACGCTGGCCTTTTCCTCTTTGGTACGTTCCCCCCACGCAAGCCCCTCATTTCCTTTGGCGTTTCTACCCATGTTGGATTTGGCCCACTCTGGGCGTAGAACAAATATTATAGCAGATTGCGAGGGATTTGTACGTCATGCTAAAATATGCCAGAAATTAAAGGAGCTAAACTTAATCCACGGGTGAAGAAAAAAAGACGGGGAAAGGAGAGGGATTTGCTAGCATTGGCAACCTCTGTGTTCGGAAAACGCCAACATCTGGAGCACCAAAAAAAAGGCACTTTTTGGCAGGAATGTTTTCTTACGAAGGAGGAAAGGGTCTCTGTCTCCATTCTGGAAAATATGGGCCGCTCCACATTACTTTTATGATGTCATTAAATAATTCTTATTGTAGCGTGGAGAAAAAGAATGCCTCCTTTGAAGGGGAACGCTCCCCCAGGACAGCCGGAGGGAGCAACACGCCACAAGTGTAATCCCCCTCCAGCCAATCAGGATTTCCCCCACATTTCTGCCCAGAATGTGGAAAAGTTGCTTTGCGGACTACAATTCCCAGCATTCCTTAGGCCAGTGTTTCTTAACCTTTCAAATGCCGCAACCCATTTATACATGTTGTGGTGACTCAATACGCCCAAATTTGAATACTGTTGGGTTTGGGATTTATTTTGTCATTTGGGAGTTGTAGTTGCTGGGATTTAAAGTTCACCTGCAATCAAAGAGCATTCTGACCTCCACCAAAGATGGAATTGAACCAAACTTGGCACACAGAACTCCCATGAATAACAATACTGGAAGGGTTTGGTGGGCATTGACCTTGAATTTTGGAGTTGTAGTTTACATACATCCAGAGAGCACTGTAGACTCAACAATGGAACTGGACCAAACTTGGCACACAGAACTCCCATGACCAACAGAAAATGCTGGAAGGGTTTGGTGGGCATTGACCATGAATTTGGGAGTTGTAGTCCACCTACATCCACAGAGCACCGTGGACTTAAACAATGATAGATCTGGACCAAAACTGGCACGAATACTCGATATGTCCACATGCAAATACTGGTGAAATTTGGGGAAAACAGACTTTGACATTTGGGAGTTGTAGTTGCTGGGATTTATAGTTCACCTACAATCAAAGAGCATTCTGAACTCCACCAACGATGGAACTGAACCAAACTTGGCACACACAACTCCCATGACCAACAGAAAATACTGGAAGGGTTTGGTGGGCATTGACCTTGAGTTTGGGAGTTGTAGTCCGTTTACATCCACAGAGCATCGTAGACTCAAACAATGATAGATCTGGACCAAAGTTGGCACGAATACTCAACATGCCCACATGCAAACACTGGTGAAATTTGGGGGAAATAGACCTTGACATTTGGGAGTTGTAGTTGCTGGGATTTATAGTTCACCTACAATCAAAGAACCCCATCAGTGATAGAATTGAGAAACACTGATCTCGACCAAAAGAACGCAACATTGCCAAGCTCTAGGCTTTGCAGACCTTCTCAGGGTGCATCCACACCGATTAAAAAGATCAGACGGTCCCAGGTTTTGTTCCTTGTGTTCACTCTAATTCTATTTTGGAGAGTCAGTGCACATTTTATTTCTGAAATGATCAGAAACCTTTGATATCTAAACTTGGTATAAAATCAGAAAGCAAAATCTGGGCTCAGTTTGGATGCGAATGGGTACGATCCAGATTGAGTTGGATTCCAATGTTCCAGTTGGCATCTAGCTTGCTATTATAGTCAATGCTGGCAGCGGGTCTTTGGCAGGAAAAGGACTTTTCACTGTTTTCTTTTTAACTCGAGATGCCTAGAACTGAATGTGGGGTGTTCCGCATCCAAAACATGCGTCCCACCAGAAAGTTATGGACCCTCTATAAACGACGGTGCCCCAGAAACGCCGTGAAACGGATCATGGCTTGCAAAACAATTCTGAAGATCAATGGCAGGAGTGACTGACCAGAACCCCCTTGTGAAGGCCATGTCATTGTGTGTCTTGGTCTGAAAAGCTGAGAGACCACGAAGTGCTTGGGAACAATGACCTCAGCACTGGTTGTGCCCAGAGATGCGAAGGGATATTTTCCAACGTGGAAAAGTCCAGTCTTTGGTTTCCAAAGACAAAAAGAGGAGAGGGGTGTGTGGTTTAAATCAGTTTTGAATGTGTAGTTTATTGAAGTTGGAAATTCCATAACCTATTGGAAAGAGCTGCACCATAAACGCATTGAAACATTAAAAAAACGATGTCACTACCTCTGAGGATGCTTGCCATAGATGCAGGCGAAATGTCAGGAGAGAATGCCTCTAGACCATGGCCATATAGCCCGAAAAAACCTACAACAACCCGATGTCACGTCGATTTGGAGACCCACCTTTTGGAAACCACTAGTCAAGCAAAGCATGACCTTGTTTGTCACCTCTTTGAACAAGTGATATTTATAAGCAATCCATGTAATGGCACACAGGTATGAGGGTTGAATGAAACGTAATGCTCCCGCCTTCGTGACTTGGGTTTGGATGAGAATATTTTAATAAATCAAATGCAGAAATAATCCTTAGAATGTGCTCTTTAACTAGCACTATCTACTTTTCCACATAATCACCAAACAATTGGAAACATTCCTGCCAATGATGAACAAGTGTTCTGGAGCCGTCACGGAAGAAGTTGACACTCTGTTTCTGCAACCAGCATCTCACAGTTCTCTCATCCTGGGTAACCATCGTGCACAGATCTTCCGATAGCCAAGCAAAGCAATAATGTGACCCACACATAATCACCAGATAATTGGATACATTTCTGCCAATGATGGACAAGTTTTCTGAAGCTGTCACGGAAGAAGTCAACACTTTGTTTCCGCAACCAGCGTTTCACAGTTCTCTCATCCTGGGTACCCATCGTGCACAGATCTTCCAATAGCCAAGCGAAGCAATAATGTGACCCACACATAATCACCAGATAATTGGATACATTTCTGCCAATGATGAACAATTTTTCTGAAGCCGTCACAGAAGAAGTTGACACTCTGTTTTCGCAACCAGCATCTCACAGTTCTCTCATCCTGGGTACCCATTGTGCACAGATTTTCTGATAGCCAAGCGAAGCAATAATGTGACCCACACATTCTTGTGAAATGCCAATTATACTTGAAATTTCTCTCTGAGTGATACGACGATCGTCCTGAATCAATCTGTCAACTTTTTGCCTGTGAAACTTAGTGGTTGCTATCACAGGACGTCCAACTCTTTGTTTGTCATGCAAGTCAGATGTTCCCACCTCAACATCTTTAAACTTACTTGCCAAACTACACACATAGTACTACCACTATTCACTTTTCCACATAATCACCAGACAATTGGATACATTTCTGCCAACGATGAACAAATTTTCTGAAGCTGTCACAGAAGAAGTCGACACTCTGTAATCAGTGTCTCACAGTTCTTTCAACGTCTTCATCAGAAGGAAAATGATGTCCCTGCTGATCTTCTTTCATTATCAGGAACAGATGGAAGTCAGACAGTGCTCAATCTGGACTTTATGGAGGATGTCGTACGGTGGTGAGATCCAGTTTCTGAAGCTTCAAGTCTGTGCGCTTTCATTTCGGGCATCAGCATCCTGGGTACCCATCGTGCACAGATCTTCCAATAGCCAAGCAAAGCAATAATGTGACCCACACGTTCTTATGAAATGCTGATTATGCTTGAAATTTCTCTCTGAGTGATACGACGATCATCCTGAATCAATCTGTCAACTTTTTGCTTGTGAAACTCGGTGGTTGCTGTCACAGGACGGCCAACTCTTTGTTTGTCACGCAAGTCCCACCTCAACATCTTTAAACTTACTCGCCTAACGACGCAGATTACTCACATCAACACAATCACCATAAACAGTTTGCATTCTCTGATTAAACTCCTTTGGGGTGACACCTTCTGCTGTCAAGAATTCAATGATTGCACATTGCTTAAGTTGCATTGACCGACCGTCTGCACAGGGTTCCATACTTGGCACTTCAACAACACAACCATTCAATGCTAAGGCTTCCCGCCAAAATGGAACTATAGAGGAGAGTCTACTGAACAAGCCAGTACCTGCCACATACTAGTGCATTAATTAACCATACAGGAATATTTCTTACTACAGTTCAGCGAAATATAGGATGTAGCTTCTCACTATGTGGAGTACACAGGGTATCATTCTTTATCAATAGTCCATAGTATTTAGAGCAGCGTTTCTCAACCTAGGGGGTCTGGACTCCTGAGGGGGAGAGGTTGCGAGGGGGTGTCTAAGGGGTCACCAAAGACTATCAGTATTTTCTGTTGGTACTGGGGGTTCTGTGTGGGATGTTTGGCCCAATTCTATCATTGGTGGGATTCAAGGGGCTCTTTGATCATAGGTGAACTATAAATCCTAGCAATTACAGTTCCCAAATGTTAAGATCTATTTTCCCCAAACTCCACCAGTGTTTGGGTCAATTTAATATTTGTGCCAAAATTGGTCCAGAACCATCATTGTTTGATTCCACAGCGTTCTCTGGATATGTAGGTAAACTACAACTCCAAAACTCAAGGTCAATGCCCATCAAACCCTTCCAGTATTTTCTGTTGGTCATGGTAGTGTGCCAAGTTGGGTCCAATTCCATTGTTGGTGGCATTCAGAATATTCTTTGATTGTAGGTGAACTATAAATCCCAGCAACTACAACTCCTAAATATCAAGGTCTATTTTCCCCAAACTCCACCAGTGTTTGGGTCATTTGAATATTTGTGCAAATTTGGTCCAGAACCCTCACTGTTTGATTCCAGAGTGCTCTCTGGATGTAGGTGAACTACAACTCCAAAACTCAAGGTCAATGCCCACCAAACCCTTCAAGTATTTTCTGTTGGTCATGGGAGTTCTGAGTGCCAAGTTGGGTTCAATTCCATTGTTGGTGGCATTCAGAATATTCTTTGATTGTAGGTGAACTATAAATCCCAGCAACTACAACTCCTAAATATCAAGGTCTATTTTCCCCAAACTCCACCAATGTTTGGGGAAATTGAGTATTCGTGCCAAATTTGATCGAGAACCCTCATTGTGTGATTCCAGAGTACTCTCTGGCTGTAGGTGAACTACAACTCCAAAACTCAAGGTCAATGCTCACCACACCCTTGCAGTGTTTTCTGTTGGGCTTTGTTTGTGAGGTGGGGCCAAAACCGGACATTCCTTGAGCCCCCTCCCTTCGCAAAGCATGGAGGGGAAAGTCAAGAGCGTCTTTGATGAAGCGCAACGAGGTCTCCCGTATCTCATTAGCTCCTTTTCATTGCATCCGACTTGTCGCTGAAGGGGATGGTGCACACGGCAAAAGTGTTTTACAACATCCCGAGTGTTTTTATAGGGGAATTGTTAGCGCGGCCATTAAAACGAAGAGCTCAAACAAGAGATGCCCCGAGTAACACCGTAAAGAAGGAACGGGGAATACAGATTGTTGTTGTTGTTGAAATACCTGCCGTGAGCGAACCCTTTGCCATTGCTTCAATAGAAACAGGGCTCTCCGAGAGGCATACGGAATCAATCAGGAAGCATCCTGGGAAGGTGATGAACTCCACAATGTGCATCAGGAACTAATCGGAACCAGGATGGGGCGGATTCATCCGCAAGAGTCAGTATCCCAAACAACATGGATGCCAGGACAGGTAATCGATGCCATTGGAACAGGTGACTTGGTGGCACTGTCTGGAACGATTAAAACATCTATTATTATTATTATGTTGTTATTATAATAAAAAAATAGTCTGCATTGACGATGTCTCAAAGAGAGAGACAAGGCCGGGGAGGCAACATCGCAGGCACATTCCCGCTCTCCTTCCCGGCCCTTTAATCTGAAGATTAGATAGCTTCCTCTCCGAGCCATTCATCAATATAAAGGAGAGAAGACAGCTTGGAAGCTGGAAAAAAACCCCTTCCACTGGGATTTCTGTATAGTATCATTCAGACAAGATTTTACAACCCAACTCCTCTCCCTCCTAACTCCAAGAAATGTGGAGCAATGGTTGGCCTTGCTAACGTAAATCCCTCCGGGGAAAGGGAGGAATGGCCTTCCCGGAAACGGTGATTCCCCTTCCTGCGCATCTGGCTCGGCGCATTCACTTTGATGCTTTGTCCGTCCAGGTAAATGCATAAGGGTCGCTAGGCCACGAGTCCGCCACAAGAACCTCCAAGATGCCAGACCTCACCTCTGAGGATGCTTGGCATAGATGCAGGCGAAACGTCAGGAGAGAATGCTTCTAGAACATGGCCATATAGCCCGAAAAAACTACAACAGCCCAGTGATTCCAGCCATGGAAGCCTTTGACAATACTTTGCCAGAGGTTCAATTCTGGGCTTCTAATAGGATAAAATATGGTAGGAATTAGAAGAGACCACATGGGTCATCCAGTCCAACCCTTGAAAAGTCGTTTCCCCCAATGCCCCCCGATGGCACAGTGGGTTGAACTGCTGAACTCGCTTACCGAAAGGTCGCAGGTTCGAATCCGGGGAGCAGGGTGAGCTCCCGTTGTTAGCCCCAGCTTCTGCCAACCTAGCAGTTCGAAAACATGCAAATGTGAGTAGATCAATAAGTACCGCTCCGGTGGGAAGGTAACAGTGCTCCATTCAGTCATGCCAATGGCCACATGACCTTGGAGGTGTCTATGGACAATGCCGGCTCTTCAGCTTAGAAATGGAGATGAGCACCAACCCCCAGTCAGATATGACTGGACTTAATGTCACGGGAAAAACTTTACCTTTACCTCTGCCAATTTAGCAGTTTGAAAACATGCAAATGTGAGTAGATCAATAGGTACCGTTCCAGCGGGAAGGTAACAATGCTTCATGCAGTCATGCCACCCACATGACCTTGGAAGTGCTTACGGACAACGCCAGCTCTTCAGCTTAGAAATGAAGATGAGCACCAACCCCCAGAGTCGGACACGACTGGACTTAATGTCAAGGAGAAACCATTACCTTATTACTATATTACAATGTATTATGCTGGCCACATGACCTTGGAGGTGTCTATGGACAACGCCGGCTCTTCAGCTTAGAAATGGAGATAAGCACTAACCGCCAGAGTCGGACACGACTGGACTTAATGTCAAGGAGAAACCTTTATCTTATTACTATGTTACAATATTATTATGTATTATTATGCTGGCCACATGACCTTGGAGGCGTCTATGGACAACGCCGGCACGTCGGCTTAGAAATGAAGATGAGCACCAACCCCCAGTGTCGGACACGATTGGACTTAATGTCAAGGAGAAACCTTGACCTTATTACTATGTTACAATATTATTATGTATTATTATGCTGGCCACATGACCATGGAAGTGTCTATGGACAACGCCGGCACTTCAGCTTAGAAATGAAGATGAGCACCAACCAGAGTCAGACATGACTGGACTTAATGTCAAGGAGAAACCTTTACCTTATTACTATATTACAATATTATTATGTATTATTATGCTGGCCACATGACCTTGGAGGTGTCTCTGGACAACGCCGGCTCTTCAGCTTAGAAATGAAGATGAGCACCAACCCCCAGAGTCGGACACGACTGGACTTAATGTCAGGGGAAACCTTTACTTTTATACAACATTGGACGAATGGCAAGATGTCTTTTATTTCTCCCACCACTTCTTTTTCTTCACTCATTATGGTCGGTGGTTACGCATAAAGAGGGGAACACACAACGACCCTTCTGAAAATCGTTGCTGTGGAAAAACCTCCAAAAAAACCAAACTATTGGAGGTTATTGCTCATGAAACTCAATCCGAATTCCATGCCGGCAACCAGATCTCCATAAATTACCCTCCGATGCGAGCGAGGATTATCGTAAAAGAGGGTTCTGTTATTCCGAGGCTCCCTTTGGCCCCCCGAAGTCTTCCTACTTATAGGTAATCGGAGGCTCCTTAAAGGATCAGCTCCGTAAGCAGAACAAAATGGAATCCATAAACAGTTGAATTGGTCAGGTATCCTTCCTGTTAATCTTCTACGAATGGAGTGGGAAGGAGTGGGAGATCATTCGCGGCGCAGACAGTTAGGATTTGAGGGATCCCCTTTCGTTCTGCTCTTGGCTGCAAATGGAAAAGTATCTCTATGGGCCCACCAAAGACTGGGCTGTCTTTGGGGTTGACCCTTATGTTGTCGTTCATTCGTTCAGTCGCTTCCGACTCTTCATGACCTCATGAACCAACCCATGCCAGAGGTCCCTGTTGACCGTGACCACTCCCATCTCCCTCCAGTTCAATCCAGTCACTTCATGGATACCATCCATCCATCTTGCCCTTGGTCGGCCCCTCTTCCTTTTTCCTTCCATTTTCCCCAGCATCATTCTCTTCTCCAAGCTTTCCTGTCTTCTCATGATGTGGCCAAAGTGCTTCCTCTTTGCCTCTACTATCCTTCCCTCCAGTGAGCAGCCGGGCATTATTTCCTGGAGGATGGACTGGTTGGATCTTCTCGCGGTACAAGGCACTCTGAGCATGTTCCTCCAACACTACATCTCTCTTCCTTCTCTCAGCCTTCCTTAGGGTCCAGCTCTTGCATCCATAAGTTACTACGGGAAATACCATTGCTTTAACTATGCGGATCTTCGTTGCCAGTGTGATGTCTCTACTCTTCACTATTTTATCGAGATGGGTCCTTGCTCTCCTCCCAAGAAGGAAACGTTTTCTGATTTCCTGGCTGCACTCTTCGTCTGCAGTCATCTTCACGCCTAGAAATACAAACCCTGTCACTACCTCCACGTTTTCTCCCTCTGTTTATCAGTTATCAATCAGTCTGGTTGCCATCATCTTCGTTTTTGTGATGTTTAACTGCAACCCAGGTTTTGCCCTTTCTTCTTTCACCTTGTTGAGAAGGCGCCTCAGCTCCTCCTCACTTTCGGCCATCAAAGTGGTATCATCTGCATATCTATTTTTATGTTTCACTGCAACCCAGCTTTTGCCCTTTCTTCTTTCACCTTGTTGAGAAGGCTCCTCAGCTCCTCCTCACTTTCGGCCATCAAAGTGGTATCATCTGCACATCTTGTTCATGTTTCATCCAGCAATTTTAACTCCAGCCTTGCATTCGTCAAGCCATGCACATTGCATGATGTCTTCCGCAAACAAGTTGAATAGGTCAGGGAGAGTAGACACCCCGATGTACTCCTTTCCCAATCTTGAGCCAGTCTGTTGTTCTGTGGTCAGTTCTTCCTGTTGCTACTTGGTTGTTCTACAGATTCCTCAGGAGACAGACAAGGTGGCTTGGGATGCCCATCCCACCAAGAACTTGCCACAATTTATTATGATCCACACAGCCCAAGGCTTTAGAATAGTCAATAAAACAGAAATAGATATTTTCCTGAAACTTCCTGCCTTCCTCCATTATCCAGCATCTGGATATTGGCATTTAGTTATTTATTTATTTGCAACATTTATATGCCGCCCTTCTCACCACAAAGGCGACTCAGAGTGGCTTACAAGTAATATGTAAATACAATATATTATATTATTACCATAAGGTGGCGTAGTGGGTTAAAGTGCTGAGCTGCTGAGCTTGTTGACCAAAAGGTGGCACGTTCGATTCCAGGAACAAGCTTCCGCTCCTAGCAGTTCAAAAACATGCAAATGTGAGTAGATCAATAGGTACCGCTCCAGTGGGAAGGTAACGGCGCTCCATGCAGTCATGCTGGCCACATGATCTTGGAGGTGTCTATGGACAACGCCAGCTCTTCAGCTTAGAAATGGAGATGAGCATCACACCCCAGAGTCAGACATGACTGGACTTAATGTCAGGGGAAAACCTTTACCTTACCATAACACAATATTAATATTATATATTACTATTTTGTACTATACCATTATAATGTAATATTATTAATAATATTACACGTAATATAAAATATATAATTATAATATTATAATATTATTAGTAGTATTATATTGTATTATCTTATAATATTATTACTATTATATGTATATACAATATATTATATTATATTATATTATATTATATTATATTATATTATATTATATTATATTATATTATATTATATTATATTATATTATAATTGGGTCTTTCATTCCTCTGACCATTATGGGGGTCCCCTCTCGACCTCATTTTGAGGCCTTGTTTTCAGGCTTCCATATATGGAGCACGGAAGGGATCTCACTTTCTGACTCTGGTGTGACTCGACAATCCTATACTATGGAATATGGCTTTGAGGAATCCTTTCAAAGGAGTGTGTATGTGTGGTGTTTTTATCTTTATTGTTTCACCATTTTTGAAAAAGAAAGGCAGGATAACTTATTTAATTGTGCATTTGCTTTTTTGATATCCAGTTTGTTGCTTTCCTTTCCTTGTTTTTATTTGTTGCTAGTCACTTCAGGTCTCACACCTGGAGAAAGGTGGGCTATTAATCAATCAATCAATCAATACATTAATAATAGTTTAAAATTAATTAAAATAGGCTACTCTTTCTGGAAAAGGCCAAACCAAGGCACATGAAAGTCTATTCGCCCCGAGTCCCCTGGGGAGATGGCTGGCAGGGTATTATTATTATTATTATTATTATTATTATTATTAGAAACACAACAAGATGCGTCCACAGCAGATACTTGGCAGGCAGTTGTATTGGATCACACGTCAGACACTTCTCAAGTGTCTAGGACTGTGTGATGTATCGGCGAATACATAATAATAATAATAATAATAATAATAATAATAATAATGTTTCTTCCAATTTGATGTAAGAAGAGATGGGGAATTCTAATGATCAGCATTTTCGTTGAATTATAATATCTAGTGTGAGAAATAGGTTGGGGGGGGGGAGGATTCTGGTGACCCTCTAACGCCCACAACAACACCCACGGAGGAATGCTCGCACACTTTGGTGGAACCGAACTGTGATTTAGGATCCTCACCTGCCTTCCTTGTCCTCGTCTTTTCAAGAAGCCAATTTCCTGAAAGCCTGTGGCCGCTGCATGGGAACAATCCTTGCTCAGTGCCCCTCTTAAGTTGTTGATCCTTTCATTTCCTCCGCCCTGGTCCTGCAGGCAAACGAGGCCCACGGTTTTATGCTGCTCCCTTCCGCTAATCGCTTGTGGCAGACAGAGTTGGGGGGGGGGGGGGAGAAAGCCAACGTTTGCATGTTGCTACCAATCTGGTCATCGGGGGGACTAATAGGGGCAAACTGCGGCCCGTATTTTAAGAGGCAGGAGGCAGGGGATCACCCTGGTGCTGGCTTTGTTTCCAGCCCAAACGATGCTAGGCAAAGCAAAACTCTACTAGGTGAATCACCAGGAACTAGTGCTGGAAGATGGAGTTGGCTGTACTGATGGGCAACTTAGAAGATGGGTCTACTGTTGGGTGACCTAGAAGAGAGAATTGGCCCTACTACTGGGTAATCTAGAAGAGGGAGATGGCTGAACTGTCAGGCAACCTAGAAGAGGGAGTTGGATCTAATGCTGGGACATCAAGACGGAGCTAGCTGAACTACTGCACAACCTAGAAGATGGAGTCGGCTGAACTGATGGACAACCTAGATGAGGGAGTTGGGTGAACTGATGGACAACTTAGAAGAGGAAGTTGGCTGAACTGGATAACCTAGAATGGTGGTTCTCAACCTGTCAGTCCCCAGGTGTTTTGGCCTACAACTCCCAGAAATCCCAGCCAGTTTACAAGCTGTTAGGATTTCTGGGAGTTGAAGGGCAAAACATCTGGGGACCCACAGGTTGAGAATCACTGACCTAGAAGATGGAGTTGGTTGAACTGCTGGAAAACCTAGAAGACCGAGTTGGGTGAACTAATGGACAACCTAGAAGAGGGAGTTGGCTGAACTGCTGGACAACCTAGAAGATGGAATTGGCTGAACTGATGGACAACCTAGAAGAGGGAGTTGGGTGAACTGATGGACAACCTAGAAGAGAGAGTTGGGTGAACTGATGGACAACCTAGAAGAGGGAGTTGGGTGAACTGCTGGACAACCTAGAAGAGGGAGTTGGGTGAACTGATGGACAACCTAGAAGAGGGAGTTGGCTGAACTGATGGACAACCTAGAAGAGGGAGTTGGCTGTACTGATGGACAACCTAGAAGATGGAGTTGGTTCAACTGATGGACAACCTAGAAGAGGGAGTTGGTTGAACTGATGGACAACCTAGAAGAGGGATTTGGGTCTACTGCTGGGCTACTTAGACGGGAAAATTGGCCCTACTTCTTGGGCAACCCAGAAGAAGGAGTTGGTGCTACTGATGAGACATCTAAAAGATGGAGTACCTGAACTGCTGGACAACCCAGAAGAGGGAGTTGAGCCTAGTGTTGGGCAACCTAGAAGAGGAAGCTGGCTCTACTGTTGGGTGACCTCGAAAAGGGTGCTGGCTGTACTGTTGGGCAACCTGAGGCAACCACAAATGGAGGAGGCTGTAAGGTAGCTGGGGCTGCCCCTACCTGTCTCCTTACTTGGACACCACACTATCTGTCCTGCACTCACTAAACCAGACCGCCCTACTCACACTGTCAGTAGTAAAGGAGGAGTCCGTCTAATTGGATTAGGGATGTGGAATTGGGGAGTATGGGTTATGATGTGTCCTGTATTTTGTCTCCATACCTTTAACTGGCAATGCTTACTGGAAAAACTCTTTAGACTCCAGCAGAATGGGTGAGGGCAGTAAGCAAATGCATCTTATGTACTTTAGCACAGAGAAATGGAGGCCTAGCTCAACATTCAAACCACTCCACTACACTGGCTTTTAAAAAAGCTTACATTTGTATTATTGTGGACTAGAAAGTTGATTTTGTGAAGCGAAAATGGAGCCGAGAAGGCAGAACCTGCCTAAGAGCCAACAGGTGATACAAATATGCCTCAGGAAAGTGGCATTTCGCAGCGTTTAGCCAATGTTTAATCCATGATTTACGGACTGCTAATTCCTCCTGGAGACAATCAGATCTGGAGTGGCCACTTTGCTCTACACAGGGATCAGCGCTGCATTCGGGCATAAGATCCTAATTATTGGAAAGCCATTTGTTTTGATAGCGCGCTCTTTTATAAAATGTGTCGGAGTCGACAGCATTTTCATGCCTTATTAAATAGCCCTTTGGAGCGGGCTGTCTGCTCGACCAGATCTGCGTCACAGCCTGGCCGAAGAAAGGGTTTGCAAATTGTTTGGCTGCAGTATTTTACACAATGGTTCATGTAAGACACACACGGGGACTTCCATAAGAAATCCAGCTTCATCACACTAGAGAATGAATCCACTTAAAATATGGTTTCTGCCTCCTGCAGAATTCTGGGGTTTGTAGTTTAGTAAGGATGTTGAAGGCTCCTCCCTAAACTACAAACCTCATAATTTTGCAGGAGGCAGAAAGTGGATTCATTCTCTAGTGTGATGAGGTCCTTAGTCTTGCTAAAATCTACACAAAACCCTGGAAGCTGAAAAATTGCCCCTGCTTTGTGTTTACAATTTGAAACTAGGCTGCCTTTGAACAGCCTATTTAGTAGACATTATTATTTATTTATTTATTTATTTATTTATTTATTTGATGCATTTATTAACCGCCATTCTCAGCCCTTTAGGGCGACTCATGGCGGTGTACAACACATATAAAAAGGCAATTTACAAAGAGGCAATTACAACAACATATTAACAATACAACAATTACAAAATTACACTAAAAATCCGCTTCGTCTCATAGTGGAATCATAACCAATCTCATATTCCTTGTTCCTTTCCTGTCGTCTTTACCACATTTTTATAGCACTTAATTAAATGCCTTCTCGAACAGCCATGTCTTATTATTATTATTATTATTATTATATTAATTTTATTATTGTATGTGTGTGTGTGTGTGTGTGTGTGTGTGTATATATATATATATATATATATATATATATATAGTCTATTGGTTTTATTTAGGGTTTGGCCTTTGCAATTTGTGGCTTTGGAGACGGGTCATTTGTGATTTTAACTGGATCCTTTCTCACAGGTGACTCTTGGCCTTTTATTAAGGACGTTGGTGAAGACATCTGCCCTTGCGCTTTGCTGCTGAGTACATGTGCCCAGTGTGGAACACGTCACACCACGCTAAAACAGAGGATGTGGCTCTTAATGAGAGATGCCACATTATCGCAGGATGTCTATGCCCAACAATGCTGGAGAAAATTTATTTATTATTATTTATTTACTGCATTTGTATACTGCCTTTCTCAGCCAGAGACGACTCAAAGCTGTTCACAGTCGGCAGCAATTCAGTGCCATAACAAATATTTATTTATTATTTATTTATTTACTTTGCTTCTATACCGCTGTATCTCAAGCCCGAAGGCGACTCACGGCGGTTCACAAACAGTAAAAACAGTAGAAACAGCAGTGGTTCCATACAATATATAACAATTGACTTAACACATTATCCATAAATTACCAATAAGCAATTACAATGCACAATTATTACAAAAAACAACCGTACCCAATCTTCTCATCATCCAAGCGTAGTCCAGGTTCGTCGTCCATTGTTCCATTCCTATGTTCCATTACCAGATTGCACTAAATTACTCAAACGCCTGCACAAACATCCAGGTCTTCACCTTTTTGCGGAATACCATTAGAGATGGTGCTAGTCTAATGTCCGTAGGAAGGGCGTTCCACAGCCGAGGAGCCACCACCGAGAAGGCCCTATCTCTCGTCCCCGCCAGCCGAGCTTGAGAAGCAGGCGGGATCGAGAGCAGGGTCTCCCCGGAAGATCTCAAACTCCTCGTGGGTTCATAGGCAGAGATGCGGTCGGATAGGTAGCTTGGGCCGGAACCGTTTAGGGCTTTAAAGGCCAACGCCAGCACTTTGAATTCAGCCCGGTAGCAGATTGGTAGCCAGTGGAGTTGGCGCAACAGGGGGGTTGTATGCTCCCTGCGCTCCGCTCCTGTTAAAATCATGGCTGCCGAGCGTTGGACTAGTTGGAGCTTCCGAGCTGTCTTCAAAGGCAACCCCACATAGAGAGCGTTGCAGTAGTCTAAACGGGATGTAACCAGAGCGTGGACTACCGTGGCCAAGTCAGACTTCCCAAGGTACGGGCGCAGCTGGCACACAAGCTTTAGCTGTGCAAATGCTCCCCTGGTCACCGCTGAAACCTGGGGTTCCAGGCTCAGTGATGAGTCCAGGGTCACACCCAAGCTGCGAACCTGCATCTTCAGGGGGAGTGCGGCCCCATCCAACACAGGCTGTAACCCTATGCCCTGTTCGGCCTTGCGACTGACCAGGAGTACCTCTGTCTTGTCTGGATTCAATTTCAATTTGTTCGCCCTCATCCAGACCGTCACAGCGGCCAGGCACCGGTTCAGGACCTGGACAGCCTCCTTAGTAGCAGGTGGGAAGGAGTGACAGAGTTAGACATCATCCGCGTACAGATGACACCGTACCCCGAAACTCCGGATGATCAAATATCAAAATACAGTTAAAACAATTATAAAAACAATTCAACATTTAAAATGTAATTAATATATCTGTAAAAACAAGGTCCTCAGCGTCTCTTTACTAAAATCGTTGTCCAGTTGCATCGTCAGTCATTCCATATATTCATTTTTGTCTAATTATGCTCCCATAGTAAAAGCTTGCTCGAAGAGCTAGGTCTTAACCATTTTGCGGAATGTTAGAAGGGAGGGAGCCGATCTTATATCCCTGGGGAGGGCGTTCCATAGCCAAGGGGCCACCACTGAGAAGGCCTTGTCTTTCGTCCCCACCAAACGTATCTGCGAGGAAGGTGGGAACGAGAGCAGGGCCTCCCCAGATGATCTTAGAGTCCTAGATAGTTCATAAGGAGGGATACGTTCAGATAGGTAAGCCGGACCAGAACCGTTTAGGGCAGTGTTTCTCAACCTTCCTAATGTCGCGACCCCTTAATACCGCTCTTCCTGTTGTGGTGGCCCCCAACCTTAACATTATTTTCGTTGCTACTTCATAATTATAATTTTGCTACTGTTATTAATCATAATGTAAATATCTGATGTGCAGGATATATTTTCATTCACTGGACCAAATTTGGCACAAATACCCGATACGCTCAAATTTGAATACTGTTGGGGTTGGGGAGATTGATTTTGTCATTTGGGAGTTGTAGTTGCTGGGATTTATAGTTCACTTACTATCAAAGAGCATTCTGAACTCTGCCAATGATGGAATTGAACCAAACTTGGCACACCGAACTCCCATGGCCAACAGAAAATACTGGAAGAGGTTGGTGGGCGTTGACCTTGAGTTGTGTGGAGTTGTAGTTCACCAACATCCAGAGAGCACTATGGACTCAAACAGTGATGGATCTAGACCAAACTTGGCACAAATGCTTACTATGCCCAAATGCAAACACTGGTGGATTTTTCGGAAAATAGACATTGAAATTTGGGAGTTATAGTTGCTGGAATTTATAGTTCACCTAAAATCAAAGAGCATTTTGAACCCTACCAATGATAGAATTGAGCCAAACTTCCCACACTGAACCCCCATGACCAACAGAAAATACTGTGGTTTCTGATGGTCTTTGGCAACCCCTATGACACCCCCTCACGACCCCCTCAGGGGTCCCGACCCCTATAAAGCCCTGGTTTAGGGCTTTATAGGCTAAAGCCAGCACTTTGAATTGTGCCCAGTAGCAGACTGGCAGCCAGTGGAGCTGGCGTAACAGAGGAGTTGTGTCCTCCCTGAGCGCAGCTCTGGTTGGCAACCTGGCTGCCGCACTCTGGACCACTTGGAGCTCTGGACAGTTTTCAAAGACAACCCCATGTAGAAAGCATTGCAGTAGACTATATGGGATGTAACCAGAGCGTGGCCAGGGAAGACTTCCCAAGGTACGGGCGGTATTGCACCACCTGACATCCACTGGGAAGTAGCAGCCAAGGCAGTGACATCTCCAGCCCATTCTCTGTTCAGATATCAGCCAGCACGCCAATGCCCAAAATCAAGAAACAGCTTCATAAGATCTACAGAGATACTCGCAGGAACACCTTAGCAAGCAAGAGTCCAAAAGTGGCAGGCTAAAACCCAGAACCTCAATCAATAGCTGAGACCAGATGAGAGACTCCCTCCTTGGCACACAGAAGGCTGGGCGACTTGGAAGGCTCTGAACAGACTGTGCTCTGGCACCACGAGGTGCAGAGCCAACCTTAAGAAATGGGGCCACAAAGTGGAGTCCACGACATGCGAGTGCGGAGAAGAGCAAACCACAGACCACCTCTTACAATGCAGCCTGAGCCCCACAACATGCACAATGGAGGACATTCTCACAGCTACACCAGAGGCACTCCAAATGGATAATTTCTGGTCAAAGGACATTTAGTATCAAAACTTTGTTTGTGTTTATGGGTACATTATAACTGTACCCATGGTTGGCTTCTGAGACGATAAATAAAAATTAAGGATGTCTATCCTCCATTTCCTTGAAAGGGTTTGCAGAGAGTTGCAAAAAGTCTCAAAGGACGTCTCACCTGTGGATACAGGAGAATGGATGATACTCACCCATGGATTTGCATTGTTCCCTTCCTCTGCCTTCGTTAAACAAATAAAACTGTATTTCTTTTAAAAGTCATTTTTATTTTATGCAGTTAAAAAAAATGCTTTCTAGATTTTGAGAACCTTTGGCTTCAAGAAGTCACGACAATGCCAAAAACCCCTGAAATGAACAGTATAAAGCTGAGATGTAAAAAGAAAACCTTGCACCTGCGACAGATATATGGTGATGGTGAAATATATATATATATATATGAGTACATTTTAAAGTCTCATAGTTATTGTAGTTGAAGTCTCTCCAGACGTGGAAAAAAAGTTTTACCTGGAATTCCAGGAAAGGAGCAAAGTGAGACATCAGATCTTAGTTCACCTGTCCGGATGCCAGGAATCATGAAATGCTTTCAAATTCACAGAATTGGAGCCAACATTCAGCATGCAATGTATTGTCGAAATCCACAAGAAATTGGACAATTTCAACCATGAAAATGAACAAAATCTGGATACCGGTATTTAAAAAACTCTAAAATCATAACAGTAAATAAAGAGAAACACTCAAAAACAGGTGAACTCCAGACAAGAAACAATCAGGGTCAACTAATCACCTCCCAACAAAGGATTCCCACAGGCAGTAAGACATTGAAAAGGGCCCTGGGACCCAGCAGAAACTCTGCCCACCCTGATCTCTTAGTATATATCTAGGCTAAGAGGCAGGCACACCTTTCCCAGCTCTTAGTTGGCCCTGATTGTTTCTTGTCTAGAATTCCCCTGTTTTTTAGTGTTATTATTTATTTACTATTATGATTTTAGAATTTCTTTGAATACCTGGTAGCCAAATTTTGTTTATTTTCAAAAACAGGAATTCCAGACAAGAAACAATCAGGGCCAACTAATCACCTCCCAACAAAGGATTCCCCCAGGCAGTAAGAAGCCAGACCTTGAAAACTGCTAGCCAGATTTGGTTAATTTTCATGGTTTCTTCCTTTCTGTTGAAATTGTCCACATGCCAGGGGAATTCCAGACAAGAAACAATCAGAGCTAACTAATGACCTCCCAACAAAGGATTCCCCCAGGCAGTAAGAAGCCATTAAATGCTAATCAAGGTGGCCAATTGCTGCCTCCAACAGTACAAGAGTTCTTTCTCCCACCCTGGACATTATTCCACAGATATATAAACCCCATTTTCCTAGTTTCCAACAGACCTCACATCCTGCGAGGATGCTTGCCATAGATGTGGGTGAAACGTCAGGAGAGAATGCTTCTTGCACATGGCCAGACAGTCCGGAAAACGCACAACAACTCAATTCAGTAGTTGATGGATGTACAGAAACGGAGAGACGGCCAGGGAGCCAAACCTATAGCTGGGGAGGAAGAGAAGAGAACATTAAAATCAATTTATTTCACCGATAACCATCTTTATATCACATCTCTTAAAAGTCTGGCAATTCTGTATCTGTGGAATATCTGACGGAAGCGGGAGTAACGTTGTCGGCTTCATCCTCCCAATAAATATAAGGAGTGGTAGCAGTATTTATTTATTTGAGATGTGTATCGCAAGGCATAGAAATGGTAACCAACAAGACTCAACGCAATCAATGAGGCTGCAATAAATAATGCCCTGAATTTTTTAAAAAAGGATAATAAAATTCATCAATAAAGCGAGCCAAACAATGCGGAGATGCCAAAACTAACAGCGACTGGAGTCATAAAACAGCTCATGCTTCGGAAAAATGAGAGGTTTTCAAAAACAGAAGATAATTTTCCTTTATTGATGTGTTTTCATTACATCTCAAGGCAGAAACACAAAGGATTGTGGGTAAAACAAGGCAAGTTTGGACTAAAACCCAAAGCGGATTGGCTATCCCAATGATACGGAAGCAAGGATTTTCCCCAGCTGGACTTCCTTTGCAGAAAATAACCATTATGCATCTATATAAATAAAAATGTCATGTTAGTTTGTGGGATTAACATAACTCAAAAACCATTGTACGAATTGACACCAAATTTGGACACAATCCACCTCTCAGGCCAATGAGTGACCATCAATCATAAAAACCGTGAAAAACACAGCAGAAGAGACTTAAAAATAAAAAATAAAAATACATTACAATGCATGTGCAAAATCACGTTTATATACGCAAACACACATATACACAAATATATATACACACAGACTGGGCCACAGCAACGTGTGGCTAGTTCCAAATATAACACATCTCAACCTGTGAAGACCCTCTGAGATTGAAGAACTATCAACAAGAAGCAGAAAAGGGTACGTTTTCCGGGCGGTCTGGCCATGTTCCAGAAGCATTCTCTCCTGACGTTTCGCCTGCATCTATGGCAGGCATCTTCAGAGGTTGTGAGCTAGTTATATTTTATTTATTTATTTACAGCGTTTATATTCCTCCCTTCTCACCCCGCAGGGGACTCAGGGCGGAATACAGTGTACACATTTATGGCAAACATTCAATGCCAATTTTTGACATACAAACATATACAGACATACACAGAGGCTGTCGCTTTCATCGTCCATCTGCGACGTTGATGATGCACTTCTGCATTCCCCGCATGCTTCCCTGCTGGAATGCTTTGCTGGAGTCTTCTTTATGGCCTCATAAATCAGTTAATTTATCTCCCCACACTTTAAGGTGGTACCTTATTTTCCTACTTGACAGATGCAACTGTCTTTCGGATTGCAAAGGTCGACAACAGGCTACACTCAATTGGTTGGAAACCCACTCCAACCCGGGCTGGCTTCGAACTCATGACCTTTTGGTCAGAGTGATCTTAATGCAGCTGACACTCAGCCAGCTGTGCCACAATCCCGGTAGGTGTGAATGTAGCAATTAGCCACCATGATTAGCATTTAATGTCCTAGCAGTGGCTTCTTACTGCCTGGGGGAATCCTTTGTTGGGAGGTAATTAGTTTTCTTGTCTGGAATTCCCCCGTTTTTGAAACAGGCATGTGGACAATTTTAACAGAAAGGAAGAAACCATGAAAATGCACAAAATATGGCTAATACTCTAAAATCAGAACAGTAAATAAAGACAAGGGAGCTTCAGACAAGAAATACTCATGGACAACTAATCATTTCTCAACAAAGGATGCCCCCAGGCAGTAAGAAGTCACATCCTGAAAACTGCTAATTGAACATGGCCATACAGCCCAAAAAACTTACAGCAATCCCGTGATTCCGGCCATGAAAGCCTTTGACAACACAAGAAAAGGGAACGTGTGGGAAGAAGGTAAGAGGCAAGGATTCTGCATGTTGAGCGCTAATGTGGTTTAGACACACACACACACACACATATTGAGTGAGAAGCAAGCATGCCAAAAAATAAGGCCAGAGGTGTGTTTTTATGACGGAGTCGTAAACCCGCAAAATTAGTGGCCGAGAATGGAAATTCTGACACACTCGCGGTATTAATAGCAGGAACAAGGGGCGGCTTTTTTGGAAAAGGCCGACATGGCCCCCTGAGTCAAATATGAATTTGCAGCAGGACGGAAAGTGAGGAAAGAGACCGTACCCCTTATTGGAAGTGAGGTGGCAAGGTTCCCAAGTGGAAGACAGCATGGCGCATGAGTGATGAGTGATGGGACCTATTCGGCTCCATGGAACCCACTGGGAAGCCGTGACACCCATTAAGTAGCTACACAACTGATTGGGTAGCCACAAAATCCATTATCTAGCTTCTGGTCAAAGGACATTTAATATAATGCCAAGCTTTTTAAATACATTACAACTGTACTCTTGGGTTGTTGTAGGTTTTTTGGGCTATATGACCATGTTCTAGAAGCATTCTCTCCTGACGTTTCGCCTGCATCTATGGCAAGGTTGTGAGGTCTGAACTGGACTCTTGGTTCGCACCTGATACGATAAATAAAATAAATATTTTAGTATGCTGATGTGATTTTACCTGTATTTTATGTGGTAATGGCACTTGTATGTGCTTATGTAAGCTGACCTGAGTCCTATTTGGGAGATGGTGATAAGGTATAAATAAAGTATTATTATTATTATTATTATTATTATTATTATACTGACACAAAAACAGATTTGAACCTGCGACCCGTCGGTCTTCAGTCCGCCGGCACAGGGGTTTAACCCACTGCAAATGAGATAGATATGCTGGATTTCATATCACAAAATCACAAGTAGTTATTATTATTATTATTATTATTATTATTATTATTATTAATTTAAAACACAACAAGATGAGTCCACAGCAGACAAGATCACTCTGCTGGCTGTTGTATTGGATCACACATCGGACACTTCACAAGTGTCTAGGACTGTGTGATGTATTGGTGAATAATGCGTGCAGATCCCAGTAAGGTGGCCTTCTGCATTTGGCAGATGATAATTTTGTCAGCGCTGATTGTGTTTGAGTGCAGGCCAAGGTCCTGAGGCACTGCACCCAGTGTGCCAATCACCACTGGGACCACCTTGACTGGCTTGTGCCAGAGTCCTTGTAGTTCAATCTTTAAATCCTCATATCGTGTCAGCTTTTCCAGTTGTTTTTCTTCAATCTTTTATCATCATCATCATCATCATCATCATCATCATCATCATCATCATCTATATAAATAAAAATGTAATGTTCGTTTGTGGAACTGACATAACTCAAAAACCACTGGACGAATTGACACCAAATTTGGACACAATACACTTATCCGGCCAACGAGTGACCATAACTCATAAAACACTGAAAAACACAGCGGAAGAGACTTAAAAAGCCAAAAAACAAAAAATTTCAACGCATGTGCAAAACCATATATATATGCAAAGACACATATGCACATGTACATAAATATATACACACATATACACAGACTGGGCCACAGCAACGCGTGGCAGGGGATGGCTAGTATAAAATAACTAAAATCAACAGGGTAAACTCTATATTGACACTTGATAGCCTTAAAGAGTGTTCTGGAGAAGATCCAACCAGCGAGAAGATCCAACCAGTCCATACTTCAAGAAATAAAGCCTGACTGCTCATTGGAGAGAAGAATAGTAGAGGCCAAGATGAAGTACTTTGGCCACATCATGAGAAGAAAGGAAAGCTTAGAGAAGTCAATGATGCTGGGGAAAATGGAAGGAAAAAGGAAGAGGGGCCAACCAAGGGCAAGATGGATGGATGGCATCGTTGAAGTAACTGGCTTGACGTTGAAGGAGCTGGGGATGGTGACGACCGACAGGGAGCTCTGGCGTGGGCTGGTCCAGGAGGTCATGAAGAGTCGGAAACAACTGAACGAATGAACAACAACAAAGCCTTAAAAAGTCTTCTCTCAAGACAAGTACATTGTTTTATTGTCGAAAAGTCCCCGGTGGCACAGCGGGTTAAACTGATGAGCTGCTGAAATTGCTGACCAAAAGGTTGGCAATTTGAATCTGGGGAGCAGGGCGAGCTCCCGCTGTTAGCCTCAGCTTCTGCCAACCTAACAGTTCAAAAACATGCAAATGCAAGTAGATCAATAGGTACTGCTTTGGTGGAAAGGTAACAGTGCTCCATACAGTCATGCTGGCCGCATGACCTTGGAGGTGTTTATGGACAATGCCGGCTCTTCGGCTTAGAAATGGAGATGAGCACCAACCTCCAGAGATGGACACGACTAGACTTAATGTCAAGGGGGAATCAGTGGGAAGGTAACAGTGCTCCATAGTGTCATGCTGGCCACATGACCTTGGAGGTGTCTATGGACAATGCCGGCTCTTCAGCTTAGAAATGGAGATGAGCACCAACCCCCCAGAGTTGGACACAACTAGACTTAATGTCAAGGGGAAATCAACCAACCTGTTTTATTACAAATCTATGGCAAAGATGCTATTGTACGAAGGGTGTCTTCAGGGGGAGATTCCTTTTTTTGCTCCTTCAAAAACCCATTGAATAATCTCAAGCTCTGCGCGCATCTGAGCATCCATGGGATGCATCTGACTCTGCTTGGCAGGAATAACCAAGTTCCTCGAATCCGCCAGACACCGATAAGTGTGTACCTTGGGCCATGTCTAGACGGAAAAATGGCAGCTTCCACCCCACAGCGGTCAGCATCTGACAGAGATGTGGCCGGCTGTGAGCAGAGGCTGGTGTGTGGCAGGGCGGAGGGGGCTCGGGTTTCAGCCCCTCCAAATCTTTCCTCAAAGGCGTTACTCTTCTGAATTTGTGGTAGCCCTACAAACATTGCCAAGCCGACCCGCCTTCCAAAAATGACCGCTTTCTTTAGGGCCAGCTGTGGCTGGAAGGAGAAACCCTAATGTATTCAAGGGGCACCAAGGCACAAACTGGGAGGCAGAGGAGGAATGCGCTTGGCATGTCAACGCCAAATTGCTGAATCGTGCACTTCGGGATTCGAAAGAATGTAATGCAGGTTGAATTTGCACAGATCTCATTCTCTCCACAAAGATATGTGTGCAAGACTGTGAGCGTATGGGGCCAAAATACCCTTAAAGCAGTGTTTCAGGTCCCCCCCCCCACCCCACCAGTATTCAAATTTGGGCATATGGGATATTTGTGCCAAATTTGGTCCAGTGAATAAAAATACATCCTGTATGTCAGATTTTACATGACGATTCATAAAAGTAGCAAAACGATAGTTATGAAGTAGCAATAACAGTTATGAAGTAGCAGGTGAACTATAAATCCCAGAAACTACATCTCCCAAATGTCAAGGTCTATTTTTCCCAAACTCCACCAGTTTTCACATTTGGGCATATTGGGTATTGGTGCCAAGTTTGATCCAGATCCATCATTGTTTGAATCTACAGTGCTCTCTGGATGTAGGTGAACTACAACTCCCAAACTCAAGATCAATGGTCACCAAACCCTTCCAGTATTTTCTATTAGTCATGGGAGTTCTCTGTGTGTGTCAAACTTGTTGGTGGAGTTCAGAATACTCTTTGATTTGATTTCTGTTCGTCATGGGGATTTTGTGTGGGAAGTTTGGCCCAATTCTATCATTGGTGGGTTCAGAATGCTCTATGATTGTACGCAAACTATAAATCCCAGCAACTACAACTCCCAAATGTCAAGGTCTATTTTCCCCAAACTCCACCAGTATTCACATTTGAGTATATTGAATATTGGTGCCAAGTTTGGTCCAGATCCATCATTGTTTGAGTGCACAGTGCTCTCTGGATGTAGGTGAACTACAACTCCCAAACTCAAGATCAATGCCCACCAGACCCTTCCAGTATTTTCTATTGGTCGTGGGAGTTGTGTGTGCCAAGATTGGCTCAATTCCATCGTTGGTGGAGTTCAGAATGCTCTATGATTGTAGGTGAATCCCAGCAACTACAACTCCCAAATGTCAAGGTCTATTTCCCCCAAACTCCACCAGTGTTCACATTTGGGCATATTTAGTATTGGTGCCAAATTTGGTCCAGATCCATCATTGCTTAGAGTCCACAGTGCTCTCTGGGTGTAGGTGAACAACAACTCCCAAACTCAAGGTCAATGCTCACCAAACCCTTCCAGTGTTTTCTGTTGGTCATGGGAGTTCTGTGTGCCAAGTTTGGATCAATTCCATCATTGGTGGAGTTCAGGATGCTCTTTGATTGTAGGTGAACTATTGTTGTTGTGTATTCACTCAGTCGTTTCCGACTCTTCGTGACCTCATGGACCAGCCCATGCCAGAGATCCCTGTTGGCTGTCACCACCCTCCAGTCACTTCAAGGGTGAACTATAAATCCCAGCAACTACAACTCCCAAATGAAGAGGTCTATTTTGGTCCAATTCTATCATTGGTGGAGTTCGGAATGCTCTTAGATTGTAGGTGAACTATAAATCCCAGCTACTACAATTTCCGAATGACAAGGTCTATTTCCCCCAAATTCCACCACATTTGGGTATATTGAGTATTGATGCCAAGTTTGGTCTAGATCCATCATTGTTTGAGTCCACAGTGCTCTCTGGATGTAGGTGAACTACAACTCCCAAACTCAAGGTCAATGCCACCAAACCCTTCCAGTATTTTCTGTTCATCATGGGGATTCTGTATGGGAAGTTTGGTCCAATTCTATCACTGGTGGGTTCAGAATGCTCTATGATTGTAGGCAAACTATAAATCCCAGCAACTACAACTTCCGAATGACAATTTCTATTTCCCCCAAACTCCACCAGTGTTCACATTTGGTCATATTTAGTATTGGAGCCAAGTTTGGTCCAGATCCATCATTGTGCTTTCTGAATGTAGGTGAGCTATAAATCCCAGCAACTACAACTCCCAAATGTCAAGGTGTATTTTCCCCAAACTCCACCAGTGTTCAAATTTGAGCGTATTGAGTATTCGTGCTAAGTCCACAGTGCTCTGTGGAAATAGGTGAACTACAACTCCCAAACTCAACGTCAATGCCCACCAAACCCTTCCAGTATTTTCTATTGGTCGTGGGATGTGCCAAGACTTGTTGGTGGAGTTCAGGAGGCTCTTTGATTGGAGGTGAATGATAAATCCCAGCAACTACAACTTCCGAATGACAAGGTCTATTTTCCCCAAACTCCACCAGTGTTCACATGTGGGCATATTATTTGTGCCAAGGTTGGTCCAGATCCATCATTGTTTGAGTCCACAGTGCTGTCTGGATGTAGGTGAACTATAAATCCCAGCAACTACAACTTCCAAATGACAAGGTCTATTTTCCCCAAACTCCACCAGTTTTCACATTTGGACATATTGAGTGTTTGAGCCAAGGTTGGTCCATATCCATCACTGAATCCACAGTACTGTCTGGACCCCCCCCCCAAGCCCACCAAAATTCAAATATGGCCATATCGGGTATTTGTGACAAATTTGGTCCAGTGAATTCTACATATTATTACAGGAGCAAAATTAGAATTGTGAAGTACCAACGAAAATGTTATGGTTGGGTGGTCACCACAACATAAGGAACTGTATTAAGGGGTGGCAGTATGAAGGTTGAGAAAGAGTGGACTAGATGTCCTTGAGGGGCCCCTCCCAGCTCTGAAAGCACAAAGCGAGGCCAAGGCCCAAGCCTGCCTCCCAAGGGCACCCACTTAGAAGATAAGGAAAGAGAGCTATCTCCCATCTGGAATGAGTTTTCCGTCCTTTCTCGGGGAGGGGAAGAGGGTAATCCCTGCTTCTTGAGGTCCGCCTTTTGCGCAGATTTAAGGGCCGAACCCTCAGGAGATGCTGCTGGGCCTTGGAAGCCACAGCCGGTGAGTTTCACAATGATGCGGCTAATGTGTCAGGACTTGTAAAAGAGCTCTTAGTGGTAGACCTCCATTTAGAGCCCGGCGGAAACGGGCTTTAAGCGGCCCTGGCTTTAATATCTCGTCCATTACACCGGAGCAAGGCCTTGTAAAGAGTCAATTATGGGATCCTTCTGATTTGACCCACATGCCGGGGGAAATCCGCTCCTTTGCCTTTCAACCCGGCTAGTAAGTGTCCTGCTTGAATCATTAGCGACACTTTTTCTTTGATCACCCTTGATTTGCTTTGTTATTCCTCCACGTTAATTTGGAACTTAATCCATGTCAAATCCAGGACTGGCTTTAATCTCCGCTTCAGAAGCGGTCCTTTCTTTCTTTTTAATTAGCAACCCCCAAATACCATGTGACGACCACGACATTTTCATCTTCAGGAAAATTAGCTTTTGCACCTCGCGTGAATCCTATCGGGAAAAGCTAAGACAAAGCATAATGTGAAATATCAAAAAACTAATGTTAATATGTGAATTCATTCTCAAGTGGGCTGTCAACGCATCAAGATGGCTGGCTTCATGATTGGTCAAAAGGATCAGATGAATACTTGGAAATGTGAAGGAAGTGGGAAATATTGACAAGCAGAAAGGTGTCCCATTGAGTAGCAACATAAGAATCATCCATGCCATTGCACTATGGATGCCTGCCATAGATGTGGGTGAAATGTCAGGAGAAAATGCTTCTGGAACATGACCTGACAGCCCGGAACACTCACAGCAACCCAATGTTTCCCTGGAGCCCCTGGTACCAGCAGGACTGAAGACCAACAGGTTGGAGTTTTGAATCTGGGGAGAGCGCGAATGAGCTCCCTCTGTCAGCTCCAGCTCCCCATGCAGGGACATGAGAGAAGCCTCCCACAAGGATAGCAAAACATCAAAACATCTGGACAACTTCCTTGCAGGCAAGCAATTCTCTCACACTAGAAGCAACTTGCAGTTTCTCAAGTCACTCCTGACACTAAAAAAAGTAATAATAATAATAATACTTTGAAAAAGGAGACAAAGGAGGGCCTGATTCTGGCAGCCCAAGAACAAGCCATTCGAATCAATGCCATCAAAGCCAGAATTGAAAATTCGACGACAGATCCCAAATGTAGACTCTGCAAGGAAGCAGATGAAACAATAGATCACATCTTCAGCTGCTGCAAGAAGATCCCGCAGACAGACTCCAAGCAGAGGCACAACACCATTGCTCAGATGATTAATTGGAACTTGTGCCACAAATACCATCTTGCCTGCGACAAAGAACTGGTGGGATCACAAACCTGAAAAAGTTACAAGCAATGAACTTCTCTGGGACTTCCAAATTCAGACAGCGTTTTGGAGCACAATACTCCTGACTTCACAATCGTGTTAAAAAACAAAGTATGGATTGTCGATGTTGCAATCCCAGGTGACAGCAGGATTGAAGAAAAACAACTGGAAAAGCTGACACAATATGAGGATTTAAAGATCGAACTGCAAAGACTCTGGCACAAACCAGTCAAGATGGTCCCAGTGCCTAATGACCTTGGCCTGCACTTAAGCACAATTGGCGTTGACAAAATTACCATCTGCCAGCTGCAGAAGGCCACCTTACTGGGATCTGCACACATTATTCGCCGATACATCACACATTTGAGCCCTGCTACATGCACAATGGTGTACACTGAACGGTTTGGGACCCGTCTACCTACGTGACCGCATTTCTGTGTACGAACCTACACGATCTCTTCGATCATCTGGAGAGGCCCTGCTCGCGCTCCACCTCCATCACAGGCGTGATTGGTGGGGACGAGGGAGAGGGCCTTCTCGGTGGTGGCCCCCCAACTCTGGAACTCACTTCCCAAGGACATCAGACATGCCCCAACTCCGGCAGTCTTTAGGAGGAGCCTGAAAACGTGGTTGTTCCAGTGTGCCTTCCCAGAATAAGGAAAACTCTCAGCAATATGCCCTCAAAATCCACTGATTTAGGATTACCTGCGCACCCTCCTCTCTCGTTGAAAACCCTACCTTGTTCCTACCTTGTTCTTGCCCAGCATTATTTTTTAAATTTTAAATGATTACATTTGGCCCTGCAATAGGTTTTTAAATGCTTGTGTGTCACGGTTATTGTTTATTTTCTGTTTATGACATTTATTTTAACTGTTTTGTATTGATTGTTTTGTTATTGCCTTTGTTTATGGATGTACTGTGGGCTTGGCCTCATGTAAGCTGCACCGAGCCCCTTGGGGAGATGGTGTTGTTGTTGTTCATTCGTTCAGTCGTCTCCGACTCTTCGTGACCTCATGGACCAGCCCACGCCAGAGCTCCCTGTCAGCCGTTACCACCCCCAGCTCCCTCAAGGTCAGTCCAGTCACTTCAAGGATGCCATCCATCCATCTTGCCCTTGGTCGGCCCCTCTTCCTTTTTCCTTCCACTTTCCCCAGCATAATTGTCTTCTCTAGGCTTTGCTGTCTCCTCATGATGTGGCCAAAGTACTTCAACTTTGTCTCTAGTATCTTTCCCTCCAGTGAGCAGTCGGGCTTTATTTATTTAAGGGGAGATGGTAGCAGGGTATAAATAAAGTATTATTATTATTATTATTATTATTATTATTATTACCTTCTTACAGCAACACCAGAAGCACTCCAAGTGGCCAGCTTCAGGTCAAAGGACATTTAATACAATGCCAGGTATTTAAACTTTGTGTTTTTGAAATACATTACAACTAAATAAATAAATGCAAGCAGGTACATGCAGCTTCAGGCTGGGGTGGTGCTTGTGAAAGGATGGATCTGGCATATCTCAGCGGGAGAATTAGGGTCCGGACGACCTCTGCTGTCCAGACAAAGTACTGTCAACTAACCCCTTTCCTCCTTGGCTCTCAACAGACACCAAATGGACTCATCAGACCAATTCAGTGAAACAGATGGACAAACAGACCTGCAAAAGGCTTTTCTTTAACATTCAGGATTGAGATTACGAAAATTCAAATGAGGGAGAAGCTGCGGACTGCCCCAAATGCAGAGCAAACCAAAGCAGACAGAAATCCTCTTTTTGGTTTTGAAAATGAAGTATTTCCTTCTCCAAAATGTTCAATGGTGACCTATTTTAAGGAGTGAACCTCTGCTCCTGAAGGCTCCAGGGGAAGGACTGTTGGAAGGGATCTTACTGCAAATTTGTTGATTTATTTACCCTATTTATACCCTACCTTTCTCTATCCCGAAGGGAACTCAAGGCGGTTTACAACAGAGGCAATTATTCAATGCCTTAAACCACACACAATTCCAATAACAATTAAATCTAATTACAATTAAAACATATGACACATTTCAAAACATTACTTTCAATATTACAATCACACCATCCATAATTGCAGTCCAAAGACATTCCATAGTTATTACAGATATGCCAAATCTGTTGTTGCTTTCCTTCTGAAGAATAGAAGGGAGGGGACTGGTCTAATATCACTGGGGTGGGAATTCCACAGCCGAGGGGCCACCACTGAGAAGGCTCTGTCTCTTCCCCCACCACTTCTGTCTGTGAGGGGGTGGGATTGAGAGCAGGGCCTACCCAGGAGATCTTAATCTCTGGGGTGGTTCATAGGGGAAGATACATTCGGACAGGTAAGCTGAGCTGGAACTGTTTAGGGCTTTATAGGCCAAAGCTAGCATTTTGAATTGTGCTCGGTAGCAGACTTGCAGCCAGTGGAGCTGATGTAGTAGGGGGGTTGCATGCTCCCTGAATGTCACTCTGGTGAGCAACCTGGCTGCTGCTCATTGGACTACTTGGAACTTCCAAACAGTCTTCAAAGGCAGCCCCACACAGAGCACGTTGCAGTAGTCTATACAGGATGAAACAAGAGCATGGACCTGCGTAGCCAAGTCTGACTTCCCAAGTACGGACACAACCGATATCTTAATTGTTGAAAAGGTCCCTTGGCCGTAACCGAAAGATGGGGTTCTAGGATCAGTGATTAATCCAGGAGAGCTCCCAAGCTGCGAACTTGTGTCTTCATGGGAGTGTGACCCCATCCAACACAGGCTGGAACCCTATGCCCTGTTCGGCCTTGTAACTGACCAGGAGTATCTGTCTTGTCTGGAATCGGTTCCAATTTGTTCACTCTCACCCAGACCCTCACAGCTGCCAAGCACCAGCTCAGGACCTGAACAGCCTCCTTAGCAGCAGGTGGAAAGGAGTGATCGAGCTGGACACCATCTGCATAGAGATGTAAACAATACATCTTGGACCATGGATTTGCAGCCCCACTTGGGACTCAACTGTCCAAGGAAGACTTTTTAAACTTGTAGGGAGATTGATTGCTTCAGACACGGGAAATACTAAGGTAGTACCAAGAACATTAACATTTCCCTTGACTGTATGTTTGGAATAGTTCAGCACCAAGAAAAAACACATAGGTGGAAAGTTTTATACTGGTCTGGCTTAGAATAGGAGATTTTGTGGGTCCCCATTACGTTTGAGCGTTTTTAGCCAATTCCTTCGGCCAATCCGGCTTCTTCGGTTTGTTTGGGTGCCCGTAACGGCATTCTAGTCTGTAACGGGACCACGTGGCAGCTGATCTTGACTCCTCTCCCATTATTCGGCATCGCAAAGGGGGCCCCTGTAAGTTTCCCATTGCCGCCAATGGGCTGGATCTAGCTATATTTTTTGGCGATTCCTTCGACCAATCCGGCTTCTTTGGTTTGTTTGGGTGTCCGTAACGGCATTCTAGTCTGTAACAGGACCATGTGCTAGCTGGTCTTGACTTCTCTCCGACTATTCAGCATCACAAAGGGAATCCCCGTAAGTTTCCCATTGCCATCAATGGGTTGGATCTAGTTGCATTTTTTGGGTACGGACTGAAAACAGTTATCCGGCTACCCACCCATTTTCGGGAGGCACGTGAAAACGGCTACCAGTGTCCGGCCAGCGGAAACGGATTGAGCTTCAGTCGAAATGCACAAGCCTAATCTTCATGTCTGGAACGAGTTCAAAGCGTAGCACAACTGCCACGTGCGATACCACCACCAGAAACCGTGGATAGAATCACCAGCCAAACACTTCCTTCATTATCTCAAAAGGTTTCAGATGAGATTGTGTCTGGAGGAAGGGGAAGGGCTGAACCTCCCCCAGGAATGATGCCGCTTAAGCATTAATGCTAATCTCCGTCCCAAAATAGTCCCCTTCGCCCATCACTGTGTCAACTGGTAAGAAGACCTCAACGGGCCCTGGCACACGTACCTGCCTTTTGCGCCGTAGACGGAAACATTATCGCCCTAATTTCACAGCCAGAATAAGCCAGCCTGAGCGAGATATTAAGGACTTAGCAAAGATCGCTGAACGTTAGAGAGAAAAGAGAGCGCAGGAATGGCGTAAAGACAAATGTGAACATGGCTCCCAACACAGAAAAGATTCCAGGTGTGAAAGGTTTTCAAGGATGCACCCAGCAATGCAAGTAATCTGGGGACAGAAAGAAAACGGAACTAGGGACATGATTTTTTGGAGGCTTTGAATGAGATTTTCCTACTTCATGGCAGAATGGGGTTGGACTGGATGGCCCACCAGGTCTCTTCCAACTCAAGTATTCTAGGATTCTATGGGAAGGCCCACTAGAATTTGCCACAAAGTGTGACAAGACACAGGCTCCAATGTGATGTCCTTCTGACCCAGCCTCTTCCCTTGTTAGAAAGATGACCAACCAGAAACACAGCCAGAGTCATCCGAAACTTCTCAAAGTTCTTCCTTGGTCATATCTGGAGTGTGGTGAAGGCTCCTTCTTTGGAGGCTTTGAAAGAGAGGCTGGGTGCTTTGAATGCAATTTTCCTACTTTCTGGCAGAATGGGGCAGGACTGGATGGCCCACCAGGTCTCTTCCAACTCTTCTAGGATTATATGAACACCAATAGTGAGAAGCTACCAAGAAAAAGGCCACAAAATGTTCCACAACACAGGCTCCAATATGATGTCCTTCTGACCCTACCTCTTCTCTTTTTAGAAAGATGACCAGCTAGAAACATGGCCAGAGCTTTTCCGAATCTTCTCCAAGTTTTTCCTTGGTCACATCTGGTGTGGTGGAGGCTTCTTCTTTAGAGGCTTTGAAGCAGAGGCTGGATGGTCATCCATTGAGGGTGCTTTGAATGTGATTTTCCTACTTCTTGGCAGAATGGGGTTGGACTGGATGGCCCACCAGGTCTCTTCCAACTCTATGATTCTATGAACATCAACTGTGAGAAGCTATCAAGAAAAAGGACAAAGTGTGATAAGACACAGGCTCCAATGTGATGTCCTTCTGACCCAGCCTCTTCTCTTTTTAGAAAGAGGACCAACCAGAAACACAGCCAGAGTCATCTGAAACTTCTCAAAGTTCTTCTTTGGTCATATCTGGAGTGTGGTGAAGGCTCCTTCTTTGGAGGCTTTGAAGCAGAGGCTGGATGGCCATCTGTCAGGGGTGCTTTGAATGCAATTACTCTACTTTTTGGCAGAATGGGGTTGGACTGGATGGCCCACCAGGTCTCTTCCAACTCTAGGATTCTATGAACATCAACTGTGAGAATCTATCAAGAAAAAGGCCACAAAGTGTGCCGTGACACAGGCTCCTTCTCCAAGTTCTTCTTTGGTCATATCCGGTGTGTGGTGGAGGCTCCTTCTTTGGAGGCTTTGAAACAGGGGCTGGGTGGCCATCTGTTAGGGGTGCTTTGAATGCAATTTTCCTACTTTTTGGCAGAATGGGGTTGGACTGGATGGCCCACCAGGTCTCTTCCAAGTCGAGGATTCTATGAACAGTGAGAAGCTATGAAGAAAAAGCCCACAAAGTGTGCCATGACACAGGCTCCAGTATGATGTCCTTCAGACCCAGCCTTCTTCTCTTTTTAGGAAGATGACCAACCAGAAACACGGCCAGAGTCTTTCTGAATCTTCTCCAAGTTCTTCCTTGGTCACATCCGCCCGGCTGAGGGTTCAGCTCAGTGCGCTAACCCTCAACCTGGGGGGGATACTGTCCTTGACCAGGGCTGGGCGTCCCCTCAGGAGGCCTCAGTTCTTGGCAAACACGACCCGACTTCCCACATAAGCTGCAGTAAGCCCAAGTGCAGGAGGGCTGCGTCGACATATCGGAGTGGAAAAGATGTTTGGATTAGCCGAGAAAACCCATCCCAAAGCCTCCACGATAAAACGCCCTAAATCCTAATTGCAACTTTCATCTCGCGGTCTTAGAGGCCTCGTCCCCAGCTGATATGCCGATACCGATCAAGCGTTTTAAGTTTGATAAATGCAGCTTACCCGGGATCTCCCCGGCGTTGCTGGCCGGCCGAGTGGCTCAATAGGATCCGGGCTCGGAAAGGTGATTATCTGCCTCAAGGAAGGAGGGAGATGAGCCCCCCAAGGACAACCTTGTTTGTCAGTTTGCTCACTTAATCAGAGCAAAGCTCCTAAGGCTAAGAGCTTCTCGGCCTTATCAAAAAATAAAACACAAGCCGCTTTTAAATAAATTGCGCTAAGGTTTGGCCGGTGCGGGTGGGAAGAGAGAATTGGAATTACCTTTTGACTGCCACTCTGAAAAAAGAAATCCTACAGTAATTAGATCTTGACTGCGGTAAATAGGAAGCTCAGGTTGATATAGGAATATGGTAGGATGGATGCAATATTGTCAAGTAAGACGAGCCTGGCTGCTAACCCCGATCTTCTACCTTTTGTGTTTGTAGAGCAGGTATGGGCAAACTTGATCCGGTACTTAAATCCCATCTATACAATAAATCAGTGTTTGTATGTGGTGGTGTTTCTTTCTGCTTTCTGATTGTCTGCCACTTCCACAGACCACTGCGACCCCCGTGCATGACGGACCAAGACCAAACTTGGCACACAGAGCCCTCATGACCCACTCAACGTCCTGGTGCAGTTTGGAGGTGGATTGACCATGGACTTGTAGTACCATACTCATTTCCTGAGAGTACTACGACACCCACCAATGACCAATCAGGACCAAACTTGGCACAAAGAGCCACTCTATACAACCTGGTGCCCTTTGGAGGAGGATGAAGCATGGATGATGGGACTTGCAGTACCTACACTCGCTATCTGAGACCTATAAGACTCCCACCAATGACGGATCAGGACCAAACTTGGCACAAAGAGCCACTCTATACAACCTGGTGCCCTTTGGAGGAAGATGAAGCATGGATGATGGACTTGCAGTACCTACACTCATTTCCTAAGACCACTGTGACTCCCACCAATGATGGATCAGGACCAAACTTGGCACAAAGAGCCACTCTATACAATCTGGTGCCCTTTGGAGGTGGATGGACCATGGACAATGAGACTTGTAGTACCTTCACTCATTTCCTGAGACCACTACGACTCCCACCAATGACGGATCAGGGCCAAACTTGGCACAAAGAGCCACTCTATACAATCTGGTGCCCTTTGGAGGAGGATGAAGCATGGATGATGGGACGCAGTATCTACACTCACTTTCTGACACCACTGCGACTCCCACCGATGATGGATCAGGACCAAACTTGGCCCACAGAGCCCCCATGACCCACTCTATGTCCTGATGCAGTTTGTGGGCCAGTGGACCATGGATGATATGATTTGCATTACCTTCACTCACTTCCTGATAACACTGTAGCCCACACCAATGACTGAGCAAGACCAAACTTGGCACCCAGAGACCCCATGACCCACACTACATCCTGGTGCAGATTTGAGGAGGATGGAGCATGGATGATGGGACTTGCAGTACCTACACTCACTTTCTGAGACTACTGCGACCCCCACCAATGATGGATCGGGGCAAAACTTGGCACACAGAGCCCCCATGACCCACTCTGTATCCTGATCCAGTTTGTGGGCCAATGTACCATGGACAGTGGGACTTGCAGTGCCTTCACTCACTTCCTGACATCACTGTGACCCACACCAACGACTGATCAAGGCCAAACTTGGCACCCAGAGCCCCCATGATCCATTCTACATCCTGATGGACCATGGACAATGAAACTTGCATATTGGAGCTGTTGTTTACTTGCACCCACTGAACTCAGCCGACATTGCATCTAGACAAAACTTGGAGCACAGACAAACAATGCCTTTCTCAAATAATCCGGGCACTGCCGGGTCCCCAAGCTAGTTTGGAATAAAAGTGGGACATTGAACCAAGAGGGATTTCATTCCAACTTCATTTTCAGACAATTTGCTGGAACAAGTGTATTTCTTCATAGTCATGATGTAAAGGATGTACTTTGGGGATTGACACACTTCTTCCCCGTCCACAAGAATAGCAACAACTCTTACAATAAGAACAAGAACATGTTACGTACCGGACACTAAGAGACAGAATATCTCAAACCAGAAACCTCTCAGCGTAAGCTGGCGCATTAGATGGAAACGGGCCTAATGCCTCTTTCTGAAGGCACCAGCTTGTCAGAGCTAAATTGCTAATGCCCCTTAACTACATTAAGATAACACCAAGGGTATAGGCTCCTTGCTTTATCTCTCTCTTTGTGCTCTGCGCTTTCATAATGTGACTCTAATGCAACGTGACCAAACAGAGCCTGCTTTTATTTTCCTGCATTATAAATTTAATACGGGGAGCCTCCTTGTTATGGAAGATGATCCCCGAGGTTCGCCCGCTTTTCAATTTTCCCACTTTCTGGAGCAAAAAGCATTATTCATTTGTATTTTAGGGCTCCTGGAATCCCAACGGGGAGAAAAAGAAAAGCAAGTAATACAGAACTTCAGGAGGAACACTGGTTCTTCTTGTTGCAGTTTGCGAATGAGGAAAGCTTCCTTTTTTTGTGAGTTTTTGTGATTTTCTTTCAAGGCCTTTGCACTACTATTGTAGTACCAACAATTGTGGTGATTGGGTTGTTGTAGGTTTTTGGGGCTATGTGCTATGTTCTGTTTCCTCGGCTTGGAAATGGAGATGAGCACCGCCTCCAGAGCCGGAAATGAAAGGAGAAGCCTTTGCCTTTGCCTCATGTATTTGTGTGTCATTGTATTTCTTTGTAACAAGGCACTGGATGTTTGCCTGTGCCTTTGCACTACTATTGTAGTACCAACAATTGTGGTGATTGGGTTGTTGTAGGTTTTTTGGGCTATGTGCTATGTTCTGTTTCCTTGGCTTGGAAATGGAGATGAGCACCGCCTCCAGAGCCAGAAATGAAAGGAGAAGCCTTTGCCTCATGTATTTGAGTGTCATTGTATTTCTTTGTAACAAGGCACTGGATGTTTGCCTGTGCCTTTGCACTACTATTGTAGTACCAACAATTGTGGTGATTGGGTTGTTGTAGGTTTTTTGGGCTATGTGCTATGTTCTATTTCCTCGGCTTGGAAATCGAGATAAGCACCTCCTCCAGAGCCAGAGATGAGCACCGTCTCCACAACCGGAAATGAAAGGAGAAGCCTTTGCCTTTGTTTGTGTATTTGTGCGTCATTGTATTTCTTTGTAACAAGGCACTGGATGTTTGCCTGTGTCTGTTTATATGTGTAATCCGCTCTGGGAGAAGGGCGGAATACAAATAAATTATTATTATTATTATTATTATTAATCCGGGGAGAGTGCGGATGAGCTCCCTCTATCAGCTCCAGCTCCTCATGGGGGGACATGAGAGAAGCCTCCCACATGGATGTTAAAACATCACAACATCCGGGCGTTCTCTGGGCAACGTCCTTCCAGACGGCCAATTCTCTCACACCAGAAGTGACTTGCAGTTTCTCAAGTTGCTCCTGACACATCCAAAAATTATTATTATTATTATTATTATTATTGAAGCATTCTCTCCTGAAGTTTCGCCTACATCTATAGCAAGCATCCTCAGAGGTTGTGGTGATTGTTACAAAGCAGTTCATATCATTCACCTACAAAAATGCAATTGATGTACATCTGTAGGGCACAAGATGCTCATACAAGTGAGACCTCCGTATCCACAGAAGATCATTATGGTCTGTAAACACTTAGAAAGGAATATGGTCATCACTAATAGTCAACGTGGATATATCAAAAACAAATCATGCCAAGCTAATCTGATCTCTTTTTTGGATATACGCTGGATAGATGCAGGAAATGCCGTGGATGGAGCGTATTTGGATTTCAGGAAGGCCTTCCTTCAACAAGGTCTCCCATGACCTTCTGGCAAGGAAACTAGTCCAGTGTGGGTTAGGCAAAACTACGGTTAGGTGGATCTGTAATTGGTTAAGCCAATAGTTCTTAACTTGTGGGCTGCGGACCATAGTGGGTCGCGAGGACAAAAATCTAGTCCACAAGCCTTCTTCCTATTTATTTGTTTAATTTCCGCTCCTTTGATGCCACCTGCCACTCCTTCCCTGTCGCTGACCATGGCATATGTTCTCTATCAGAAACTAGAGCTGATGTGGATGAATCAATGCAATTTTCTGAATCAGCACCCCAAACGGACTCTAAAGTTGACCAAAAACTGATTCGTAACCCTTTGGGTACTACTGTTGCGAGAGTGGTCCCTGGTCAAAAAAAGGTTGGGAACCACTGGGTTAAGTGAATGAACCCAAAGGGTGATTCTCCCCAAGGCTTCCTCTTCATCCTGGAAAGAAGTGATGAGTGGAGTGCCATCAGCAGGGTTCCCTCCTGGGCCTGATTCTATTCAGCATCAGGGTCCCCCCAGATGTTTGGCCTTCAACTCCCAGAAATCCAAACAGCTGGTAAACAGGCTGGGATTTCTGGAATTTGTAGGCCAAAACACTTGGGGACCCACAGGTTGAGAACCACTGACTTAGATGAAGGGTTAGAAGGCATGATCATACCAACTCTGTTGGTCTGGCCACGTTGTCCAAATTCCCGATCACTATATCCCAAAGCAGTCCCAAACCGCCTTGAGTCGCCTTCGGGCTGAGAAAGGTGGTATATAAATATGTGAAATAAATAAATAAATTACTCTACTCCCAACTCAAGAACGGAAAACTGAATGTTGCTGGGCAGGAAAAGAGATATAAAGATGGGCTCAAAGCCAACCTTTAAAGCTGTGGTATAGACACAGAGAACTGGGAAACCCTGGCCATTGAGCAATCTAGCTGGAGGTCAGCTGTGACCAGCACTGCTGTGGAATTTGAAGAGGCATGAATGGAGGGCAAAAGGGAGAAACATGCCAAAAGAAAGGTGTGCCAAGCCAACCCTGACTGGGACCGCCTTTAACCTGGAAACCAATGTCCTCACTGCGGGAGAACATGCAGACCAAGAATAGGGCTCCACAGCCACCTATGAACCCACTACCAAGACACTAGACTAGAAGGACCATCATTCTCGGTCTACGATGGGCTCAAAGCCAACCTTAAAAACTGTGGCATAGACACAGAGGACTGGGAAACCCTGGCCATTGAGCGATCTAGCTGGAGGTCAGCTGAGACCAGCAGTGCTGTGGAATTTGAAGAGGCATGAATGGAGGGCAGAAGGGAGAAACATGCCAAGAGGAAGGCGCATCAAGCCAACCCTGACTGGGAACACCTTCCATCTGGAAACTGATGTCCTCACTGTAGGAGAACATGCGGGCCAAGAATAGGGCTCCACAACTACTGACGAACCCACCGCCAAGACACTAGACTTGGAGGACCATCATCCTCGGTCTGCAAGGGATCATCTAAGTAAGTATAAAGTGTAATATTTAATATAAGAGTGCAATGATTAGTACAGAACAATCAATTTTGTGTGTTCTAATGTTCTGATTTTATATTGTTTGTTCCGTTTACCTATATCGGCTTTGTATTTTCTTTTCTTTTTCTTTTATTTATTTTCTGTTGTGTTCTTATCTTATTGTTTTACTGTAATTGCTGGGCTTGGCCTCATGTAAGCCGCCCCGAGTCCCTTTGGGGAGATGGTGACGGGGTATAAATAAAGAATATTATTATTATTATTATTATTATTATTATTATTATTATTATTATTCTATAGTAAACAACACATCACTTGGCAGTTCTCCAGTCCTATTTATGTGCTGGAAGAAGACATATTGAATATCACCTGCAGTACATGGACAAAATAACCGTAGACTTTCGAAATCCATTTTGTGTTCAATATATTCTCAATCTTACGATTCCATCCTCTGAGATACTCGAAGACTTATTGAAAAGATGCCACATTTAAGCCCCAAGTTGGCATGCTTAAGGGCACCAAATGTGGGAGCGAACGACACCAACCAAGGTCCATCTTTTGCGCGCAATGCAACGGCATTTGTGCCCTACTTTGTCCATTACCAAACTGTTTGGACTAATCCCTTCGGAAAGTCCGTAATGAGGCTCATCTCCTTGCTTGCCCGCAAAGAGGGCAAACTCCAAGATTGAGCTCCTCGGCAAGTCTGTCTCTAAATCTTCTGAGCGAAAGATGATTTACAGTTAAGCTAACAAAAATGTGACCCACCCCGGAGTCTGGAAAAACTCAATCTGATTTCGGTAATCTTAAATCACGAGAAAAGATTCCGTCTCACGTCTCACGAACCCTGGATTCGTTTAGCCAGAGAAAATCAGGGCTATTTGGGAGACATTCATTAAATTATAAAAGGTTTATGGAGCTTTCCACCAAAGGGAGACGGTCCGCTCTTTGCCTGGGAACCAAGGAAAAGCAAATTAAGCGCTATATTTCTTTGCTTTCTGCATTGAGGAGTAAGTATATTAGGTTTTTTTTACACCCACACACATACCCAGTTACACACCTCTCCCGAAAAATGGCATAAATTGGTCAAAACTTTATGAGGAGTGAAAACAAGTCAAGATGAAATATTTTAATTAGGGAAAGGAAGATAACAGTGTCTCAGAGTTCATAACGATGTCTTTGCAATGAGAGATGGAAGCACTTAGAGCTCATAGGCAGAGGTACATTAAGTCAAGTTGTGTCTGACTCTGGGGGTTGGCGCTCATTTACATTTCCAAGCCAAAGAGCCAGCGCTGTCCATAGACACCTCCAAGGTCATACGGCCAGCATGACTGCATGGAATGCTCTCACCTTCCTGCTGGAGTGGTAACTATTGAACACATGTTTTCGAACTGCTAGGTTGGCTGAAGCTGGGGCTAACAGCAGGAGCTCACCCCAGATGGAGATGAGCACCAACCCCCAGAGTCGGACACAACTGGACCTAATGTCAGGGGAAAACCTTTACCTTCCCTATATGTAATTCACTCACTGGTATACAGTATGGAAACACTACCGAAAGAGTACATATTTATGGGAAAGAAGAACAAAGGAAGTCTAGGAAAGGGTTCTAGATATGTTCTGGGTTCTGAGTCTCCTTGGGGAGAGAGGGCGGAATATAAATACCTTATTATTATTATTATTGTTATTGTTGTTATTATTGACACAAACACACAGTGTGTCACAGCAAACGAGATATATATGCTGGATTTCGTATCACAAAAGTCGGACAATTCCTAAGCGTCTAGGACTGTGTGATGTATTATTATTATTATTATTATTATTAATAATAATAATAATAATAATAATAATACAACAAGATGAGTACACAGCAAACAAGATCACTCTCCTGGCTGTTGTATTGGACTACACGTCGGACACTTCTCAAGTGTCTAGGACTGTGTGATGTATGGGCAAATAATGTGTGCAGATCCCAGTAAGGTGGCCTTCTGCAGCTGGCAGATGGTAACTTTGTCAGCACCGATTGTTTTTAAGTGCAGGCCAAGGTCTTTAGGCATTGCACCCAGTGTGCCAATCACCACTGGGACCACCTTGACTGGCTTGTGCCAGAGTCTTTGCAGTTGGATCTTTAAATCCTCATATCGTGTCAGCTTTTCCTGTGGTTTCTCTTCAATCTTTTATCATCATCTTTATCATCATCTTTATCATCATCTTTATCATCATCTTTATCATCATCATCATCTATATAAATAAAAATGTAATGTTCGTTTGTGGGATTAACTGAACTCAAAAACCACTGGACGGATTGACACCAAATTTGGACACAAGACATCTAACAACCCAATGTATGTCCTTCACTCAAAAAAATTGATTTTGTCATTTGGGAGTTGTAGTTACTGGGATTTATAGTTCCCCTACAATCAAAGAGCACTCTGAACTCCACCAACGATGGAATTGAACCAAACTTGGCACACAGTTCTCCCATGACCAACAGAAAACACTGGAAGGGTTTGGTGGGCAGTGTCCTTTGGTTTTGGAGTTGTAGTTCACCTTCATCCAGAGAGCACTGCGGACTCAAACAATGATGGATCTGGACCAAACTCTACACCCAATATGTCCGAATGTGGAGTTTGGGGAAAATAGACTCTTGACATTTGGAAGTTGTAGTTGCTGGGATTTGTAGTTCACCTACAATCACAGAGCATTCTGAACCCCACCGTTGATAGAACTGGACCAAACCTCCCACACAGAACCCCCATGACCACCAGAGTGGGCCACAGTAACGCGTGGCAGGGGACGGCTAGTCTATATAAATAAAAATTTAATGTTTGTTTGTGGGATTAACATAACGCAAAAACCACTGGACGAATTGACACCAAATTTGGACACAATACACCTATCAGGCCAACAAGTGACCATCATTCATAATTTAGTCAGTGCCAATTGTGTTTAAGTGCAGGCCAAGGCCGTTAGGCACTGCACCCAGTATGCCAATCACCACTGGGAGCACCTTTACTGGTTTGTACCAGAGTCGTTGTCGTCATCACCATCATTATCATTATTATTATTATTATTGGAAAGCTGTATACCCAGTATGCCAATGAGTAATGGAAGCACCTTTACTGGTTTGCGCCACACTTGTTGTTGTCATCACCATCATCATCACTATTATTATTATTGGAGGGCTATATTTCCTGTGAACCTAGGCATGCTTTCTTCCCTGGCCTGATAACTGAGGACTTCTCTGTATGCCAGGGAGTTTCTCTCATTTCAATAGCAATGTTAGCACACCTGCCAAAACACCTTTCTATTCCTGTAAATATTCTATTCTCCTCTTTGTGGCCAAATGACAAAACCTAGCTTACAAAAGATCCTTTGCTTTTGAACATCCTACCCTTTGCGATTGTTGGGCTCGGGCACACTGAAGCCTCTATTGTGAGCCATTTACTGAAAAGATTGAAAAGCTGCGAAAAAGTTGAGCATAGCAGGTGATGGCCTGAAAGCGGCTCCCAAAACATTACAACTTTTGTGTCGGGCCAAGGGGCGTCACCTCCGTGGTCTGGGATGGTGAATGCGCTCTCACGCATCATGACTTTGTCGCATTCAATAAAGCGTGAGACAATACCAAAGGGGACTTTTGCATCGCACATAGCGAGCAGGTGGGAGGGAAGCCCTCTCTTTCATGTGCAAGATATTTATCAAGCTGGGGCTGCTTCTGTTGTTCAACAAGAGAGAGACGACAAGGTAAAAACAACATTCGTGGGCAGTGCCAAGTCTGCGGTGAAAGACAAAAATCACTCAGGATCATTCTAAGAAATCTCAAAGGTTGGCTTTGAACTTCCCTTTTTTGCAACATGGAGGGATCCCGTTCAAGAAAAGGCAAATAAACCCCAACAGGGGAATTCCAGACATGAAACGATCAGGGCCAGATAACACCTCCCAACAAAGGATTCCCCCAGGCAGGAAGCAACCAGGCCTTGAAACTGCTAATTGCAACATTCACACTTGCCTCCAACAGACAAGAGTTCTTTCTCCCACCCTATATCATTCTACAGATATATAAACCTCCCTCGCTTAGTTTCCAATATGCCTCACAACCTCTGAGGATGCCTGCCATAGATCTGGGCGCAATGTCAGGAGAGAATGCTTCTGGAACATACAGCCCGGAAAACTCACAGCAACCCCGTAATTCTGGCCAGGAAAGTATTTGACAACACATCCTTGTTATAGTTGGCCCTCTACATTCTGGATTTGACTTTAAATAGATTACTTTAAATATACCTCACAACCTCTGAGGATGCCTGCCATAGATGCAGGCGAAACGTCAGGAGAGAATGCTTCCGGAACATACAGCCCGGAAAACTCACAGCAACCCCGTGATTCTGGCCAGGAAAGCCTTTGACAACACATCCTAGTTAGAGTTGGCCCTCTACATTCTGGATCTGACTTTAAATAGATTACTTTAAATATACCTCACAAGCTCTGAGGATGCCTGCCATAGATGTGGGCGAAACGTCAGGAGAGAATGCTTCTGGAACATGGCCAGACAGCCTGGAAAACTCACAGCAACCTCGTAATTTTGGCCAGGAAAGCCTTTGACAACACATCCTAGTTACAGTTGGCCCTCTACATTCTGGATTTGATTTTAAATAGATGTGATTGTTCATGAATGAAAATGTTCTCTAGGAATCTTACGGAATTCCCCAATTTTTGAGTATTGTTGTTTACTGTTATGATTTTAGAGTGTTTTTGAATACTGGTACCCAGATTTTGGTCATTTTCAAAAACAGGAATTCCAGGCAATCAGGGCCAATTAATCACCTTCCAACAAAGGATTCCCCCCAGGCAGTAAGAAGCCAGACCTTGAAAACTGCTAGGCCATTAAATGCTAATTAAGGTGGCTAATTGCTACATTCACACTTACCTCAAACAAACAAGAGTTCTTTCTCCCTCCCTGGAGAATAGATAGATAGATAGTAAAGGTAAAGATTTTCCCTTGACATTAAGTCCAGTCGTGTCCAACTCTGGGAGTTGGTGCTCATCTCCATTTCTAAACCAAAGAGCTGGCGTTGTCCATAAACACCTCAAAGGTCATGCGGCCAGCATGACTGCATGGAGCGTCATTACTTTCCCGCTGGAGCAGTACCTATTGATCTACCCACATTTGCATGTTTTCGAACTGCTAGGTTGGCAGAAGCTGGGGCTAACAGCAGGAGCTCATGCCGCTCCCCAGATTCGATCCTGCAACCTTTCGGTCAGCAAGTTCAGCAGCTCAGCTCTTTAATCCACTGCGCCACAGGGACTCCATACACACACACACACACACACACACACACACACAAAACCAATTTTCCAAGTTTCCAACAGACCGCACAACCTCTGAGGATGCCTGCCATAGATGCAGAAGAAACATAAGGAGAGAATGCTTCTGGAATATACACAGCAACCCAGTGATTCCGGCCAGGAAAGCCTTCTACATTCTCTCAGATGACTCTAATTTGGTAGATTGTTTGTTCTCTAAACTATCCTGTCTTTTGCTAAATGCTCAATTGATAGTTGGCTAGTGGAAAGAGAAAAGGACTATTTGCTCTTGGTAGCAAGACTTCAAGGTCCACAGGAGTGGCTGCATGAAGAGCGTGAGACATAATAAGATTAGTGCTTTGCTGCCATCTACAGTTGTGTCTAACGCTTGCCGTTGTTTCGTTCTCGCATCCCAAGGTGGGGCAGAAAACGGGTAAGCCCACTACACTCTGCATTAGGACACATTTCCAATTTCTCCCACTCTAGTAGGAATCGTGTAAGCCATTTGCTATTGTCTTGGCAAGGCGAAAGACAACTTTCCCCAATGTTGCAGCCTTCAGAAACTTCATATCACATTCACAACATCCCATGAGTATCCCCTGCTAACCATGGATGATGGGAGACATAAGTACAACTTGAGAAAGTTAGACTACAAATCCCAATTGTTGACCATGCTGGAAGTTGTATAAACCTGTGAGTCACTGTCAGTTTTCTGGGCTGCATTTCCATGTTCCGGAAGCATTCTCTCCTGACGTTTCACCCACATCTATGGCAGGTATCCTCAGAGGTTGTGAGGTCTGCTGGAAACTAAGCAAATGGGGTTTATATATCTGTGCAATGATGTCCAGGGTGGGAGAAAGAACTCTTGTCTGTTGGAGGCAAGTGTGAATGTTGCAAATGGCCACCATGATTAGCATTGAATGGCCTTGTAGCTTCAAAGCCTGTCTTCAGCCATAGCAGAGCATCTGATGAACCAATCTGGACACAGTATATTATTGGAGAACACAGAAATGCTGGACCACTCTCACAGCCACAATGTCAGACAACACAGAGAAGCCACTTGAAAAACTCTCTAAAATCAGGACAGTAAATAACTCAAACACTCAAAAAACAGACAGGAAACAATCAGGGCCAGCTAACACCTCCCAACCAAGGATTTCCCCAGGCAGTAAGCAGCCAGGCTTTGAAGCTGCAAGGACATTCAATGCTAATCAAGGTGGCCAATTGCAACATTCACATTTTCCTCCAACAGACAAGAGTTCTTTCTCCCACCCTGGACATCAGGGCCAGCTAACACCTCCCAACCAAGGATTCCCCCAGGCTTTGAAGCTGCTAGGCCATTCGATGCTAATCAAAGTGGCCAATTGCACCATTAGCATTTGCCTCCAACAGGCAAAGAGTTCTTTCTCCCACTTTTTTTTTGTCGTGTCAGGAGTGTCCTTTCTCCCACTAATACCAGCTAACACCTCCCAACCAAGGATTCCCCCAGGCAGTAAGCAGCCGGGCTTTGAAGCTGCAAGGCCATTCAATGCTAATCAAGGTGGCCAATTGCAACATTCACACTTGCCTCCAACAGACAAGAGTTCTTTCTCCCACCCTGGACATCATTCCACAGATATATAAACCCCATTTTCCTAGTTTCCTACAGACCTCACAAGCTCTGAGGATGCCTGCCATAGATGTGGGTGAAATGTCAGGAGATAATGCTTCTGGAAACATGGCAGGACAGCCCAGAAAACTCACAGCAACCTAATCTCAAGAGTTTATGGGTAAGCAAAAGGATCTTGCTGTACCTTAGACTCTAACGGAGAGAACATAGTTGACAGCAGAAGTTTCTATAGACTTATGGTGCCTCTACATTGTAGAATTAATGCAGTTTGACACCACTTTAACTGCTCAATGTTATGGAATCCTGGTAATTGTACTAGCCCTCTTTGGCAGAGAAGGCTAAATGACCTTATAAAGCTGCAACTCCCTTGACTCTGTAGCACTTAGCCATGGCAATTAAAGTGGTATAAAACTGCATTAAGTTCACAGTGTAGATGCACCTTAAGTTTACAAAACATATGTTTACTACTAAAATTACTAAAATTATTAATGGAGCAATGGCTTCAAGCTACAAGAAAGGAGATTCCATCTGAATATTAGGAAGAACTTCCTGACTGTGAGAGCTGTTCAGCAGTGGAACTCTCTGCCCCGGAGTGTGGTGGAGGCTCCTTCTTTGGAGGCTTTGAAACAGAGGCTGGATGGCCATATGTCAGGGGTGCTTTGAGTGCAATTTTCCTGCTTCTTGGCAGGGTTGGACTGGATGGCCCATGAGGTCTCTTCCAACTCTAGGATTTTATGATTCTATGAGGGTTGAATGAAAAGTAATGCCTCCACCTTTGTAACTCCTCAACACATGGCAGTACTGGTATGGGGCATGTATTGGCTTTTTCAGTAGACTCAACTCTACAGTTCCATTCTGGTGGGAAGCCTTAGCATTGAACAGTTGTGTTGTTAAAGTGAAAAGTAATGCCTCCACCTTCGTAACCCCTCAACAGATGGCAGTACTGGTATGGGGCAGGTACTGGCTTGTTCAGTAGATGCTCCTCTACAGTTCCATTCTGGTGGGAAGCCTTAGCATTGAACAGTTGTGTTGTTAAAGTGAAAAGTAATGCTTCCATCTTCGTAACCCCTCAACAGATGGCAGTACTGGTATGGGGCAGGTACTGGCTTGTTCAGTAGACGCTCCTCTACAGTTCCATTCTGGTGGGAAGCCTTAGCATTGAACAGTTGTGCTGTTAAAGTGAAAAGTAATGCCTTCACCTGCGTAACCCCTCAACAGATGGCAGTACTGGTATGGGGCATGTACTAACTTGTTCAGTAGACGCTCCTCTACAGTTCCATTTGGCGGGAAGATTCTATGATTCTACTAACTTTGTCCTCAGACGCACTCCATACATTGGATTCTCTGCCTTTAAAGCTTGTACCCATTTTGAGCATATATATATTTAAAAACCCTTATGTTTTGGGTTTTTTTAAAAAGGCAAGAGTGTCCAGATGACGATTTCCAGTCACAAGCTCAATGCGCAATTCGTGAGAGCATTACGCAAAAGCGAAAACGAGAACACATCTGCCCATTGTCTACACAACGTCTTTTTGGTGTCCGAGTCAAAAGCCGGGTCGAGCTTTTCCTTCGTTTTTGTTTTGGGGTATGGCGTATGAATATCCTGATGACCACTTTCAATCACAAGCCGGACGGGCAATTGGCGAGAGCAGCACGCAAAGGCGAGCACGAGAACACGTCCACCCGCTGCCCGACCTAGATCTCTCTTCTCTGCGGGCGCATTGTTTCTCTTAATCATCTTTTGTCGTCCGAGTCAAAAGAGGCATTATCCAAAAAGAGCTCCAAAACTTCAAAACAAATATTCACAAGGCTTTTGGGTGAACTCTTTCCAACCCCTCGCTCGTCTTTCAGCGGGGCGCATAATGCTCTTATTTTATCCCCGTGTGCTTTAAAACAAACACGAGAGGCTGCCAAGAGAGGCTTTCAAGATGGTAGGACTGAGATTTATACTGGGGGGGACTGGAGGGGGACATTAGCAAGCGAGCAACTGTCAACAGTTTAAGCTGCTGCCGTTTGGTCCAGTGAGTTTTGTCTATAGCGGGGGGGGGGGGGGGGGAGAAAAATCAAAGGCACCCAGGCTGAGCGCCTTACCGTTTCCATGCCATAAATCTTCATTAAATTTCCAGATCGGCCCTGTAAATAGATGAGATCAAAGCGTGACACTGACAGCGTTAACAAGCAATTTTTGGGACCCAGGTTATTTTCAATCAAAACGCAACTGAAGCTGCCCTTTACCGGCTTGGTGGCAAAATACCGTATTTAATCGATTCTAAGGTGCACACCAACAGGAAAAAACAAACCTTTCTGTACCTGGCAATGCCCGGGTCATTTGAAAAGGGCATTGTTTGTTTTTGGATGGTAGGTAATATCACTTTGGTCATAAGTTATGCAATTTCCTAGAAACAAAACCTCAAGTTTTTCCTTTTGTATTTTTATGAATACAGGGTTCCCTTACTTATCGCAAGTGTTACATTCCAGGACCATCCGCGAAAAGTGAAAAGCCGTGAAGTAGCGATGCTACATATCTATATAAATACAAATAATAATAATAATAACACTTAATTTGTACCCCGCTACCATCTCCCCAAGGGACTCGGTGCGGCTTACATGAGGCCGAGCCCAAACACAACAATACAAGCAATAATAACAACAATACAAGCAATTAAAACACATAAACAATAAAATACACAACATTATCAATAAAACATCACGCAATTAAAAACAGTGGGAAGGCCAAATGTAGAGTTAAAAATGGAAATAATGCTGGGACATGGACGAAAGGTGATACTGGTGTTTGTGGAAGGGCATATGAGCAGACCTAAAGAAATGTAAAGTGCTTTGGAGGGCAAAGTGCTATGGGATCATTATTCCAGGAAGGCACAATGGAACAGCCACGTCTTCAAACTCCTCCTGAAGACTGCCAGAAATGTAATGTTCATTTGTGGGATTAACATAACTCAAAAGGTACTAGACCAGTTGACACCAAATTTGGACACAATACACCTATCAGGCCAACAAGTGACCTTCACTCATAAAAACACTGAAAATGCAATGGAACAGACTTTCAAAGTCAAAAAACAACAATTACATTACAACGGAGGCGCAAAACCACATATATATACACGCAAACATACATATACACATATACACAAATATATACACACACAAATACACAGACTAGGCCACAGCAACGCGTGGCACGGGACAGCTAGTATCTATATAAATAAAAATGTAATGTTCGTTTGTGGGATTAACACAACTCAGAAACCACTGGACGAATTGACACCAAATTTGGACACAATACACCTATCAGGCCAATGAGTGACAATCACTCCTAAACACACACACACACACACACACACACACAAAACCCCAGCGGAACAGACTTAAAACTCCCATATATGTATCTATATATATCTATATATATCTATATATATCTATATATATCTATATCTATCTATATCTATCTATATCTATCTATCTATATATATATATATATATATATATCACACACACTCATATACATATACACATGCACACATTCATACACACACATGTGTATATATATACACACACACACACACACACATGCACACATACATGCACACATATACACACAAATATGCATATAGACAAGCACACACCTATACACAATATGCATGTACACATAAAAACACACAAATATACAAATAAACACAAATAATTACACACACACAAAAAACCCACATATACACAGACTGGGCCACAGCAACGCATGGCAGGGGATGGCTAGTATATCTATATAAATAAAAATGTAATGTTTGTTTGTGGGATTAACATAACTCAAAAACCACTGGACAAATTGACACCAAATCTGAATACAATACACCTATCAGGCCAATAATAATTATTATTATTATTATAACTTTATTTGTACCCCACTAGCATCTCCCGAAGGACTCGATGCGGCTTACATAGGCCAAGGCCTCAAAACACAATACAACAATATAATACCTAAAGCAAATTAAAAACAGTTAAGCAGAATAAACAACAAACAATAAACAATACATCGAGACACTATAAAACTGGGCCGGGCCAGAGTAATGGGTACAAAATTAAAAGTGCTGATGTGGCAGGAGGTATGTAGGATTATAAGTAAGTGCAGTGTGCAGTAATCTTAGTTCTACTAAAGTGCTTCTAGGACTTGGTATTGGAGGTTCCTAATCTGAGAAGGAACATCGGAACAGCCAAGTCTTCAAGTTCTTTCTGAAGACTGCCAGGGTAGGGGCCTGTCTAAGATCGCTTGGGAGACCAATAAGTGACCATCACTCATAAAAACACTGAATGTGAAGGTCAATCACCCCAAAGTCCACCGGTATCCAAAGTGGACAGCCTTGGGTCTGTGTGCCAAGTTTGGTCCAGATCAGTCAGTGGTGGGCTTCAGAGGGCTCATGGAATACATGTGAACTATAACTCCCAGACTTAAAGGTCAATCACCCCAAAGGGTGAACTATAACTCTCTGGTGTCAAGGTCAATCACCCCCAGACCCTGCCAGTATGCAAAGTTGGCCATGTTGGGTCTGTGTGCCAAGTTAGTTCCAAGTCCATTGTTGGTGGGATTCAGAGTGCTCTTACCATACATCCCAGTCCCTACAACTACATGATCTGGTCCCTTCTCACTTTGACCTGTTTGGATCTCTGAAAAACAACCTAGATGGTTTCAGATTCAATGCTTTGAGTGACGTAAAACGACTTTAAAATCATAGGTCACGAAGCAAAATCCTGAATTTTTCCAAAATGGTTTGTGTGATGCCTGGGTTAAACAATGGTGCAAATGTGTACAAATGAATGGTGATGATGTCCTGGGTTCATGGAGATTAGGCCTGGTCAATCCATGGTTCTAAATGGTTCTAAAGTACTTACAAAACTAAAGTTCTGGTGGTGAAAATTTTAGAGTTCTAAAATTTTCACCACCAGAACATTAGTTTTGTAAGTATTTTACAAAACTAAAACAAAATTTAATTATAAATGGCAGTTCCTAATTGGTTCTATCATAAAAATCACCAATAATGAAATAATAATTAAATTTTGAAAGTTTTGTTAGAGTTCTGAAATTTTCACCACCAGAACTTTAGTCTTGTAAGTACTTTAGAACCATTTAGAACAGTGTTTCGCGAGGGAGTGTCAGAGGGGTCACTAAAGACCACCAGAAAACACACTATTTTCTGTTGGTCATGGCGGTTCTATGTGGGAAGTTTGGCCCAATTCTATCGTTGGTGGGGTTCAGAGTGCTCTTTGATTGTAGGTGAATTATAAATCCCAGCAACTACCCAAATCTCAACGTCTGTTTTCCCCAAACTCCACCACTGTTCACATTTGAGCATACTGAGTATCCATGCCAAGTTTGGTCCAGATCCTCCATTGTTTGAGTCCACAATGCTCTCTAGATGTAGGTGAACTACAACTCCCATTATCAAGGTCAATGCCCACCTAACCCAGTATTTTCTGTTGGTCATGGGAGTTCTGTGTGCTAAGATTGGTTCAAATCTATCGTTGGTGGGGTTCAGAGTGCTCTTTGATTGTAGGTGAATTATAAATCCCAGCAACTACCCAAATCTCAACGTCTGTTTTCCCCAAACTCCACCACTGTTCACATTTGAGCATACTGAGTATCCATGCCAAGTTTGGTCCAGATCCTCCATTGTTTGAGTCCACAATGCTCTCTAGATGTAGGTGAACTACAACTCCCATTATCAAGGTCAATGCCCACCTAACCCAGTATTTTCTGTTGGTCATGGGAGTTCTGTGTGCTAAGTTTGGTTCAAATCTATCGTTGGTGGAGTTCAGAATGCTCTTTGATTGTAGGAACTGCCATTCATAATGAAATTCTGAGAGTCTTGTTAGAGTTATGATCTCCATTAGACCTGGTCAATCTATGGTTCTAAATGGTTCTAAAGTACTTACAAAACTAAAGTTCTGGTGGTGAAAATTTCAGAACTCTAACGAAACTTTCAAAATTTAATTATTATTTCATTATTGTTATTTTTTTTTTATAGAACCAATTAGGAACTGTCATTTAGAATGAAATTTAGAGAGTTTTGTTAGAGTTCTAAAATTTTCACCACCAGAACATTAGTTTTGTAAGTATTTTACAAAACTAAAACAAAATTTAATTATAAATGGCAGTTCCTAATTGGTTCTATCATAAAAATCACCAATAATGAAATAATAATTAAATTTTGAAAGTTTTGTTAGAGTTCTGAAATTTTCACCACCAGAACTTTAGTCTTGTAAGTACTTTAGAACCATTTAGAACAGTGTTTCGCGAGGGAGTGTCAGAGGGGTCACTAAAGACCACCAGAAAACACACTATTTTCTGTTGGTCATGGCGGTTCTATGTGGGAAGTTTGGCCCAATTCTATCGTTGGTGGGGTTCAGAGTGCTCTTTGATTGTAGGTGAATTATAAATCCCAGCAACTACCCAAATCTCAACGTCTGTTTTCCCCAAACTCCACCACTGTTCACATTTGAGCATACTGAGTATCCATGCCAAGTTTGGTCCAGATCCTCCATTGTTTGAGTCCACAATGCTCTCTAGATGTAGGTGAACTACAACTCCCATTATCAAGGTCAATGCCCACCTAACCCAGTATTTTCTGTTGGTCATGGGAGTTCTGTGTGCTAAGTTTGGTTCAAATCTATCGTTGGTGGAGTTCAGAATGCTCTTTGATTGTAGGAACTGCCATTCATAATGAAATTCTGAGAGTCTTGTTAGAGTTATGATCTCCATTAGACCTGGTCAATCTATGGTTCTAAATGGTTCTAAAGTACTTACAAAACTAAAGTTCTGGTGGTGAAAATTTCAGAACTCTAACGAAACTTTCAAAATTTAATTATTATTTCATTATTGTTGATTTTTTTTTTATAGAACCAATTAGGAACTGTCATTTAGAATGAAATTTAGAGAGTTTTGTTAGAGTTCTAAAATTTTCACCACCAGAACATTAGTTTTGTAAGTATTTTACAAAACTAAAACAAAATTTCATTATAAATGGCAATTCCTATCATAAAAATAACTAATAATGAAATAATAATTAAATTTTGAAAGTTTTGTTAGAGTTCTGAAATTTTCACCGCCAGAACTTTCGTTTTGTAAGTACTTTAGAACCATTAAGAACCATAGATTGACCAGGCCTAATGGAGATCGTAACACTAACAAAACTCTCAAAAATTCATTATAAATGGCAGTTCCTAATTGGTTCTATCATAAAAATCACCAATAATGAAATAATAATTCAATTTTGAAAGTTTTGTTAGAGTTCTGAAATTTTCACCACAAGAACTTTAGTTTTTTGTAAGTACTTTAGAACCATAGATTGACCAGGCCTAATGGAGATCGTAATACTAACAAAACTCTCAAAATTTCATTATAAATGGTAGTTCCCAATTGGTTCTATCATAAAAATCACCAATAATGGAATAATAATTCAATTTCGAAAGTTTTGTTAGAGTTCTGCAATTTTCACCACCAGAACTTTAGTTTTGTAAGTACTTTAGAACCATTTAGAACCATGGATTGGCCAGGCGTAACGGAGATCGTAACCAGTTTGGGTCTGAAAAAGCCGCTTACTTATTTCTTCCTATTCTGTGGGACGGGAGCTTCAGGACAGCTCGGCTTCTTGGAAAATGTGTCAAGTAGGCGGCCCATATGTTTGTAAATTAACCCCCGCACAAACACCCAGACATGAAATAATAATATGACAGGTGGCAACGTAGACAACACTCCCCCACCCTTCATTTAGGCCTCTGAAAGTGATTAGGGATTTCTTAAAGCCTCCTTGTCTGAGTTGCCAGCATTAGATGCGGGAGTCAAGACCCAACCAAGCTTATCAACTACCGCCTTCATCTGAGCAAGCCCTCCCCACAAAGACTTCTCCATCAGATGCTTCAAGGCCATCTGAAGAAACCGATTCCTATCTGAAAGCCAGCCTGCAATAGTCCAGGGTGGACCTCACTATACCAAAGGAGAGAGATGTGTGCCCTGAATGTCCTGGCCTGGATTTCTCCCATCCAAGATTTGCATGTCAATCAACAGAAATCCACGCGGCATCTGCTTGCAATGACCACAAGTCACTCGCCATTAGCCTCATCCATCGCAAAGCTCTGAAAGAAACCCAACCGGAACCGGTGTCCCCTTGTTTCTTTACAAAGGAATCACAAAGTTTTTATTGGAAAGCCAAGACGAGCGAGAGGGTGACATCAGTCCATTCTGCTCGCCAAAACAAAAATTGATCTATTCTAATGAACCCAAATTAAACAAAGAAAGACCTCTCCCCCGTCTTCTTTCTCGGCCCTTCATTTTGCAGCGACACGTATTGATTTTGCAGCTTCCCAATATCGGAACCCCTGCCTCGTTCCAGGGCGAGTGGGAAGCTCATCAAACGTGGCTGAATTATGACCCAAGGCGCATCTCGGATTCCTGCAGTTCCCTTTGTTCTTTTCTACTTTCCCTGCCGAGTCTTGCAAGGTCTTCTGAATCAAACAGAGAGCCCGACAGGTTGTAAACACAACCAACGCTGCATACAGAAAGCTCAAACTGCAGACACCAAGAAACAAAGGGCAAGGAACCGGGGTTCAAACTCCTTTCAGCCATGAAGCTCTAAGAAGCATTGTCAAAGGCTTTCATGGCCAGAATCACTGGGTTGATGTGAGGTTTCTGAGGTGCCTGGCCATGTGCCAGCAGCATTCTCTCCTGACATTTCGCCTGCATCTACAGCAGGCATCCTCAGAGGTTGTGAGGTCTGTTGGAAACGAGGCAAGTGGGGTTTACATATCTGTGGAATACCCAAGGTGGGAGAAATAACCCTTTGTGGCAAGTGTGAATATTGCAATTGGTGCACTTGATAAGCATTGAATGGCCTTAGAGCTTCAAAGCCTGGAAGCTTCCTGCCCAGGGGATTTTTTTTGGATTAATAAACTTTTATTTGAGAAAAAAATACAGTTATATAGACATATACTATACATCTCCCTCTCTTTTATTTACCCGTATATTCTGGCATATAAGACGACTGGGCATATAAGATGACCCTCAACTTTTCCAGTTAAAATTCTATATTTTAAACTGATCTATTCTAATGAACCAGTTTGGGATATACTTGCCGTATAAGACTCTGCCTCTTCCAAACATTTTTTTTAAAGCATCAGATTTGATTTCAATATGGTAATTTTCCTATTACTGTCCCTCCTTCTCTGCCTCTCAGATCTCGCACATGCGCACCTGCACCACTTCACTGCAGTCTTCTGGAGCGAGATCTGAGAGGCAGAGGAGGAGGTACGGTAATAGGATACAAGGGCGGGCCAGACAGGTTAAAGAGGTGTGTTTTTCTGGGCCCAGAACCACTCTACCTATTATTTCCCATACCATGGGCGCCCCGGACGCTTGCAGCTTGCTCCGCCCTTCACTTACACCTTCCTGGTGAGGCATTCCTTCACCTCACCATCGGGACCGCATTAAGTTCACGAATCCTGATGAATGGATTTTCTTCTACCATACTTGTACAGTGTCGCCCTTAATGCTTTCATACAGTCGCTGCATACGGTAGGGACGCGGCCACTGCCATTTTTGAGCTCCCCCCCCCCCCACCATATGCAGCAACCACAGATTCTCCAATCCAGATTGGAAGTTTCAGCATCCGCTCTATAAGACGACTCCTGGCATATAAGACTACTCCCGCATATGACTCCCATGCATAAGGCTACTCCAGCGTATAAGACAACTCCAGCGTATAAGACGACGCCGGTGTATAAGACTACTCCCGCGTATAAGACGACCCCTGAATTTTGAGAAGATTTTCCTTGGATTAAAAATAGTCTTATATGCCAGAATACATTACATTAACCCCTGTGCTCCCCTTCTCCAAAGCCATATTTTCTTCTAAAGTCTCACCAAAAGTTCAATTCTTCATTTGGAGGTAAATTCTCATCTTCTTTTTCCAATACTTTTTCTAGAAATTTTCTCCAAAATCAAGTCATTTTTTTACATAATCCCTTCTTTACTTTTAAGTTTGATGTTAGCTTATCGTTCAGTGCCATTTTCCAGACTTCTTTATACCATTCATTAATCTGTATTTTCACTTCCCCTTTCCAATATTTTGCAGTTAATAATCTTTATTATTAACTGCCCAGGGGATTTTATTTATTTATTATTTACTAGCCGTTCTCTGCCACACGTTGCTGTGGCCCAGTCTGTGTATATGTGTTGTGTGTGTATAGGTGTATATATGTGTGTTTGCATATATAGATGTGGTTTTGCGCATGCGTTGTAATGTATGGTTTGTTTGTTGGCTTTTTAAGTCTCTTCTGCTGTGTTTTTCAGCATTTTTATGAGTGATGGTCACTTGTTGTCCTGATAGGTGTCTTGTGTCCAAATTTGGTGACAACTCCCCCAGTGGTTTTTGAGTTCGGTTAATCCCACACTCGAACATTACATTTTTATTTATATAGATTATTTACCTTATTTATACCCCGCCTTTCTCTACCCCGAGGGGGGACTCAAGGTGGCTTACAAATGGCACCTACACCCTGCCTCAAAACATACAAAATTAACCTTAAAATGGTTTGGATCACAATATCAACATAATAAGCATGATTAAAATACATTCAAGGTTGAAACATGCCTTTGTTGGGTTGGTGTTAGCTGGCCCTGATTGATCCTTGTCTGGAATTCCCCTGTTTTTTGAGTTTTGCTCTTTATTTACTGTCCTGATTTTAGAGTTTTTTAAAATATCATCTCTAAACACATCCAAATGTCCTCCGCCATTCCAAAGTCTTTGATAACACACACACACACACATATAAAATATGATGTGAATCTGGAAGCAATTGTAGGTAGGCAAATTGGTCTTTTCTGTCCTAAGACAATAGGGTGATAAAAAGGTGGATTGACCCCTGGCACTTGTGGAGGAGAATGCCAGAGAAAAGGAGCTAGAATATGTATGAGCCATAAAGTTTTCTCCTGCGTAAGCAAAACTAATGTACTTAACCCTGCTTGTGTGCTGACAGATCACATCCGAACATCCCTTTGGGCTGACACTGCAATATGAATGGCGTTCTCCTTGAAACCTTGCTCAATCCTTTCCTATAGCCTTTCTCTCTGGTTGTTCCAGAGGTAGAGTCTATACCTTCTATCCAAACCTTGCTTTTTTGAAGCAAGAAGCACATGAGAAAAGAGAGTTTTTGTTTGAGGTCTTAGAATTAAGGAGAGGAAATAGTTCAGGGATTGATACCCTCCATTCCCAGTGGTTTAGCCAAGGGGTTGGTTGGGTGGAAAAATGAAGGTTGGAAATAGCAACCTTTTACAAGTCTCCTATACAAGTTATTTGTTATGTATATAATTCAGATTGCTTACTGTATTGTAGGTATATTTTGATTTTAACTCAGCATTTCTCAACCTGGATGTCAGGACCCCTGGGGGGGGGGGTCGCAAGGGGGTGTCAAAGGGGTCACCAAAGACCATTACAAAACACAGTATTTTCTGTTGGCCATAGGGGTTCTGTGTGGGAAGTATGGCCCAATTCTATTGTTGGTGGGGCTCAGAATGTTTTTTATTGGAGGTGAACTATACATGACAGCAACAACTCCCAAATGTCAAGGTTATTTTCCCCAAACTCCACCAGTGTTCACATTTGGGCATATTGAGTATTTGTGCCAAGTTTGGTCCAGATCTATCATTGTTTGCGTCCACAGTGCTCTCTGGACGTAGGTGAACTACAACTCCACAACTCAAGGTCAATGCTCACCAAAGCCTTCCAGTATTTTCTGTTGGTCATGGGAATTCTACGTACCAAGTTTGATGCAATTCCCTCGTTGGTGGAGTTCAGAATGCTCCTTGATTGTAGGTGAACTATAAATCCCAACAACTACAACTCCCAAATGACAAAATCAATCCCACCCCAATCCCACCAGTATTCAAATTTGGGCATATTGGGTATTTGTGCCAAATTTGGTCCAGTGAATGAGAATCCATCCTGCCTATCAGATATTTACATTTCGATTCCTAACAGGAGCAAAATGACAGTTATGAAGTAGCAATGAAAATAATGTTCTGGTTGGGGGTCACCACCACATGAGGAACTGTATTAAGGGGTCCGGCATTAGGAAGGTTGAGAACCTCTGCGCGAAACGGATCATCCCTTGAATGCTTCTACTTGCTGTGTTCACATTCTCTCACTTACTTTTCTCTCACAAACTTACTAGAAGGGTTTGGTTGACATTGACCTTGCGTTTGGGAGTTGTAGTTCACCTACATCCAGAGCCTAAACTATCTTTCTAAATTAAACCCTCCAATGTGGAAGGCTAACTATATTTTCCCACATATAGCTCTTGCACTTCTGTTCAACTTGTCATGTCATCCCATTTCGGGGGGACGGGGATGGGGACCTGCCATTCACTGATGTTATTTTGTGATGTGCCACAAACATGGATGTTGCATATATCTATATAAATAAAAATGTAACGTTAGTTTGTGGGATTAACATAACTCAAAAACCACTGGACGAATTGATACCAAGTTTGGACACAAGACACCTAACAACCCAATGTATGTCCTTCACTCAACAAAATAAATAAATAAATGATTTAGTCATTTGGGAGTGGCAGTTGCTGGGATTTATAGTTCACCTACAATCAAAGAGCATTCTATACTCCACCAATGATGAAATTGGGTCAAACTTAGCACAAAGGACTCCCATAACCAACAGAAAACACTAGAAAGGTTTGGTTGGCATTGACCTTGCGTTTGGGAGTTGTAGTTCACCTACATCCAGAGCACTGTGGACTCAAACAAAGATGGATCTGAACCAAACTTGGCATGAACATTCCATATGCCCAAATATGAACACAGATGGAGTTTGGGGGAAATAGACCTTGACATTTGGGAGTTGTAGTTACTGGGATTTATAGTTCACCTACAATTTATAGTTCACCTACAATAATTCCGAACCCCACCAACGACAGAATTGGGGCAAATTTTCCACACTGGACCCCCACGACCAAAAGAAAATACTTAAGGCCATTCAGTCCAACTCGCTTCACCAGGGCAAGAAAACGTAATCAAAGCCCTCCTGACAAAGAGTCATCAAGCCATAGATATAGATAGGTATATATGATTCAAACAGAGATATATATAGTATCATAGATTTGAAAGGGACCCCTAAAGAAGGACAATAATGTTACCTGTTCCAGAGGAGGAAAACCAGACACTCTCCACATCAACACTGACAAAGAAACAAGAAATTATGGGTTGTTGTAGGTTTTTTCGGGCTATATGGCCATGTTCTAGAGCCATTCTCTCCTGACGTTTCACCTGCATCTATGGCAAGCATCCTCAGATATAGAGAGGTCTTTAGGAATTAGGACAATGGGTTTATATATCTGTGGAATGACCAGGGTGGGACAAAGAACTTTTGTCTGCTGGAGCTAGGTGTGAATGTTTCAACTGACCACATCTAATCACCTCTCAACAAAAGATTGCCCCAGGCACTGCCAGACCATCAAATGCTAATAAAGGTGGCCAGTAGAAACAAGCACCATGAGGATGCTTGCCATAGATGCAGGCGAAACGTCAGGAGAGAATGCCTCTATAACATTGCCATGTAGCCCGAAAAAACCTACAACAACGCGGTGATTCCGGCCAAGAAAGCCTTCAATAAAACAAGAAATACTGTTTACCCACAAGCATAAAGACATTACATATGTTAGAAACCAACACTTTCTCATTACTTTATTTTCCAGATCACCAAACTGGGCCACAGCAACTCATGGCAGGGGATGGCTAGTATGTGTGTGTGTGTGTATGTATACAGATATCCCACTATTTTTAAAATATTTACATTTTGCCAGTCTTTCCATGAATCATGCCAAGGCAGGTAACAAAATACAAAAATATCAGTTAAACCATTTAAAACAGGAGTGAAAGAATACACACACCTGTAGTCAGAGGATAAAGACCAAGGAATAAACACGTAAGGTGAAATGTTTTTAAAAGGAATATATATATATATATACACACACACACACACACACACACACACACACAGTAGCATGAGCAATGTGTCAAACGAGATAAAAGCTAACCACCCTACGGCTCTAGCGGCCTGTCCACACATGAAACTTTTCACACTGATGAAAAGCCACCAGTATATCAAAGGAAAGTGTTCTTTTGTAGGTTTTACTTTTGGCAGCCGAGATGGAAAATGCCCCTTTCTTTTGTCCCTGTGGAGCCCACCCTAGAAATGAGTGAGGCAGGGCTTCTCAACCTTCCTAAGGCCGCAACCCCTTAATCGAGTTCCTCTTGCTGTGGTGACCCCCAACCATAACATTATTTTCGTTGCTACTTCATAACTGTCATCAAAGTGGTATCATCTGCATATCTAAGGTTGTTCATGTTTTGTCCAGCATTTATAACTCCAGCCTTGGATTTGCCAAGGCATGTTGCATGATGTGTTCTGCTTACAAGTTGAATAGGGAGGGTGAGAGTATACTAGAGGAAACAAAGATTCAGGACCTGTTACCTGTGAAGAACCTTTGCACAATGATGGCCATTTCAGAGTCTTGTTGAGATCTCATGCCAGATCAGGAGATACTGGCCTCAAAAGTCATCTCAGAGGGGAAAATACTGTATATACTTGAGTGTAAGCCGACCCGGATATAATCCGAGACACTAATTTGACCTCAAAAAACTAGGAAAACGTATTGACTGAGGATGGAAAATGCAGCTGCGAATGGTAAATTTCAAAATAAAAATAGACCCCAATAAAATTACATTAATTGAGGCATCAGTAGGTGAAATGTTTTTAATATTTACATAAAGCTGTAATTTAAAATAAGACTTTCCAATTCTGATTAAACCATCATTCTAACCTTCTTCAATGTAAATGTGCTTATGTATCCTTCCAATAATAATGGAGTAGAATAATAAATGTAATAATAAAAATAACAATAGAGTAAAATAATAAATATAATAACAATACTAAGTAGAGTAAAATAATAAATGTAATAATAGAGTAAAATAATAACTATAATAACAATAACAATAGAGCATAATAATAATAAATAGAGTAAAATAATAAATGTAATAATAATAATAATAATAGAGTAAAATAATGTAAATGTAATAATAAGAATAAATCTAATAAAAATAATACTAATTACAGAGTAAAATAATAAATAACTGACTCGATTATAAGCCGAGGGGGCTTTTTCAGCCTAAAAAAGGGGCTGAAAAACTAAGCTTATAGTCGAGTATATACAGTAGTTTCAGTTCTTCCCCTGAGAAAAATGTATAATATCACAAAGGACAACCACCTCATCCACCTCATAGGAAACCTGCTACAAAACAGGAGCTTCTTTGTTGAGTTCCAGGGCCAAAGAAGCAGATGGCGGAAACAGAAGAACGGCCTGCCTCAGGGGAGCATGCTAGCTCCATCCATGTTCAACATCTACACAAATGGCCAGCCACTGCCAGAAGGGACAAAGAGCTTCATCTATGCTGATGATCATACCATTACTGCTCAAGCAGGGAGCTTTGAGATGGTTGAACAGAAGCTCTCCAAAGCCCTAGGTGCCCTTACTGCCTATTACAGGGAAAACCAGCTGACCCCTAATCAATCTAAAACACAGATATATGCTTTTCACCTCTAGAACAGACAAGCATCCCGAGCTCTGAAGATCACTTGGGAAGGAATCCCACTGGAGCATTGCAGCGCACCCAAATACCTGGGAGTCACTCTGGACCATGCTCTGACCTACAAGAAGCACTGCCTGAACATCAAGCAAAAAGTGGGTGCTAGAAACAATATCATATGAAAGCTGACTGGCACAACCTGGGGATCACAACCAGATACAGTGAAGACATCTGCCCTTGCGCTATGCTACTCTGCCGCTGAGTATGCATGCCCAGTGTGGAATACATCTCACCACACTAAAACAGTGGATGTGGCTCTTAATGAGACATGCCGCATTATCACAGGGTGTCTGCGCCCTACACCACTGGAGAAATTACACTGTTTAGCCGGTATTGCACCACCTGACATCCGCCGGGAAGTGGCAGCCAATAGTGAAAGGCAGAGACATCTCCAGCTCATCCCCTGTTTGGGTATCAGCCAGCACGTCAATGACTTAAATCAAGAAATAGTTTTTTAAGATCTACAGAGACACTTGCTGGAACACCTCAGCAAGCGAGAGTTCAAAAGTGGCAGGCTCAAACCCAGAACCACAACCAATGGCTGATACCAAATGAGAGACTCCCCCCTGGGCACACAGAGGACTGGGCGACTGAACGGAAGGCGCTGAACAGACTGCGCTCTGGCACCACGAGATGCAGAGCCAACCTCAAGAAATGGGGCCACAAAGTGGAATCCATGACATGCGAGTGTGGAGAAGAGCAAACCACTGACCACCTGCTGCAATGCAACCTGAGCCCTGCCACATGCACAATGGAGGACCTCCTTGTGGCAACACTCCAAGGCACTCCAAGTGGCCAGATACTGGTCAAAGGACATTTAATCAACTACCAAGCTTGCAAACTGTCTGTTTGTTAAAAATGTAATACAATTGTCTGGTTGATACTGACATGATAAATAAATAAAGTTCTTCCAGATTTTATTTCTGGCTATGGGCCTGGTGTAGATGCTTTCTTAGACTGGGACTGGGTTGTGGGTTGTCTTCTCCAGCCTGGTGGCATCAAGGCTGGTGGCATCAGGTGGTGGGAGTTGCAGTCTAGCCTTTGAGCTCCAAAGGTCAGAACTATTTGAATTTTACTAAGGTAGGATTAAAAGAACCGAGGCCTTTAATACCTCTCCAGTGGCATCCAGCAGTGCCATCTCTTCGAACTGAATGTGTGCCTTTCTTTGCCCTTTCCTGCCAGCTGACACCAAGAGCCCTGAACAAATGCTGGTTTGGCAGCGCAGTGAGCTCACTGAAGTCCAACCCGTCCTTGCCCGAACATGCCTCCTCTTGGCTTCCTTTGATGGGTTTGAAGAACCAACGCAGTGACTCACCTTGGCATGAAAGACAGCTGTCATGGGCCGTTTGGTTAGGCATTAACCTTGCTCTTTGAGCAACCAGGGTTTGCTTAGAAAAGAAAAGGGAGAGAGGAGAAAACCTGGTCCTAATGCTCAAACACACTATTCATTACGAGCCTGATGAAAGTAAACACCTTGACTAAGCCATGGCTGGAAAGGGATTTGATCTCTTCATTGGAACGAGGATGCTCTTTGAGAAGGGAAGCGGCCTCTCCCAGGGTGGTATCGGGCCTTTCTCCGCCTTCTGTTGTGCTTCTATTGTGAACCCAAAGCAATAGCTGGGCTTTCAGCTTTACACACATATATATAAAATCATGCGTTCCCTTTCTGGCCTTGGTGAGCTCATGCCTGCTCTAATCCTCTACGTTCCAATGCCAACGGATCCTGTTACCAACAATTACCCCTTTTGTGTTCTTTTCACGACTACACGTGGGGAGAGAGAAAGGCTTTACAATTGCAACAGAAAAGAAAATATCAATAGCCGTTCGGAACCAATAAACGTGTATCCAGCTGGATTATATACCTATTTAACGATGATCTTTTCCCAGCAAGTTGAAAAGGATTGCAACGCTGAAATTATATAGGTGTCGTGCCAAAGAAAACCAGGAGTGGGTCGCTTTGAAAGGAGTAAACCCCTAAAGCGGTGTTTCTCAACCTTCCGAATGCCACGACCCCTTAACACAGTTCCCCTTAACACATTTCCTTCAACAGAAAGGAGGAAACCACGAAAATGAACAAAATCTGGCTACCAGTATTAAAAAAAACCCTCTAAAATTACAACAGCACAACAACAGAGAGGAAACAAACAAGGAGATCTAATCACCTCTCAACAAAAGTTTGCTCCAGGCACTGTCAGGCCATTATATGCTAATCAAGGTGGTCAGTTGAAACATTCACACCTAGCTCCAGCAGACAAGAGTCCTTTGTCCCACCCTGGTCTTTCCACAGATGTATAAACCCTTCTTCCTAGTTCCAACAGACCTCACTACCTCTGAGGATGCTTGCCATAGATGCAGGCGAAACGTCAGGAAAGAATGCCTCTAGACCATGGCCATATAGCTCGAAAAAACCTACAACAACCCACATTTCCTCATGTTGTGGTGACCCCGAAACAACATTATTATCGTTGCTACTTCATAACTGTAATTTATGCATCGTAATGCAAATATCTGATATGCAGGATGTATTTTCATTCACTGGACCAAATTTGGAACAAATACCTCATATTTATAATATTTATATAAATAAAAATGTAATGTTTGTTTGTGGGATTAACAGTGGGCGAATTGACACCAAATGTGGACAGCATACATCTAACAACCCAATCTATGTCCTTCACTCAATATTTTTCTGACAAAATGATTTTGTCATTTGGGAGTTGTAGTTGCCTGAGAAAGTGGATTTATAGTTCACCTACAATCAAAGAGCATTCTGAACTCCACCAATGATGGAATTGAACCAAACGTGGCATACAGGACTCCCACGACCAACAGAAAACACTAGAAGGGTTTGGGAGTTGTAGTTCACCTACATCCAGAGAACACTGTCGACTCAAACAATGATAGATCTGGACCAAACTTGGCACAAATATTCCATATGCCCAAATATGAACACAGATGGAGTTGGGGGGAAATAGACTTTGACATTTGGGATTTGTAGTTGCTGGGATTTATAGTTCACCTACAATCAAAGAGCATTCTGAACCCCACAAATGACAGAATTGTATGTATCTATATCTTGTGGGAGCCCTCGGTGGTGCAGTGGGTTAAACCGCTGAGCTGCTGAGTTTGTTGACCGAAAGATCGCAGGTTCAAATTCGAGGAGCAGCGTAAGCTTCCACTGTCAGCCCCAGCTTCTGCCAACCTAGCAGTTCGAAAACATGCAAATGTGAGTAGATCAATAGGTACTGCTCCGGCGGGAAGGTAACGGCGTTCCATTAGAAATGGAGATGAGCACCAACCTCCAGAGTCGGACACGATTGGACTTAATGTCAGGGGAAAACCTTTACCTTAACCTATATATCTTGTAAGCCTCTCTGAGTTCCCTTAAGGGTGAGAAGGGCGGCATATAAATGTCGTAAATAAACAAATAGCCCAAATTTGAATACTGGTGGTGTTGGGGGATGAATTGATTTTGTCATTTGGGAGTTGTAGTTGCTGGGTTTAATAGTTCACCTGAAATCAAAGAGCATTCTGAACTCCACCAATGATGGAATTGAACTTAGCACACAGAACTCCTATGACCAACAGAAAATACCGGAAGGGTTTGGTGGGCATTGACCTTGAGTTTTGGAGTTGTAGTTCCCCAGAGAGCACTGTGGACTCAAACAATGATGGATCTGGACCAAATGTGGCACAAATACTCAATAGGCCTCAGAGGTTGAGGGGCCTGTTGGAAACTAGGCAAGTGGGGCAAATAAATACATTGTTGGCAATGAGAGAGTTTCCTACACTGTTGCAAAGTATTTCAAGGGATATAAAATAGTACTTTTTGGCACAGCTGGGGGAGACTCAGGATTAATAGACTGAAGGCTGTCAAATGCTGCCCTTGAACACTTTGCCCAATCCTTGGGTCAGCTTCCGTTCCCTTGCTGAATGGTGGGACTCCTTCCACACCCAAGAGAAGGAATATCAATGTCCAAAGTTAAGCCTGCAAATAATGCTGAAATGCAACATTTCAATCTGCTCCTCTGGGACGCTCAATCTGTATCTATATTTATTTATAAATAATAAAATTATATATAATATAATAATATAATATATAGTGTAACATTATATAATATATAATAAAATTAATTTAAGACACACACACAGAGTGTTTACATGTATGTATGTATGTATGTATGTCATGGTGTTTCCTTCTGTTTTCTGAATGGCTGCCACTTTCATAGGACCCTGCGACCATCACTAATGACGGACATGGACCAAACTTGGCAGACAGACTCCCCACTATGATCCACCACACATCCTGGTAAAATTTGGGGAAGATGGATTACAGATTATGGGATTTGCAGTCCATTCAATTGGCTGCCATTTTCACAGGCCCCTGCGACCACCACGATTGATGGACCTGGACCAAACTTGGCACATACACCCCCCATGACCCATCACACTTCCTGGTAAAGTTTGTGGGAGGATGGATCACAGATTATGGGATTTCCAGTACTTCCAATTGGCTGCCACTTTCACAAGCCCATGCGACCACCACAATTGATGGACCTGGACCAAACTTGGCACACAGACCCCCCCCCCCCCCCGCCCCATGACCCACTACATATCCTGGTAAGGTTTGTGGGAGGATGGACCATGGATTATGGGATTTGCAGTACTTCCAATTGGTTGCCACTTTCACGAGATCCTGAGACCACAACAAATGACGGCTCTGGACCAAACTTGGCACACAGACCCCCCATGACCCACCACATTTTCTGGGAAAGTTTGGGGAAGATGGATTACATCTTATGGGATTTGCAGTCCTTCAAATTATGGAATTTGCAGTCCTTCAAACTCGCTGCCAGTTTCACAGGCTCCTGCGACCACCACGAACGACGGACATGGACCAAACTTGGCATACAGACCCCCCCCCCCATGACGCACCACATTTTTCTGGGAAAGTTTGGGAAAGATGAATTATGGGATCTGCAGTACTTCCAATTGGCTGCCAGTTTCACAGGCCCCTGCAACCACCATGATTGATGGACTTGGACCAAATCTGGCACACAGACCCCCCCATGACCCACCACACATCCTGGTAAAATTTGTGGGAGGATGGATCATGGATTATGGGATCTGCAGTACTTCCAATTGGCTGCCAGTTTCACATGCCCATGCAGCCACCATGAACAACAGACCTGGACCAAATTTGGCACACAGACCCCCCATGACACACCACACATCCTGGTAAAATTTGTGGGAGGATGGATAACGGATTATGGGATTTGCAGTGCTTCCAATTGGCTGCCACTTTCACAGGCCCCTGCGACCACAACAAATGATGGTTCTGGACCAAACTTGGCACACAGACCCCCCATACATCCTGATAAAGTTTGTGGGAGGATGGATAACAGATTATGGGATTTGCCATACTTCCAATTGGCTGCCACTTTCACAGGCCCCTGTGACCACAACAAATGATGGCTCTGGACCAAACTTGGCACACAGACCCCCCATGACCCACCACACATCCTGATAAAGTTTGTGAGAGGATGGATCACGGATTATGGGATTTGTAGTACTTCCAATTGGCTGCCACTTTCACAGGCTCCTGCAACCACCATGAATGATGGACCTGGACCAAGCTTGGCACACATACCCCCCCCCCCATGACTCACTTTACATCCTTGTGTGGTTTGGGGGAGGACCCATGGACGATGGGACTTGCATATGGGTATTGTAGTTCACCCACACCCACTGAACTCAGCCGACATTGGAACTAGACTAAACTTGAAGCACAGACAAACCATGCCTTTCTCAAATAACTCGAGTACTGCCGTGTCCCCCAACTAGTAGTAAATAAATAAAAGAGAAGGGAGCATAAGGGCAAAAGGATTATTTCTGGAACAGGAAGCAATTGTTTCCTATTACCTCCGCACCACCCCAGTCGGTTTAATGAGTCACAAACATGCTCAGGCTGTATCTGAGAAGTTCAAATTAGTTAGTGCGCTGCTCACCAAAAGAGGAGTTCCTTCCAAAGGCGGAGGCTTTAGCGAGAACAGCTTTGCCATAGAAAACCAGTGCATTAACCCAGCATTTTTCTCCAAAGCACAGGAGGCAAATTAATATCCAATTCACATCGGACTAACCCATATAAAACGCAGTTAATGGGAATATGCGGTGGAATAAAAAAAATAAAACAAAGCCAGGGAACAGACAACTTTGGTATGCTAACAAAACTTTTACAGTCCATAGTATAGTTATTATTTTATTGTCCCATCCTGATGGATTTATTTTCTTCCTTCCCCATAAACCGCTTACATCCAAGATGGATATTAAAAGGGATATGTGAGAAATAAACTGGCCAGAAAATCCTTTTATCAATACTCGGCTCCCCCAGGCCAAACCCTTCCAGCCAGATGGAACGGAAGCGCATGCCAGCAAACTATGGGGAAGAGTTATGGAAAGTACTTCGAAGAAGAGTCTGTAAAGGGATTTGGGAGCCAAGGGGACACCGCGGAGTGTACACAACCCTCCAAGACGAGGAGCGGCGGGAAAGGGAAGCCGCCTCCACTAACCTGGGGTCTTTCAAAGGCTTTCACGCTGCAACTCCCATCAACAGAGCCATGTTGCCTTGGCTGCCTTTTAACATTATTTTCGTCACTATTTCATAACTGTAGTTTCGCTCCTGTTATGAATCTTAACTTATACATCTGATCTGCAGGATGTATTTCCATTTACTGAACCAAATTTGGCACAACTACTCAATACACCCACATTTGAATACTGGTGGGATTAGGGGGGATTGATTTTGTCATTTGGGAGCTGTAGTTGCTGGGATTTATAGTTCACCTACAATCAAAGAGCATTCTGAACTCCACCAACGATGGAACTGAACCAAATTTGGCACACAGAACTCCCATGACCAACAGAAAATACTGGAAGGGTTTGGTGCGCATTGACCTTGAGTTTGGGAGTTGTAGTCCACCTACATCCACAGAGCACCGTGGACTCAAACAATGATAGATATGGACCAAAGTTGGCACAAATATTCAAATGACCCAAACACTGGTGGAGTTTGGGGAAAATAGACCTTGACATTTGGAAGTGGTAGGTGCTAGGATTTATAGTTCACTTACAATCAAAGAGCACTCTGAACTCCACCAACGATAGAATTGGGCCAAACTTCCCACACAGAACCTCCATGACCTTTGGCGACCCCTCTGACACCCCCTCACAACCCCCAGGTTGAGAAACACTGATATACAGGATCAGATCATTACCATTTCTAGTCTTGGATTCCCTTTCTCATTTCAAGGTATTTGCACCTGCCATCTGCTTGAGACGTACTACTGGAACCACACTTGGTGCAATGTGTTAAACCCTTGTGTTGTTGAACCGCTGACCAGAAGGTTAGCAATTCAAAGCCGCAAGTCAGGTGAGCTCCTGCCAACCTAGCAGTTCGAAAACATGCGAAGTAGATCACTAGGTACCACTCTGGCAGAAAGATAATAAAGGTGACTGTACAGCCATGGGGAGCAGCAAGAGCTTCCGCTGTCAGCCCCAGCTTGTGCCAACCTAGCAGTTTGAAAACATGCAAATGTGAGTAGATCACTAGGTACCGCTCCAGCGGAAAGATAATAAAGGTGACTATACAGCCATGGGGAGCGTCATGAGCTTCCACTGTCAGCCCCAGCTTGTGCCAACCGAGCAGTTCGAAAACATGCCAATGTGAGTAGATCAATAGGTACAGTTCCAGCGGAAAGATAATAAAGGTGACTATACAGCCATGGGGAGCAGCATGAGCTTCTGCTATCAGCCCCAGCTTCTGCCAACCTAGCAAGTTCAAAAACATGCAAATGTGAGTAAATCAAGAGGGAAGGCAATGGCGATCCTTGCAATCATGCCAGCCACATGACCTTGGAGGTGTCTATGGACAACGCCGGCTCTTCGGCTTAGAAATGGAGATGAGCACCAACCCCCAGAGTCGGATATGATTGGACTTCATGTCAGGGGAAAACTTTTACCTTTATCTATACAGCCATGCTGGCAACGCAACCAGGAGGTGTCTATGGACAACAGGCTCCTCGGCTTGGAAATGGAAACAGAGCACCTCCTCATGGCCAGAATTAAGTACAACCTCCAGAAGGTGGAGATGAAAGGGGAAGCCGCCCCCACCCCTTTGTTTGTGTAGTATATGTCATTGTCATTCAACTGTATTAAAGGCATTGAATGTTGCCTATTTGTGTATGTTGTAATCCGCTCTGAGTCCCCTCTAGGAGCTAGAGCAGAATATAAATAAAGGGTATTATTATTATTATTAATAATAATATTAATATTATTATTATTTGAAACACAACAAGATGAGTCCACAGCAGACAAGATCACTCTGCTGATTGTTGTATTGGATCACATGGCGGACACTTCCCAAGTGTCTAGGACTGTGTGATGTATCGGCGAATAACGCATGCAGATCCCAGTAAGATAGCCTTCTGCAGCTGGCAGATGGTAATTTTGTCAGCGCCAATTGTGTTTAAGTGCAGGCCAAGGTCTTTAGGCACTGCGCCCAGTGTGCCGTTCCCCACTGGGACCAACTTGACTTGTTTGTGCCAGAGTCTTTGCAGTTTGATCTTTAAATCCTCATATTATGTCAGCGTTTCCAGTTGTTTCTCTTCAATCCTGCTGTCACCCGGGATTGCGACATTGACAATCCACACTTTGCTTTTTAACACGATTGTGAGGTCAGGAGTATTGCGCTTCAAAACTCTGTCTGTCTGAATTCAGAAGTCCCAGAGTATCTTGACGTGTTCATTTTCTGTAACATTTTCCAGCTTGTGATCCCACCAGTTGCAGGCAGATGGTATTTGTGGCACAGGTTCCAATGAATCATCTGAGCAAAGTGTTGTGCCTCTGCTTGTAGTCTGTCTAAGCGATCTTCTTGCAGCAGCTCAGGATGGGATCTATTATTTCATCTGCTTCCTTGCAGAGTCTACATTTGGGATCTGTCGCTGACTTTTCAATTTTGGCTTTAATGGCATTTGTTCTAATGACATATTAGTTTTTTGAATACTTTTTCATCTTTAACAAAAACTCAGCCTCACAATGAATTCCCGACTATTAACTCATGTTGGAGGTGCCCAGGCATGTGGTTATGGGAAGAAGAGAAATGGAGGGCATTGTGCCCTCAGATATGAATTCCACACCTCCAATGAGATTTCCTTTCAATATGACTCTAAATATTTCTGTGCTATTCAAAACAAGAACTCATTGACTACAAGGGAAACTTTAGTTTTTCTGGATTACAGTTATGAGATTTCGTCAACGCAAATAGCAACTTTTTCAGGCAGAAAAGGGAAGAAAACGAAACTGGGTTTTTGTAGATTTTTTGGGGCTAGATGGCCATGTTCTAGAGGCATTCTCTCCTGACGTTTCGCCTGCATCTATGGCAAGCATCCTCAGAGGTTGTGAGGTCTATTTTGTAGGGTTTTTGTAGGTTTTTTCAGGCTATATGGCCATGTTATAGAGACATTCTCTCCTGACGTTTAGCCTGCATCTATGGCAAGCATCCTCAGAGGCTGTGAGGTCTATTTTGTAGGGTTTTTGTAGGTTTTTTCGGGCTATATGGCCATGTTATAGAGACATTCTCTCCTGACGTTTAGCCTGCATCTATGGCAAGCATCCTCAGAGGCTGTGAGGTCTATTTTGTAGGGTTTTTGTAAGTTTTTTGGGGCTATATGGCCATGTTCTAGAGGCATTCTCTCCTGATGTTTTGCCTGCATCTATGGCAAGCATCCTCAGAGATTGTGAGGTCTATTTTGTAGGGTTTTTGTAGGTTTTTTCGGGCTATATGGCTATGTTCTAGAGGCATTCTTTCCTGACGTTTCGCCTGCATCTATGGCAAGCATCCTCAGAGGTTGTGAGGTCTATTTCTTCTTGCATAAGAGGGAAAGGCCTTGACTTAGAAGGCGACACAAACTCCTACGATTCCATGAAATGCGAGATTTATAGGGTGAGATTAATAATAAGTTAATAATGACCAGAGGGAATCGAGGAACAGAAATTCCCCAATGCAAGGCCAACGTTAGAATTGACGTTTGGATTTTCATGGCCACACAATTCTTGAACGGCTGGTGATAAGGCCCCGTACCGTTGTTTAACAGACTTCTATAGTTTGAATTACAAGGAAGCATATATGCGGCGGTGGCAAGAGGGAACAATCGCACGGATTCGCCGGGTTACTCCATCTTTTCATAGCGGCCTTTCCCCCCAAACAAGCCCAAGAAGCCCGCGTTTGTAACTGGGGATTTGGTCACACTTCATCACGATGGCGTTTACACAGGGCCCGGCCCAACGCCAAGTGAAAGTTTTACTGTCAGCTCCCTTTGCATGTGCGACTCCTAATCCACATGAAGCCTGCTGGGCGAAAGCCCCACGGTGCAATCGGTGTTAAAACGTGGCAAAGAGAGTGTTTAAAGTTGAGGTTAAATGCCTTTGCCAAGGTATGGGTTTTCTCCACCGGCAAGCTGGGAGTGAGGCATGCCGTTAGGACAAGATCTGGGCCATAAACAGGGATGCCCACCTGTAGGTCAACACTGACTTATGGGAACCCTATCATAGGGTTTTCCGGGCAAGATTAATTTTATCCAACCTGATTTCTTGATGTGTTGTCAAAGGCTTTCTTTATATTTTAAGACAGTGTTTCTCAATCTTCCTAATGCCGCGACCCCTTAGTACAGTTCCTTATGTTGTGGTGACCCCCAACCATAACATTATTTTCACTGCTACTTCATAACTGTCATTTTGCTACTGTTGTGAATCGTCATGTAAATATCTGATATACAGGATATATATTCATTTGTTTGGCACAAATACCCAATACGCCCACATTGGAATACTGGTGGGATTAGGGGGGATTGATTTTGTCATTTGGGAGTTGTAGTTGCTGGGATTTATAGTTCACCTCCAATCAAAGAGCATTCTGAGCCCCACCAACGATGAAATGGACTCAAACAATGATGGATCTGAATCAAACTTGGCACAGATACTCATTATGCCAAAATGTGGACACTGGTGGAGTTTGGGGAAAATAGACCTTCGCATTTGGGAGTTGTAGTTGCTGGGATTTATAGTTCACCTCCAATCAAAGAGCATTCTGAACCCCACCAACGATGGAACTGAACCAAACTTGGCACACAGGACTCCCATGACCAACAGAAAATACTGGAAGGGTTTGGTGGGCATTGACCTTGAGTTTGAGACTTGTAGTTCACCTGTAGACACAAACAATGATGGATCTGAATGAAACTTGGCACAGATACTCTTTATGCTAAAATGTGAACACTGGTGGAGTTTGGGGGAAATAGACCTTGATATTGGGAGTTGTAGTTGCTGGGATTTATAGTTCACCTCCAATCAAAGAGCATTCTGAACCCCACCAACGATGGAATTGAACCAAACTTGGCACACAGAACTCCCATGATCAACGGAAAATATTGGGTTTGGTGGGCTTTGACCTTGAGTTTGGGAGTTGTAGTTCACCTACATCCAGAGAGCACTGTGGACTCAAACAATGATGGATCCGAATCAAACTTGGCACAGATACTCATTATGCCAAAATGTGAACACTGGTGGAGTTTGGGGAAAATAGACCTTCGCATTTGGGAGTTGTAGTTGCTGGGGTTTATAGTTCACCTCCAATCAAAGAGCATTCTGAACCCCACCAACGATGGAATTGAACCAAACTTGGCACACACAACTCCCATGACCAACAGAAAATACTGGAAGGGTTTGGTGGGCATTGACCTTGAGTTTGAGACTTGTAGTTCACCTACATCCAGAGAGCACTGTGGACTCAAACAATGATGGATCCGAATCAAACTTGGCACAGATACTCATAATGCCCAAATGTGAACACTGGTCGAGTTTGGGGAAAATAGACCTTAACATTTGGGAGTTGTAGTTGCTAGGATTTATAGTTCACCTACGGTAGCACAGTGGGTTAAAGTGCTGAGCTTGCTGGTTGAAAGGTTGCAGGTTCAAATCTGGGGAGCAGTGTGAGCTCCTGTTGTTAGGCCCAGCTTCTGCCAACTTAGCAGTCCAAAAGCATGCAAATGTGAGTAGATCTATAGGTATCATTCCATCGGGAAGGTAACGGCACTCCATGCAGCCATGTTGGCCACATGACCTTGGTGGTGACAACACCGACTCTTCAGCTTACAAATGGAGATGAGCACCAACCTCTTCAATGTGAGAAGGGCGGAATATAAATACAGCAAATAAACAAATAAACAAATAAATAAATAAATAAATAAATAAATGTCAAAATCCAAAGGTTCCTGAGAGTCTGACTCACTATATTTCAGCTCGTGTCCCATGAAGAAGCTGTCAGGCCATTGGTCCATCTCCTGTCTATACTGTCCGATAGCAAATTTCCAAGTTTGGGGCCAGGATCTCTCCCTGAAATACAGGATAGTGAACCCTGCTTCTCTTTCTTTCAATATCTGAGTGCGTGCCTCTCTATCCATTCCTGCCCAATCGTGACATTGCCTCCTCCGCCTCCTGCCCTTGGGAGCAGTCCATCACCACCGAGATGGGCAAGGCCGAAGTATTGTTTTGTTCTGCCGGAGAGGTCAAATGGTTTCCAAGGGTTTTAAAGTGCTTTAAATGGTTTTGAATGGTCTGAGATGCCTTTAAAGTGATTTTTATTGATTGCATCCCCACCCTGAGAAGTCCTTAAAGCGATTTCATTGATCGTACCTGCCCTGAGTTTTGCTGATATAGGATGGGTTGGGGTAATGCATAATACATTAGATAGATAGATAGATAGATAGATAGGTAGGTGACAGATAGGTAGACAGTGGTAGAGAGACAGGTAGAAGAGAGGGAGACAGACAGACATCACACACTAACTAAAACACTAACTGGGCCTCCAATCCATTTTTGTGTGTGTCAGGAGTGACTTGAGAAACCCAAACTGCAATGAAATATTTAAAAAACAGTGAGAAAAATATACTATTCGGCCATTACAAATCTAACTAAACAATCCTATTCTGCCCAGATTCAAACCTCTGACCTGTCGGATAATAATATATATAATATATAATAATAATAATAATAATAATAATAATAGCAGCAACAACAACAACAGCAACAATTTTTCATTTGTATACCACTCTATCTCCCCAAGGGGACTCAGGGCAGTTTCCAACATAAATAAATCATGTCTCCTCATGAGGAGCTAGAGTTGACAGAGAGAACTCATCCACGCTTTGCCCAGATTCGAACCTCCAACTTGTCGGCGTTCAGTCCTGCAGGTACAAGGGTTTAACCCATTGGGTCACTTGGGGCTCCACTTCTGAGGATGCCTGCCATAGACGTGGGATAAACATCAGGAGAGAATGCTTCTGGAAAATGGCTATACAGCCCAAAAAACTCACAGCAACAAAGTGGATTTCCTTTTCTATTAATCAACTGGGCTTCCTTCGTATTGTCAAAGGGTTTCATGGCCGGAATCAATGGGTTGTTGTAAGTTTTTTTGGGTTGTAAATCCATGTTCCAGAAGCATTATCTCCTGACATTTCGCCTGCTTTTATGAACCTCACAACATCTGAGGATGCCTGCCATAGATGCAGGCGAAGCGTCAGGAGAGAATGCTTCTGGAACATGGCCATATAGCCCGAAAAACTTACAACAATCCTGGGCTTCCTTCTTCCCCACTTTCTCTCTTTATTTATTTCCTTTCTCTTTGCCCTGATGAACAACATTTCCAACTATATTAGTCGGAGCGACACGAACGCATGTGGCAGCCGTATCACTAACAACAAAACCAATCTAACCTACGAGATTCGAAACAGAAGGCAAAAAGGGGGTGAAACGCAGAATAAGATTTATGCTGCTCGGTTATTTCCCTTTAAATTTCCCCCTCTCTCTAGGGTACAAGCACTTAATATATTGTACTTTCCATTACCTGGTACAAATATAAAACATCTCTGAAAAACACATTTCATCCTCATAACACATTAAAATAACAAGGAATCGGCCGCAGCGGGGATTGATAGATTAACTGTCGCTCACTGATGTTGTGCCACATTAGTTAACAGCAAATTAAGATCAACACACACTCTTTAGGCCTCCTCCATATTTCTTACAAAGGGAAAATTAGACCAGAAATGTACAATTCCGAGCGGCCGGGCTAAATTCCTGTAAGTCGTAATGAGACACAATGGAACATGGCTGAGAGGGGCCATTTCGGCCAGGCCTGGAAGGGCCCTTTAAGCCCCGGTAAGCTCTCCTTCCAAACCCCCAGAGTCCCCCACTATGATCGAGCATCGACTTGACGTGCATGTGTTTTATGTGTTTCCAAGCGTTTACCCGGCGTGTCCTCGCTGTGATCCGAAGCCAAGACTTTTCATCGGCACCCAATTGTTAAAATAAATTCATGTAATGCAATAGCTTTGGGGTTACGTAGTTTTACGCGGTCGCAGATGGCAGCCATGTTCGGAGATATATATATATACACACACACACACACACACACACAAGAACACATGCAGATGAAATATTTTTCATCTAATACATATGCATGATTGTCCAGGTACCAATGAGGTCCCTCATTGAATAAAATGGCATGGCTTCTGTATCAGATGGTGAATCCCCTCTGGGGTAAATACATGAAGTTTGCTATGAGATAGATAGATAGATAGATAGATAGATAGATAGATAGATAGACAGACAGACAGACATATATCTCATAGCAAACTCCATGTACTCAACCCAGAGGGAATTCTCTATCTATCTATCTATCTATCTATCTATCTATCTATCTCATAGAAAACTTCATGTATATATATATTGGTGCTCCATGCAGTCATGCCTATGGTCACATGACCTAGGAGGTGTCTATGGACAACACCGGCTCTTCGGCTTAGAAATGGAGATAAGCACGAACCCCCAGAGTCGGACACAACCTGACTTAATGTCAGGTGAAAAACTTTACCTTTGACAACCTAGCAGTTCGAAAACATGCAAATGTGAGTAGATCAATATGTACTGCTCCAGGAGGAGGGTAATGGTGCTTCATGCATTCATTCTGGCCACATGACCTTGGAGGTGTCTATGGACAGCACCGGCTCTTCGGCTTAGAAATTGAGATGAGCAACCATCCCACGGAGTTGGATACAACTAGACTTAATATCAAGGGAAAACCTTTATCTTTATCTCTGTCAACCTAGCAGTTCGAAAACATGCAAATGAGAATAGATCAATACTTTCCCACTGCTCTGGTGGGAAAGTAACGACACTCCATGCAGTCATGCTGGCCACATGACCTTGGAGATGTCTATGGACAACACCAGCTCTTCGGCTTAGAAATGGAGATGAACACCTACCCCCAGAGTCAGACACAACCTGACTTAATGTCAAGAGAAAACCTTTACCTCTGCCAACCTAGCAGTTCGAAAAAATGCAAATGAGAGTGGATCAATAGGTACCGCTCCGGCGGGAACGTAATGGTGCTCCATGCAGTCCTGCTGGCCACATGACCTTGGAGGTGTCTATGGACAATGCCGGCTCTTCGGCTTAGAAGTGGAGATGAGCACCAACCCCCAGGGTCGGACACGACTGGACAATGTCGGGGGGAAAACTTTACTTTACTATTATTATTATTATTATTATTATTATTATCCTGACACAAAAACAGTATGTCACAGCAAACGAGATCTGTATGCTGGATTTCGTTTCACAAACTCACAAGTCGAACACTTTCCAAGCGTCTAGGACTGTGTGATGTATTTTGGAATGATGCGTGCAGATCCAAGTCAGGTGGCTTTTTGCAGTTGACAGATCGTGATTTTGTCAATGTTTATATGTTTATTGTATATTATTATTATTATTATTATTATTATTATTATTATTATTATTATGAAGGAAGGACAGAATAATCAAAGCCCAGTAAATAGAAGAATTATAAGTAAAGAAAATAACATGCTATTTACAAATAGATGTCTTTTGTCACTTGAGATATATGTATGTATGTATGTATGTATAGGTAAAGGTAAAGGTAATGGTTTTCCCCTCACATTCAGTTGTGTTCGACTCTGGGGGTTGGTGCTCATCTCCATTCCTAAGCCGAAGAGCCAGCATTGTCCGTAGACACCTCCAAGGTCATGTGGCCAGCTCCTCCTTGCTTTCGGCCATCAAAGTGGTATCATCTGCATATCTAAGGTTGTTAATGTTTCTTCCAGCAAATTTTTACTCCAGCCTTGAATGGGGCACTGATACACACACACACCTCCTAGCAGTTTGAAAATATGCAAATGTGAGTAGATCAATAGGTACCGCTCCGGCGGGAAGGTAACGGCACATCATGCAGTCATGCCGGCCACATGACTTTGCAGGTGTCTATGGACAACGCCGTCTCTTTGGCTTAGAAATGGAGATGAGAACCAATCCCCAGAGTCAGACACGACTGGACTTAATGTCAGGGGAAAACCTTTACCTTTACTATCCCTCCTCTAAAAACATGATAGCCATTTTGGTGTGTTTGACCCAGGAACAAACATCCTAGCATATGTATTGTTGGATGAAATCCAGTATCTTTCAGACTAAACCATACTGATTAGAGTTCCTCACTTCGACTGGATCACTTCCTAGGGTCATTTAAAAAAAGAGAAAAAGAAGGGGTCTTCGTACAACCTCTCGTATTATGCTGATGAAAGAGTCCTGGGATTCAGATCATTGGTCTAATGGTTGTCTAATGATTTCCAAATGTTCTGTTCCTTGCTTGCATGGATAGAATTTCCGTCATAGAAAGCACATCTGACTGAAACGGCAATTTAATATAGGCTTGGTTTGGCAGTGTTTCCCCGCTCTCGAAGTGAGCAATAAATATTTTGGAGGCTGCAATAGGAGCACACCATTTTTGTCTACCTTGGGCTGTGTACACAAAAGTTTTCAAAAGGAACAGAGGAACATATCCTATGAGTTTGGTTTGAGTCTTACTACAATTCAAAACTTAAAAGTAGAATTTAAGAGTGACACCTTGTCTCTCTCCTGAGGAATCTGTACAAGGACCAAGTAGCAACAGTCAGAACTGACCACGGAACAACAGACTGGTTCAAGATTGGGAAAGGCGTACGGCAAGGCTGCATCCTCTCACCCAACCTTTTTAACTTGTATGCAGAACACATCATGCGATGTGCGGGGCTGGATGAATGCAAAGCTGGGGTGAAAATTGCTGGAAGAAACATTAACAACCTCAGATATGCAGATGACACCACCCTGATGGCCGAAAGCGAGGAGGAGCTGAGGAGCCTTCTAATCAAGGTGAAAGAAGAAAGCGCAAAAGCCGGGTTGCAGCTAAACGTCAAAAAAACCAAGATTATGGCAACAAGAATGATTGACAACTGGAAAATAGAGGGAGAAACCGTGGAGGCCATGACAGACTTTGTATTTCTAGGTGCAAAGATTACTGCAGATGCAGACTGTAGCCAGGAAATCAGAAGACGCTTACTTCTTGGGAGGAGAGCAATGACCAGTCTTGATAAAATAGTGAAGAGTAGAGACATCAGACTGGCAACAAAGATCCGCCTAGTCAAAGCCATGGTATTCCCTGTAGTAACCTACGGATGTGAGAGCTGGACCTTAGGGAAGGCTGAGCGAAGGAAGATCGATGCTTTTGAGCTGTGGTGTTGGAGGAAAGTGCTGAGAGTGCCTTGGACTGCAAGAAGATCCAACCAGTCCATCCTCCAGGAAATAAAGCCCGACTGCTCACTGGAGGGAAAGATACTAGAGACAAAGTTGAAGTACTTTGGCCACATCATGAGGAGACAGGAAAGCCTGGAGAAGACAATTATGCTGGGGAAAGTGGAAGGCAAAAGGAAGAGGGGCCGACCAAGGGCAAGATGGATGGATGGCATCCTTGAAGTGACTGGACTGACCTTGAGGGAGATGGGGGTGGTAACGGCCGACAGGGAGCTCTGGCGTAGGCTGGTCCATGAGGTCACGAAGAGTCGGAGACGACTGAACGAATGAACAACAACAAGAGTGACATCCCACCCTCACTGTAACCATCCATTTCCCATAGAAAGTTCACAATCAAAAGCCATTTTCTACCAATTTCCCCTGCAATATTGCCTCTGGTAATGGAAAAGAAACTATCTTGGATGCCCACCTACAGAACTATGCGCACAGGCAAAGAAGATCTACAAGCTAGTCTAAACACTTCGCAGAAGCATACGAGAAGCTCGGCCTGTCATTGAACATTGAGAAAAACCAAAGGGCTCTTCCAGCAGTCACCAGCCAATCCCTCTGCAATGTCAGAAATACACCTTAATGGTGTAACACTAGAAAATGTTGACCATTTCCGCTAGTTGGCAGCCACCTCTCCACAAGTCAACACTGACACCGAAATAGTACAATATTGCCTGAGCTCTGTGAGTGCAGCATTTTTCCGAATGAAGCAGAGAGTGTTTGAGGGCCAGGCCATCCGTAGGGATACCAAGGTGCTTGTTTATAAAGCTATTGTCCTCCCAACCCTGCTATACGCCTGCGAGACGTGGACTGTCTACAGAAGTCACATGCAACTCCTGGAGAAGACCACCAGCACTGAAGCGATGGTCCTCCGCCATCAACTCTGCTGGATCAGCCACGTTGTCCGGATGCCCGACCACCGTCTCCCAAAGCAGTTGCTCTACTCTGAACTCAAGAACGGAAAATGGAATGCTGGAGGGCAGGAAAAGAGATTTAAAGATGGGCTCAAAGCCAGCCTTAAAAACTCTGAGAACTGGGAAGCCCTGGCCCTGGAGCGCTTCAGTTGGAGGTCAGCTGTGACCAGCAGTGCTGCAGAATTTGAAGAGGCACAAATGGAGGGCGAAAGAGAGAAACGTGCCAAGAGGAAGGCGCATCAAGCCAACTCTGACCAGGACCACCTTCCACCTGGAAACCGATGCCCTCACTGCGGGAGAAGATGCAGATCAAGAACAGGGCTCCACAGTCACTGGTGGACCCACCACCAGGACACTACACTCGGAGGACCATCATCCTTGGACTACGAGGGATCACCTAAGTAAGTAATTGCCTCTGGTAATGGAGAAGAAACTATCTCGGATGCCCACCTATAGAACTATGACTCAGGAGGCAAAACTTTTTGACCCACCCGCGTATAATACTGTACCACAATTTGGGGACACTTGTGGACTTCGACAAAAAAAAGGACGAATGTGCTCAATAAAATAAATCAAGCCGAACTCTGTTCCTGTGGAGTCTACAAATGCTGGCGAGATAATCAAATCTCGAGGCAGTTGTCTCCTGCCTTTCCAATGGGAGGACCCATTGTGTCGAGATCACACCAACAACAGCTCAGATACTTTCCATAATGGCAACAAAGAGGTGTTTGTTCACAAAGAGGGCTTTGTTAAGGCAACAATAGAGGGTTTAGTGGCAGCTGGGCTCAGGCTGCATATCATAATCAGAATAAAATGACAATGGCCGCTCATTAGAATATAGGACAATTAGAAATGTTGCATTTCTAATCTCCACATCTGCTACCAAACTCTTTCAAACTGAACTTGATGGTACGAAAAAAAAGCCCCACTTCTAGCAGGAGGTCAATTTGTTCTGATTCAAGCTTACTTTAATTGCAGGAGGAAACAAGTGATTTGGCTGAAATAACCATACAATGCGTTAAAAAGACAATTACTGGTGCTCAAACTGGCACGCACACAAGCTTATTTTCCCCTCGTAAGCGGCTGTTGTGTGCCCTCAAAGTCCCATTTTTGGGACTCAACCAAATGGGTTCTCCAGAGTCATCGTCCAAGACCCAAACTGCAATTCAAAAAGCTTCATTACAAAGAAGAAGAGGTGGAAGGTTTGCAGGCAACTAATGCAAAAGACTTTGCCAATAAAAGCTTTTTGATAAAAATATACGGTAGCAGAGACTTTTCTGGGCTGTCTGGGTATGTTCCAGAAGCATTCTCTCCTGATGTTTTATGGTTTATCTGTCCGAACATATCTCTCCTTATGAACTATCTAGGAATTTAAGATCTTCTGGAGATGCCCTCCTCTCTGTCTCGCCTTCTTCACAGGTTCGGTTGGCGGGGATGAGAGATAGGGTCTTTTCAGTGGTGGCCCCTCGGCTATGGAACGCCCTCCCCAGAGATATTAGATTGGCTCCCACTCTCCTAACATTCCGAAAAAAAGTCAAAACCTGGCTTTGTGAGCAGGCTTTCTCAAATGCAATGTAGTAAATAATTACTTGACCTCGGAACGGCTGGACAATTGCAATCGGATAAAGATTCTGGAAATTAGAAACGGAGGATTTATGATTTTATGTTTGTTTGATTTTATTGTTTATGGAATTTTATGGATGTTTAGATGCTTTTTAGTGTTTATATTATGGTGGCATCGAATTGTGCCGGTTTGTCTCCCTCAGGCCGAGAAGGGTGGTATAGAAATTTAGTAAATAAAATAAAATAAAATGTTTATTGTAAGCTGCTCTGAGTCCCTTGGGGAGATGGTGACGGGGTATAAATTTATTATTTATTATTATTACATCTATAGCAGGCATCCTCAGAGGCTGTGAGGTCTGTTGGAAAATTATATATCTGTAGAATGATGCCCAGGGTGGGAGAAAGAACTCTTGTCTGTTGGAGGCAAGTGTGAATGGTGCAATTGGTCACCTTGATTAGCACTGAATGGCCTTGCAGCTTCAAAGCCACTGTTGAATGTTTTTATGTTGAATGTTTTTATATTGTGTAAATGCTATTTTAGACTGTAAGTCGCTCAGAGCACCTTGATGGAGAGCGACTAAAGTGAAGTGAAGTAAATAAAGTGAAGTGAAAGCCTGGCTGCTTCTGGCCTGGGGAGTCATTCAATGGGAGGTGTTAGCTGGCCCTGATTGTTTTCCTGTCTAGACAAGGGGGATCCTCTCACCACTGTTGGGGTCTATTGTATACTATGCAGCTTTGGACATGTCTCCATAGAGACCATGAAACACAGCATTGTCTGGACATGATTCAAGAAGCATAAAAGGCACAGCAGACTCATCCAACCAGAGAAGTCAGCCATAGCAGAGCACCTGATGAACCAACCTGGACACAGCCTATTATTATTATTATTGGAAAACACAGACATGCTGTACAACTCTCACAACCACGATGTCACACTACACACAGAAGCCATTGAAATCCACAACCATGTGGACAATTTCAACAGAAAGTAAGAAACCATGAAAATGGACAAAATCTGGCTACCAATATGAAAAAAAAAATCAATCAGGACAGTAAATAAAGAGCAACACCTAGAAAACATGGGAATTCCAGATGGGGAACAATCAGAGCCAGCTAACACCTCCCAACAAAGGATTCCCCAGGCAGGAAGAAGCCAGGATTTGAAGCTACAAGGCCATTTGATGCTATTCAAGGTGGCCAATAGCCAACATCAGCAGACAAGAGTTCTTTCCCCCACCCTGGACAGTCCACACATATATAAACCCTACTTGCCTCGTTTCCGACAGACCTCGCAACCTCTGAGGATGCCTGCCATAGATGTGGGCGAAACGTCAGGAGAGAATGATTCCAGAACATGGCCAGACAGCCTGGAAAACTCACAGCAACCAAGTGACACCTTTGCTTTCGGATGGTTATATTTTTATGCAGACTTTTCGATGCACAAATTTATCCAAAATATTGTGTATAAGAGGAATGTGAAGCAGAACTCTATAGTTATTCTATAGTTGCTTGGATTGTATCTCCAAGCTACCTTATGATGAACTTGCATGGAGATATACGTATTCCAAAATCGGAGCCAAATCCAAAATGCTTCCCAGTCCCAAGTTTTTCGGAGAAGGGATACATATGGCCTTTCCTGGATCATCATCCACTTTCTTAGATGCAACCACGGAGCACGATATCCAAGCCTCAGGGATATATGCAGATTCACAGTTGTGATCTGAGTGAAATAAAATATGATGTGGAAAGGAGCATTTTAGCTGCAGGAGGACCGAAGGCCAAGATGCTAACGTGGAGTTAGCATATATTTTTACCAAGGCTGTTACATGAGCAAAGAAACTTCGGCAGATCAATTGCATTAGCCAGCTAATTGCTCTGAAATGACCTGCACAGGAGAAATACAATAACTGTTAAGATAAGAAACTCACGTTTGTTTGTAGAGGATATATATATATATATATATATATATATATATTTATTTATCCCCATACCAAAAAAGGGAAATGCGAAAGACTGCTCAAACTTCCGTACAGTGGCCCTTATTTCTCATGCCAGTAAGGTAATGCTCAAGATCCTGCAAGGAAGACTCCAGCAATACATGGAGCGAGAGTTGCCAGATGTTCAAGCTGGGTTTAGAAAAGGCAGAGGAACGAGAGACCAGATTGCCAATATCCGCTGGATAATGGAGAAAGGCAGGGAGTTTCAGAAAAACATCTACTTCTGCTTCATTGACTATTCTAAAGCCTTTGACTGTGTGGATCATAATAAATTGTGGCCAGTTCTTGGTGGGATGGGCATACCAAGCCACCTTCCCTCTCTCCTGAGGAATCTGTACAAGGACCAAGTAGCAACAGTAAGAACTGACCACGGAACAACAGACTGGTTCAAGATTGGGAAAGGCGTACGGCAAGGCTGCATACTCTCACCCAACCTTTTTAACTTGTATGCAGAACACATCATGCGATGTGCGGGGCTGGATGAATGCAAAGCTGGGGTGAAAATTGCTGGAAGAAACATTAACAACCTCAGATATGCAGATGACACCACTCTGATGGCCGAAAGCGAGGAGGAGCTGAGGAGCCTTCTAATCAAGGTGAAAGAAGAAAGCACAAAAGCCGGGTTGCAGCTAAACGTCAAAAAAACCAAGATTATGGCAACAAGAATGATTGACAACTGGAAAATAGAGGGAGAAACCGTGGAGGCCGTGACAGACTTTGTATTTCTAGGTGCAAAGATTACTGCAGATGCAGACTGTAGCCAGGAAATCAGAAGACGCTTACTTCTTGGGAGGAGAGCAATGTCCAGTCTCGATAAAATAGTGAAGAGTAGAGACATCAGACTGGCAACAAAGATCCGCCTAGTCAAAGCCATGGTATTCCCTGTAGTAACCTACGGATGTGAGAGCTGGACCTTAGGGAAGGCTGAGCGAAGGAAGATCGATGCTTTTGAGCTGTGGTGTTGGAGGAAAGTTCTGAGAGTGCCTTGGACTGCGAGAAGATCCAACCAGTCCATCCTCCAGGAAATAAAGCCCGACTGCTCACTGGAGGGAAAGATACTAGAGACAAAGTTGAAGTACTTTGGCCACATCATGAGGAGACAGGAAAGCCTAGAGAAGACAATTATGCTGGGGAAAGTGGAAGGCAAAAGGAAGAGGGGCCGACCAAGGACAAGATGGATGGATGGCATCCTTGAAGTGACTGGACTGACCTTGAGGGAGCTGGGGGTGGTAACGGCCGACAGGGAGCTCTGGCGTAGGCTGGTCCATGAGGTCACGAAGAGTCGGAGACGACTGAACGAATGAACAACAACAACAACATATATATATATATATATATATATATATATATATATATATATATATATATATGAAGTGATGTTCTCTATAGTTTCTCCCATGGGAAAGAATGCTGTTTCCCCCCCTGCAAGGTGCTTGCTAATGTGATTTCTGTATTATAAATTATGAACTTTGAAAAGCCTGTTGGACAGAGGCATCTTTTGCAGCTGAACAAGATGTTACTCATCGATTCGTTGAAAGGGCTGCAGCCACCACCAATATATTAGTTTGCAAAGGGACCTGACACAAAAATGCCAGTCATGCCCAGTCTGAGGATGCTCTGTTCCACATCCAACCACAACACACAGCATGCCATGGCCACTAAGTGCCTAGAAAGATTACCTGGGAAGGAATCCCACTGGAGCATTGCAGCACGCCCAAATACCTGGATATAATAATAATAATAATAATAATAATAATAATAATAATTCTTCCACAATATGAGGATTTAAAGATCGAACTGCAAAGACTCTGACACAAGCCAGTAAAGGTGGTCCCAGTGGTGATCGGCACACTGGGTGCAGTGCCTAAAGACCTTGGCCTGCACTTAAACAAAATTGGCGCTGACAAAATTACCATCTGCCAGCTGCAAAAGGCCACCTTACTGGGATCTGAATGCATTATTCACCGATACATCACACAGTCCTAGACACTTGGGAAGTGTCCGACGTGTGATCCCATACAAAAGCCAGCAGAGTGATCTCTGCTGTGGACTCATCTTGTTGTGTTTCAAATAATAATAATTTTATTTGACTAGTCATATGACCATTTCAAAATTAACTGGGAGTTACCCTGGACCGTGCTCTGACCTACAAGAAGCAATGCTTGACTATCACACAAAAAGTGGGTGCTATAAACAATAGCATAGGAAAGCTGACTGGCACAACCTGGGGACCACAACCAGATACAATGAAGACATCTGCCTTTGCGCTTGGCTACTCTGCTGCTGAGAATGCATGCCCCGTGTGGAACACATCTCACCACACTAAAACAGTGGATGTGGCTCTTAATGAGTCATGCCGCATTATCACAGGATGTCTGCGCCCTTCACCACTGGAGAAATTATACTGTTTAGCCAGTATTGCACCGACAACATTAGAAAATGTTGACCATTTCCACTCCCTTGGAAGCCACCTCTCCACAAAAGTCAACACTGACACTGAAATACTGAGCTCTGTGAGTGCAGCTTTCTTCTGAATGAAGCAGAGAGTGTTTGAGGACTGGGACATCGGTAGGGATACCAAGGTGCTTGTTTATAAAGCTATTGTCCTCCCAATCCTGCAAGACGTGGACTGTCTACAGACATCACATGCAACTCCTGGAAAAGACCACCAGCACTGAAGCGATGGTCCTCCACGATCAACTCCGGTGGACTGGCCACGTTGTCCGGATGCCCGACCACCGTCTCCCAAAGCAGTTGCTCTACTCCGAACTCAAGAACGGAAAACGGAATGTTGAAGGGCACGAAAAGAGATTGAAAGATGGGCTCAAAGCCAACCTTAAAAACTCTGGCATAAAGACTGAGAACTAAGAAGCCCTGACCCGTGAGTGCTCCAGCTGGAGGTCAGCTGTGACCAGCAGTGCTGTAGAATTTGAAGAGGCACGAATGGAGGGCGAAAGAGAGAAACGTGCCAAGAGGAAGGCGCGTCAAGCCAATCCTGACCAAGGCCGCCTTCCACCTGGAAACCGATGCCCTCACTGTGGGAGAAGATGCAGGTCAAGAATAGGGCTCCACAGTCATCTACGGACCCACCAGTACACTGACCTTGGAAGACGATCCTACTCGGATAACAAGGGATCGCCTAAGTACCTGACCTCAACCAATAATGAAAGGACCAAGGCAGTGACATCTCCAGCGCATCCCCTGTTTGGATACCAGCCAGCACACCAATGCCTTAAATCAAGATTTTTTCCCCTAAGATCTACAGAGATACTTGCAGGAACACCTCAGCAAGCAAGAGTCCAAAAGTGGCAGGCTGAAACCCGGAACCCCAATCCATGGCTGATACTGAACGATAGACTCCCCCAGGCACACAGAAAACTGGGCAAGTTGGAAGGTGCTGAGCTGCAGAGCCAACCTGAAGAAATGAGAGCACAAAGTGAAGTCCACGACATGCAAGTGCATAGAAGACCAAACCACAGACCACCCATTACAATGCAACCTGAGCCCTGCCACATGCACAATGGAGGACCTCCTTATAGCAACACCACAGGTACTCCAAGTGGCCAGTTTTTGGTCAAAGGACATTTAATATAATGCCAGGTGTTTAAACTTTGTGTTTTTAAAATACATTACACTGTACCCTTGGTTTGCCTCTGATACGATAAGTAAATAAAATAAATCTAGAAATCCCCAAGAGCCCCAATGCAATTCTATGGTTTGCTTCCAGCACAAATTGACCATGGAGTTATAGATAGAAGATATAGATAGAAGAGAGGCAAGAGTGTTAAAAGAGCATGGGATGTCTTTGCTCCCAAACGGAGACTTTAAAAAAAAAACCCAAAACTTAAATCTTCCTGTTTTGTCTACTCTGGAAAATTAGAGTTTCAAAGCTGCTTTGGACTGCTGTCTTATCATTTCTGCTGCCGCTTTAATTGACGCTTTGACACTGATGCTTTCTGATTTTATTGTTCTTGCTCTGTTGTCAACTGGCCTGGAAACATTTATTTTGAAGGGCAGCATGCAAATCCAGAACGTAAATAAATAAATCGGGTGACAGCTCCTGGTTGCTGAAGGGCCTCTGCTTAAGCAGCTCAGAGAGAGGTTCATCTATTACAGAGAAGCAAGACTGGCAGCCGTCTCTTCTCAGGGACCAAGGAAGTGAGCAGTTGCCTTGTTTTGCTGGGAAAGTATTATCCCAAGAAGGATCTTGATGGATCACATGTTGTCGAGCATCCAGTTCCTCCAGTGGTCAACTCAATATCCCAATAGGAACCCCAAAATACTCTCAGAGCAACTGGCATCCCTAGGTCTTCAAACTTCATTCCCATTGGGTTGTTGTATGTTTTCCTGGCTATTTGGCCATGTTCCAGAAGCATTCTCTCCTGACGTTTTGCCTTCATCTCTGGCAGGCATCCTCAGAGCTTGTGAGGTCTGTTGGAAACTAGGAAAAGGGGGGTTATATATCTGTGGAAGAATGTCCAGGGTGATAGTAAGTCATGAGAAGACATGACTTGCTTGGAAAGGTAGTAATGTTGGGAAAGGTGTAAAGAAGACTACATTATAGATGGATAGTAGTGATGAGAAGACACAACGTACTTGGAAAGATGGCAATGTTGGGAAAGGTGTAAGGAAGACTGCATTATAGATGGATAGTAGTCATGATAGTAAATCATGAGAAATGACACTTGGAAAGATGGCAATGTTGGGAAAGGTGCAAGGAAGACTACATTATAGATGGATGGTAGTCAAGAGAAGACAAGACTTACTTGGAAAGATGGTAATGTTGGGAAAGGTGTAAGGAAGACTGCATTATAGATGGATAGTAGTGATGAGAAGACACGACTTACTTGGAAAGATGGTAATGTTGGGAAAGGTGCAAGGAGGACTACATTATAGATGGATAGAAGTCGTGATAGTAAGTCATGAGAAGACACGACTTACTAGGAAAGATGAAAATGTTGGGGAAGGTGCAAGAAAGACTACATTATAGATGGATAAGACTTCATGATAGTAAGTCATGTGGACACATGACTTACTATGGGAAAGGTGTAAGGAAGACTACATTATAGATGGATAGAAGTCATGATAGTAAGTCATGAGAAGACACGACTTACTTGGAAAGATGAAATGTTGGGAAAGGTGCAAGAAAGACTACATTATGATGGATAAGACTTCATGATAGTAAGTCATGTGAACACATGACTTACTATGGGAAAGGTGTAAGGAAGACTACATTATAGATGGATAGAAGTCATGATAGTAAGTCATGAGAAGACACGACTTACTTGGAAATATGAAAATGTTGGGAAAGGTGTAAGGAAGACTACATCATAGAAGGATAGAAGTCATGATAGTAAGTCAAGAGAAGACATGATACCTAGAAAGATGGAAATGTTGGGAAAGGTCCAAGGAGTACTACATTAAAATGGATAGAAGTCATGATAGTAAGTCATGAGAAGACACGACTTACTTGGAAAGATGGAAATGTTGGGAAAGGTGTAAGGAAGACTGCATTATAGATGGATAGAAGTCATGATAGTAAGTCAATTGAAGACATGATACCTAGAAAGATGGAAATGTTGGGAAAGGTGCAAGGAGTACTACATTATAGATGGAACGAAGTCATGAAAGTAAGTCATGAGAAGACATGACTCTTGGAAAGATGGAAATGTTGGGAAAGGTGCTAGGAAGACTACATTATATATGGATAGACTCAATCCAGGAAGCCATAGCTTTGTGTTTGAAATACCTAAGAAGATGGGAACCCATAGAAGTTTCCCATTCGTAAATCAAAGTCAACTTGACGGTACATAACAACAGCAAAACATTTTCCATTTGCTTTGGACTGCTATATCTAAATTACAGATAAAACCGAATTGCAGGTTAGCAATTAGACTAATGGGTGTGAGACAAGAAATATAGAATCCAAAAAAATCTAAGATGACCCAATGGTTTTCATCATATCTTTGGAAAAAAAAAGTTTGTCTCCTCCTCAATTTGTCTACTCACACAATTTCCTAAACCAGCTTATCAGGCTAAATCCACGGAAAAAACCTTAACGGATCAGGATTTCATTTCGGGCGCTGCAAAAACTTCGGTCGCGGCCAAGTCTTATCAGCTATGCTGGCAGACAGATTACAGAAGATGCGCTCCAGGATCAAGTACGAAGCACCACCCAGCTTAAACCAATTACGCACTTAGGGGCAAAGTTGTCAAACCGCAGATGATTGCCAAATCCGTACATTTAATTTTCTTGGCACGTAGATATTTTCGTGGGGAATTATACAGCTTTGGGGGGCAGGAGGGGGGAAGACAGCTGGTTAAAATAACAACAAAAATAACTATTTAAAACCACGATGCGAATAAGCGGGATGTAAAACAATGAAGCCAAGTGGAACGTAAATAATGAAGGCCGCAAAGGTTGGGGCGGGGAAGAAACCCACGTTGGACTCATGATGGGATTTGATTTCTTCCTCGAAGGCAACACTTTAGCGCTGCCTGTGTTTACTTGTTGATGGATATTTCCATTCATTATCTTGACATCTCGTTCTCGGCTCCTTTTAAAAGGAGAAGCGGTGTTTGGTCGCACAATAATCCTGATCTGCCCTAATTATGCTTCGCGGGATCGGAGGCTCGAAAATGGAAGGCTAAGAGGCAGGGAAGTGTAAATGTTTGTTTCTGGGACTCAGTCTTCCCCTATCCCAGTAATACGTGGCATTCTCCAAACATACAACCAAGACCAACAAAGAGGAAAATGCACATACTGTACCATTGCACCCCGCATAATTAGCAATTATTTCCCGCACACTCCCCAACCCAAAAATCTGTTGCAAACCAAGGGGACGAAACATTAATGAGCTACTTCTGGGGTATTTGCCCCGTCTAATGGGTTTGCATAATAATGAGGCCCAATCTGCTGGAAAACACATAATGGACAAATTAATAAGGTAGTCATTTTTTTTTGTGGCCTGACAACGCTTAATACAGTTTTGTAATCTGCTCAAGACAAAGGCCAGTCGCTCAGACGCAAGCGATTATGCATTCGCGTGGCAGATGAAATCTTTATTAAACAGAATGATGAATCTGATTAGCATGCGATAACAAATATACAGTCCGCAGGGGGAGAAACGCGAACGCCGCCACCTCCCGCAAGCCTCCCTCACGCCGACTCTTAAGGCTTTGCGGAGATTGAGGTCAGACTGGTATTCCCAAAAGGCGCATTAAGCTAAAAGTTTGCCAAATGTGGCAACGCGATGAACAAAACAATATCCTGTTATATTAAAGGGAGAGAGAGAGCGTGAAAAGGCCGCCTGCCCCGACAGATGATGGTCTAATCAACAATGGTTAACAAACCCTCAAATAACTTTAGAAAGGAAAAAAAAATCCCTAAAAGCATAACAGAAAATAAAGAACAACACTCAAAAACTGGGGAACTCCAGACAAAAAACAACCAGGGCCAACTAATCACCTCCCAATAAAGAATTCCCCCAGGAAGTAAGAAGCTACATCTTGAAAACTACTAGGCCATTAAATGCTAATCAAGGTGGCCAATTCCTACGTTCACACCTCTGTCTGCTTCCAAACACACTTGTAGACATGCATCATTTCGTGACACAGTAATTCAGGTGTACTACTAAAGTGGAGGTTAAACCAAACCCTTTTTAAGAGAGACGGGAACATACACAGATTGTAATTACGAAATGTATGGGGACAAAACAAATCTTAAGGTGCACAATTTATTTATTTAGTTCATTTCTACCCTGCCTTTCTCAACCCCGGAAAGGACTCAAGGCAGTTCACAAGTGAATCAAAGTAAACCAAATAGATTCAATCAGATTGCAAGGATGACAATAACCAATTCACCTGCCATTATGTGACACGTCTAATGTGACAAGACACAGAATTTGGAAAGCTATGCCACATTGAGACGTAGAGGATTTCAATGGGTTGGCTTTCATGGCCAGAATCACTGGGTTGCGTGAGTTTTCCGGGCTGTCTGGTCATGTTTGAGAAGCATTCTCTCCTGACGTTTCGTACACATCTATGGCAGGCATCCTCAAAGGTTGTGAGGTCTGTTGGAAACTAAGCAAGTGGGATTTATACATCTGTGAAATAATGTCCAGGGTGGGAGAAAGAAATCTTGTCTGTTTGACAAGAGTTCCCAACAAAGGATTCCCCCAGGCAGCAACCAGGCAGGCTTTGAAGCTGCAAGGCCATTGAATGCTAACCAAGCTGGCCAACTGCAACATTCACACTTGCTTCAAGCAGACAAGAGTTTGCCTGGACATCTGTGGTAGATCAACCAGGCTGATGGTTTAACTGATGAATTAAGAGAGGATAGTGGGATTTCCTGTGGCATAAAGTGATGGGCTGTCAAGTCTGGGAAAATCAGGTCTAGGAAATTATATTCCTCTCTGTGAGAAAACTGGCCAGTCGGAGGAGTCAGAAGTAGCAACAGCAGATAAGGAATCGAGTGAAGAGCTGAGGGATAAGGAAGGTTCCCAGGAAAAACCACCCATAGCTATGGAGATCAACAAAAGTCCTTGTTTACAAATCAGAACCCAAAACAGATTATTCTGGTCTGAGATATTACGTGGGAAAGTTGTGGAGAAAATTCACGAAAGAAGTAACTTATTTATTTATTTAAAACATTTATATTCCGGCCTTCCCACCCCGAAGGGGACTCAGGGTGGACTCAGGGTGGAGCACAGAATATACACGGCAAACATTCAATGCCGGGACACAGATTCATATACAATACATAAACATTAAAAAACATTTATCAAAATATTAAAATACACCATTTAAAACCGTCCTTGTCATCCGCGTCAAATCATTGGCCTGGTCATCTTTCCTATTGCTGATTTATTGCCCTGTCCCGAAAGCTTGGTCACACAGCCAAGTTTCGACCATCCTTCTAAAGGACAGGAGGGAGGGGGCCGACCTGATCTCACCAGGAAAGGAGTTCCATAGCCGGGGAGCAATCACCAAGAAGGCCCTGACTCTCACCCCTCCAATCGTGCCTGTGACAATGGCAGGACGGAAAGCAGGGCATCCCCAGAGGATCTTAATCTCCGCAATGGTTCATAGGGGGAGATGAGTTTGGACAGGTAATCGGGGCGGGGGCCGTAATGCTTTCATGGATGCCTATTAAACAACAAGTTGTTTACCTTAAGGGCAGTACAGGCAACACTGCGTTAGAGTGAGAACCTCAGCCTGAGTTCTCTTGTGCTTAGTTCAAGTCAAGCTTTGGTTTTGGATTTTAATATCCTGGAAGTTTCCTATCATGTACACCTGATCAAGTCAGGCAGGACTGAAGACCGACAGGTCGCAGGTTCGAATCCAGGGAGAGGCGGATGAGCTCCCTCTATCAGCTCCAGCTCCTCATACGGGGACATGAGAGAAGCCTCCCACAAGGATGATAAAAAAAATCAAAAATCATCCGGGCGTCCCCTGGGCAACGTCCTTGCAGACGGCCAATTCTCTCACACCAGAAGCGACTTGCAGTTTCTCAAGTTGCTCCTGACACGACAAAAAAAAAAAAACCTGATCAGGTTTTTACTCGTTATACCTTCTTGTGGACTTATGCTATACCTGTGATTTTGGGCTGTTCCTGGACTTTGTCATCTTTGGAACTGTATGAGACATTTGGGTTATTATTTGGTTATCACCTATTGCTAAATCTTTCTGGATTATATATCTTCCTTTCTTATTCCTGCTTTTTTATATGCTTTTTATGTGTTTCACAATAAACTGTTTGCTTATATTCCCGGGCTCTGGTGTGGTGCAGTGGTCATAGGTGTTTCCAGGCCTGGAGTGCAACAGCCACATGACCCTAAGGCAACGCAGGCTCTCGGGCTGTCAATGTCTCCAACACTTTCCCCAGCCTTCTCTTCCACATCTTTTAACTTCCTATTAGACTCCAAACCAAATCACTAAAAGCAGTAAAGGAAATGGATATTTTTTAAAACCTCAAAATACTTTCAAGAACGAAAGAAAAGGCCTGAAGTCAATTTCGTATGTCAACAATGTCTGAAATTCTTTTAGCCTTTTTCCTGTATCTTTTTCCCTCGTAAACATACAATACCCTAGAATTAAAGGTATCCCTCATGCCAAAAGCGAGCTGGTTTTACTGCCTACTCTCGCAGACGTCTGTCTAAATGCAGTTTTACTGCAGGAGGTCGAATTTCACGCACAAAACCTACAGAAACCTTGAAGACACACATTTTTGCTATAATTTTTGGTTCCCTAACAGCTCACATCTCCCATTAGGGGAGATATGGTTAAACAGGTTGTCTCTTTCCTGTTCAACTTTAAAGGAACTTTTTGAAAAATTCAATTTTTATTTCAGGCCAGGCTAAACTTCACAAGCCACGTTTATTGAAATGCCTATGCTCATAAAATTATGATAACTACTAAATAACGGACATTTGAAACCAAGGAGCGTTGTGGGGTGTTGCACCCCATCAAAGCAACAAACAACGGAAACGGAAAGCAAATTCTAACCTGAGAGATCCCTTACAATGTATGGTCAGAAAGGAGTCACATTGAGTTCAACGGGGCTTAATACAGACTGCAGTTTTAGACTTGATGTGGCTAAGAATAATTTCCCTCTAATAAGAGCTGTTCTAAAACTGGAGTTGCATTCAGTTGCAAGAAGAATATATACAGGGTTGCTGTGAGTTTTCCGGGCTGTCTAGCCATGTTCCAGAAGCATTCTCTCCTGACATTTTGCCCACATCTATGGCAGGCATCCTCAGAGCTTGTGAGGTCTGCTGGAAACTAGGCAAGTGGAGTTTATATATCTGTGGAATAATGTCCAGGGTGGAAGAAAGAACTCTTGTCTTTCTTCGCAGGCGCGATTGATGGGGACGAGGGAGAGGGCCTTCTCGGTGGTGGCCCCCCAGCTCTGGAACTCACTTCCCAGGGACATCAGACATGCTCCAACTCTGGCAGTTTTTAGGAGGAGCCTGAAAACATGGTTATTCCAGTGTACCTTCCCAGAATAAGGAAAACTCTCAGCAATATGCCCTCAAATGCACTTCACCACTGATTTAGGACTGACTGCGTTTCAAATCTCTCTGAAAATCCTTTCCCAGTTATATCCTACTTTGTTCACATCAGCATTATTTTTTAATTTTAATCTATTAAATTTGGCCAGGCCATTGGTTTTAAATGCTTGTATGTCACTGTTGATTGTTTTTTGCCAATCTTTTGTTTATGTGATTTCTTTGAATTGTATTGTATTGATTGTTTTATTGATGTTTTGTTTATTGATGTATTGTGGGCTTGGCCTCATGTAAGCCGCACCGAGTCCCTTGGGGAGATGGTAGCGGGGTACAAATAAAGTATTATTATTATTATTATTATTATTATTATTATTATTGTCTGTTGGAGGTAGGTGTGAGTGTTTCAGTTGGCCACCTTGATAAGCATTAAATGGCCTTGCAGCTTCAAAGCAGAGCACTTGATGAACCAACCTGGACACAGCATATGATTTGAGAAGACAGAAATGGGGGACCACTCTAACAACCACCATGTCAGATGACACAGATAAGCCACTAAAATCTACAAGCACATAGACAATTTCAACAGAAAGGAGGAAACCATGAAAATGAACAAAATCTGGCATTGTTGTTGTTATTATTTTAAAAACTCTAAAAATCACAACAGTAGACAAAGGAACACTCTGAAAATGGGAATTCCAGATGGAAAATTATCAGGGCCAGCTAATACCTCCCAACAAAGGATTCCCCAGGCAGGAAGCAGCCAGGCTTTGAAGCTGCAAGGCCATTCAATGCTAATCAAGGTGGCTATTTGCAACATTCACACTTGCCTTCAACAGACAAGAGTTCTTTCTCCCACCCTAGACATTATTCCACAGATATACAAACCCCACGTGCCTAAGTTTCTCAAATGCCCGCTCAAATAGCCATGTCTTAAGGTTCTTCTGGAATGATAGGAGCAAGGAAGCTGATCTAATCTCCCTAGGAAGGGCGTTCCATAGCCGAGGGGCCACCACGGAGAAGGTCCTGTCTCTCGTTCCTGCCAACGTACTTGTGATGATGGTGGGACCGAGAGCAGGACCTCCCCAGATGATCTTAAAGTCCTCGCAGGTTCATAAGGTAGGTTGGGCCAGAACAGTCTTAAATGGATCCATGTGAACATATGAGGCTAAGGAAGGGCACAGAGAAGGGAATGCAAGGAAGGCAACTGCAAATGTTCAGTGAGTGTCCTTTGAAACTCATTTTTTGTATTTTATTGATTGTTTATTGATGTTGTGTTTATTGATGTTTTGTTTGATGTACTTTGGGCTTGGCCTCATGTAAGCCGCACTGAGTCCCTTGGGGAGATGGTAGCGGGGTACAAATAAAGTTTATTATTATTATTATTATCCGCTTGAAGGCATAAAATATCTTGCTTTCACCTTACAAGGAAATATTTTGATGTAGCTTTACTATAGCTGCATGGAAATATTTGCTTATTTCAAACTAAAATTTAAAAAAATGCACTCCATACTCTTACTATATTTGGGAAAGGTTTGCTTTCTGAATTGCAGCTCCCAAAATCCCTACACTGGTCCTACATTGTCCATGTATTCTTGGGGCTGTAAACACCAAAGTAACTTTTCTAAGCTCTGGGACAAGTCAGGCCTGCTATTTGGAAAATCTATTGGTCGTGGTAGAGATTTTAAGTTATTGGAAATGTAATTTCTCCAAGCACCATACAAGAATGTATTGTCAAAGTCTTTCATGGCTAGAATCACTGGGTTGTTGTAGGTTTTTCGGGCTATATGGCCATGTTCTAGAAGCATTCTCTCCTGACGTTTCGCCTGCATCTATGGCAAGTATCCTCAGAGGTTGTGAGACCTCACAACCTCTGAGGATGCTTGCCATAGATGTAGGTGAAACGTCAGGAGAGAATGCTTCTAGAACATGGCCATATAGCCCGAAAAACCTACAACAACCCACCATGCAACAGTTTTACAAGTTTACACACACCAAAACATAATAGAAAATGACAAATAATAGCAATATCTGGCAACATTGCTTCAGAAAACACAACAATATAGCAGCTACAAAATAGAAAGGACCAGTAGCAAACTCACAATCAAATTGCCGCTCCAAGGGCTAAATCCAAGGATGTGAAAAGTTGTCTCAAAGTTCAAGGAGAGGTCTAGTTGTTAGGCAATTGTACACAACTTGCCCAAGTTTGTTTTCTAAGAGCAGGGACAAAGGCAAACTCTTAGAACAAGAAGTCTCCCCCATCCAAAGCACAGCTGTGGGTTATTAAGACTTTCAGGTTCAGCAAAGGAAGACTCCATTTGGGAGGAAAGCAGGATGCCAACTTCCTGGCTGGGGCTTCTGGGAATTGAAGTCCAAAATAGTTGAAGGCCCTAAGGTTGAGAACATCTAATCCAGATCCTGTCCTAACTACAAGGGAGGGTCAAAAAGTAATACCTCTGTTGCTCTAACTTTTCTTTCTTTCCCAGCTACTGGACTATCTATGCATGATAGGATAGAGCAGTGTTTCTCAACCTGTGGGGTTGGGACCCCGGGGGGGGGGGGTTGTGAGTGGGTGTCAAAGGGGTCGCAAAAGACCATCAGAAAACACAGTATTCTCATGGGTGTTCTGTGCAGGAAGTTTGTACCAATTCTAAAATTGGTGGGGTTCAGAATGCCCTTTGATTGTAGGTGAACTATAAATCCCAGCAACTACAACCCCCCTATATCAACTCTATTTTCCCCAAACTCCACCAGTGTTCACATTTGAGCACATTAGGTATTCATTCCAAGTCTGGCCCAGATCCATCAATGTTTGAGTACACTGTGCTCTCTGGATGTAGGTGAACTTCAACTCCCAAACTCAAGGTCAATGCCCACCAAACCCTTCCAGTATTTTCTGTTGGTCATGGGAGTTCTGTGTGCCAGGTTTGGTTCAATTCCATCGTTGGTGGAGTTCAGAATGCTCTTTGATTGTAGGTGGACTACAAATCCCAGCAACTACAGAAGGAAGGGAAAGAGGAAGGAAAGAGAGGAAGGAAGGACAAAAAGGAAGGAAGAAGGAAAAAGAAGAAGGAAGGGAGAAGGAAAGGGAGGAAGAGATGGATGAAAGGAAGGAAGGAAGGAAGGATAAAGGAAATAGGGAAGGAAGGAAAGACAAAAGTAAATGAAGGAAGGAGAAAGAGGGAGAGAGGGACGGAAGGAAGGAAGGATGAAAGGGTGGAATGGATGAATGGAAGGAGAAAGAGGGAGGAAAGGAGAAAGGTAAGGAGGAAAAGAGAGGGAAGGAAGGACAAAACGGAGGGAAGGACAGAAGGGAAGAAAGGATGGATAAATGGATGGACGGATGGATTGGAGGGAGGGAAGGAAGGAAGGAAGGAGTGAAAGAAGGAAGGACGAATGGGTGAAAGGGAATGGAGGGAGCAAGAGAGAGGGAGGCAAGGGAGGGAGGAAAGAGAAGGAAGGAAGGAACGAAGGAAGAAGAAAGAGGGAGGGAAGAGGGATGAAAGGCAGGACGAAAGGGTGGAAGGGAAGGATGGAAGGAGAAACAGAGAGGGAAGGGATGGAGAGAAGGGGAAAAGAAAGAGAGATGGGAAGGAAAGGAGGGAGGACCAAAGGGAGAGAAGGATGGAAGGGAAGGGAAGATGAATGGATGGATAAATGGATTGGAAGGGAGAGAGGGAGAAAAAATGAAAGATGAAAGGGTGAAAGGGAATGGAGGGAGCGAGAAAGAGGGAGGTGAGGGAAGGAGCAAAGAGAAGGAAGGAAGGAAGGAAGGAAGGAAGGAAGGAAGGAAGGAAGGAAGGGAGGGAGGGAAGGGAAGGAAGGAGGGAGGGAGGGAGATAGAGGGAAGTAGGGAAGAGAGGAAGGATGAAAGGGAAGGTGAAAGAGGGAGGGAAGGAGGAAGGAAAGACAGAAGGAAGGATAGGATGGTAAGAGAGAGGAGGGCCTGAGAAAAGAGCCCAAGGGGCCACAGCCAGCCCCCGGGCCAGTATTTGCAGCCTGAGGCAGTGGCTTCACTTTGCCTGAAAGGAGGGTTGGCCCTCTAATCAGTTTCCCAACTCAAGCTCACCCAAAGACTGTTTTAGGAATGACTACTGTCGGGGCAACCCTGCAGTTCGTTTTCCTCTGATCTCACTGTTTACAATCCCAACAATAACAAGACCCACCAATGTGTATAGAGACTTGTCAATGGGGGATAACACTTCATGCATCTCATGAAGTCAGCTGTGTCCACAAAAGACAACCCAATAATAAACCTGTTAAGTTTTTAAGGTGCCATAAAACTCATTGTTGTTTTTCCCAAGAAGCCTTTCAAAACAAGTCTGTGACAGGTTCTGCTGTTCAAAGAAAAGTGAAATGTTCCATTGGAGACACACACACAAAACACAGAATGTTTTGGACGTGCTTAGAACAGCTTTTAGGACGCCAGCCAAAGTTTGTAACGTTATGGAGATACCTGCAGGGTCTCTTTTTGTCTTCTGATGTAACTGCATGCCGATAAACTGTCTAGGTTTCTTTTAGGAGTGCAAGCCATGCTTGAGCTGTGGTGTACCTCACTGTCATCTCCTGCCAAGGGAGCCAAGTCACAGGTGCAGCCCTTCATAGGTCCACCCCCCCCCCCGGCCAATGTTTACCTTATGGAAGAGCTTCTGGCCTCTGTACTTCCAGAAAAGGGGTCCAAAAAATGAAGGACTGACCCCTAAATAAGATGTCTTCCTCCCATGAAATATTCCTAGTAAAAATAAAGGTTTCCCCTTGACATTAAGTCTTGTTGAGTTCAGCTCTGGGGGTTGGTGTTAATCTCCATTTCTCAGCCAAAGAGCCGGCGTTGTCTGTAGACACCTCCAAGGTCATGTGGCCCTAGGCTTGACTGCATAGATCGGTGTTACTTTCCCGCTTAAGCAATGCCTATTGATCAACTCACATTTCCATGTTTTCAAACTGCTAGGTTGGCAGAAGCTGGGGCTAACAATGGGAGCTCACCCCGTCCTGAGGATTCAAACTGCCGACCTTCCAGTCAGCAAGTTTTGCAGCTTAGCAGTTTAACCCGATGCGTGACCACTCCCCCAAATGACTAGCATTGCAGAGAGTGGGATGCCTAGAACTTTTCTATAGTCACATCTCAGTTAATGCTAGGTTGACAGAAGCTGGAGCTAACAATGGGAGCTCACCTTGTCTTGAGGATTCAAGTTTTGCAGCTTAGCGGTTTAACCCGCTGTGCAACTGCTCCCCAAAATGACTAGCATTGCAGAGTGGGACACTGAAAGTTGTTCACATCTAGAAATTTTCTATAGTCACATCTCAGTTAACAAAACACACTTTGTTTTACCTGCTTTTTAACTTACCCCATGCTGTTTTTTCCTACTTACCATGTGTCTAGCTACCTGCCTACAACAGACAATGTAAACTGCAGTTGCCCCCTTATATCTCTTATTGAAGTAGTGTGAACAACAAAGCAGAGAGAAAGTGGGGAAGCATTTGCCTTCTACGAGGGTTGAATGAAAAGTAATGCCTCCACCTTTGCTATTTGGGTTTGGATGAGTATATCTTAATAAATCAAACACGTAAATAATCCTTAGAATGTGCTCTTTAACTACCACTATTCACTTTTCCACATAATCACCAGACAACCGGATACATTCCTGCCAATGATGAACAAGTTTTCTGAAGCCGTCACAGAAGAAGTTGACACAGGAGAAGTTGACAACCAGCGTCTCACAGTTCTCTCATCCTGGGTACCCATCGTGCACAGATCTTCCGATAGCCAAGCAAAGCAATAATGTGACCCACACATTCTTGTGAAATGCCGATTATGCTTGAAATTTCTCTCTGAGTGATACGACGATCGTCCTGAATCAATCTGTCAACTTTTGCTTGTGAAACTCGGTGGTTGCTGTCACAGGACGTCCAACTCTCTGTTTGTCACGCAAGTCAGATGTTCTCACCTCAACATCTTTCAACTTACTCGCTCAACCACGCACAGTACTCACATCAATACAATCACCATAAACAGCTTGCATTCTCTGATGAATCTCCTTTGGGCTGACACCTTCTGCTGTCAAGAATTCAATGACTGCATGTTGCTAAAGTCACATTGACTGACTGTTTGTTCAGGGTTCCATACTTCACACTTTAACAACACGACCATTCAATGCTAAGGCTTCCCGCCAAAATGGAACTGTAGAGGAGAGTCTACTGAACAAGCCAGTACCTGCTGCATACTAGTGCTGCCATCTGTTGAGGAGTTACAGAGGTGGAGGCATTACTTTTCATTCAACCCTCGTAACATGCACAGAGCTATAGATTTGGCCATTGAAAATTAAGTTCTAAAAATGCATGCTGGTCAATTAACCATGAAAAATTAATCAATGGAGGCATTTTGGAAAAAGATTTCAGATCACCTCTACAGAGGGCTTTTTTGTTTACTTACCTGATGTGGTTGTTTCATTTTACCTATGAAATCTGATCTAAATCGAACCGAAATGAAATTCGCATCCAACCATTCAGAAAACATTTCTGGAATATTGTTCATGATATTTCTCAAAAATGTACAGAATTCAAAACTGGAATGGCCTACTAAGCTTATCCAAGGGTTCGTGGCGATGATCAATGTCACCTTACCAACTATTTCAGGCAGAATTTCTCAGCTTGGGAGAGATAACAACACAACCACAGCTTATGAGTTGCAACTTTCACCATTTGGTTCCTCAACATAAAATAGCAACAGGGATTTAAACTAGCATTACGAGCGGACTAAATGCACACCGTAATAATTATTTCAAGAGCGAACCTATTGCTCTCTCGTCACTTAATGCGCCGACGACAATCACGGGTTCCAACTAAAATAAATTAGTCATTGCTCTGAAAGAACAGGCCCATTTGGATCAATATTTTATTGCTTCATTGGTAATAAAAATATTATCGTATTAAAGTAAATGACTTGCTCAACAGGCGTGCATTATGCAAGAGACATGTTTTTATCCCTGGCCATGCATTCACACTTTCCAAATGGGGACATTTGATAGGATTGCTTCCATTAAGATGCCAAAAGGCCTGTCTGTATCCAAAAATCGGCTTACCAATTCCAAATCATTATGCGAACCTCCGCCTTTCTTACCGCTGGATTTTTTTTATCATGTCTACCAATGTAATTTTCTTTAACAGATAATAGACAAGTGGTGCTGACATAAAAGGTGTTTTCATGGTGGGTTGGTGGGTGTTTTCAGGGCTGTATGGACATGTACCAGAAGCATTCTCTCCTGACGTTTCACCTGCAACTATGCCAGGCCTCCTCAGAGGTTGTGAGGTTCAAATTTGACGTCCTCAGAACTCACATATGCCTGGCATAGATGCAGGTGAAACGTCAGGAGAGAATGCTTCTGGAACATGGCCAGACGGCCAGGAAAACACACAACAACCCAGTGATTCTGGCCATGAAAGCCTTTGACAATACATGTTTTCATGATTTTTGCAAAGCGGGTCTCCCCTTCTTGCACTTCAGGAGTAACGTAAGAACCAAGTTTATCTGTTTTCATGAACTGGGAAGTGTTGGCATCTCAGGCTAAGTCTGGTTTGTATCGTTAACCACAATATCTTCCACAGAAGAGGAAAGAAATCATGGCGTGGGCTGTTGTAGGTTTTTTTGGGCTATATGGCCATGTTCTAGAAAAAACCCGGAAAAACGTACAACAACCCAGTGATTCTGGCCATGAAAGCCTTCGACAATACAAATCATGGCTTGTACTTTCAAAATACTTTCAAAAGTATTTTTTATTTAAGCTGCATCATAACATCACACTACATTGTTAACAGAGAGAAAGTGCAAGCTTTTGCTGTTGTCATACACTTAAATCTAGCTTTACCTTTGTCTGGTGCGTTCACCTCCCTTCCTAGATGCGCTGCCTGATTCTTCGTTTATACGTTCTCTGCACTTTCAGCCCTTCAACAAATTCAGGATTTGGTGATTATTTCATGCTCTTCTTTGATCAATAGCTTAGCTAGGCATTCCTCAAACTCGGGGCCCTTCCACACAGCTGAATAAAATCCCACATTATCTGCTTTGAACTGGGATATATGGCCGTGTGGACTCAGATAACCCAGATATTGTGGGATTTTCTGCCTTGCTATTCCGGGCTATATGACTATGTAGAAGGGTCCTAAACCAAATTTCTACCATCATTTTGTTTGTCTGTTCTGCCATATGAATGTATATACTTGGAGCATCGTTCAGCTCCAAGTTTGCTAAAATTCATCACACTAGAGGAAAAAAATCCACTTAAAATCCGGTTTCTGCCTTCTGCAGAATTCTGGGGTTTGTAGTTTAGTGAGGCTGTTAAAGGCTCATCCCTAAACTACAAACCCCAGAATTCTGCAGGAGGCAGACGCCAAATTTTAAGTGGATTTTTCTCTAGTATAGCCCGAAAAACCTACAACAACCCAGTGATTCCGGCCATGCAAGCCTTCAACAATACTTCTAGAATAATGGCTTCAGATGTCTATATTCTGCCTAGATATTTCTCGGTATTTGACCAAAACTGATGCTTGGGATTTACATTCCAAATACTTTTTTAAAATTAATTTTTATTGGTTTTCATATTTGTATTAAAAAGAGAGAAGAGAAAAAAATAGAGAGACATTCCAAATACTTTGGTAGAAGTCAAGCGCCAATTGTTGAATGTCGACATTTTCCAGAAAGCTGATGTTATGTGTCTGTTGAATATGGAGCTTGATGTTAATGTTTTAAATGGCTGCAAGTGCTATCAATAATTTGAGGATCGTAGGTAAGGTCATGAAGAATATAGTCAGCTTTGTCACTCTCCATGACAAAACTTGGTTTTTGGTTTGTAGTTCACGACAGACACTGGACAAAACAGAGAAGGTAGGCTACTCTGTTGTTGAAGGCTTTCACAACCGGAATCGCTGGGTTGTTGTGTGTTTTCCGGGCTGCATGGCCATGTTCGAGAAGCATTCTCTCCTGACGTTTTGCCTGCATCTATGGCAGGCATCCTCAGAGGTTGTGAGACCTCACATATTTAACTGGGTTTTTGTAATGCAATCTGTTCTCTGGGGAGAAAAGGGATACAAACAAGGGAACTATGGGAGGAAGATCTGGAAATAAAATGAGGAGAAAGGAATTGGGAAAAATTATGGAGAGCAAGACACCTCAAGAATTTATCAAATAGGATAAAAGAAAACTATTACAAGATGGGATGGAAATGGTACCTGACCCAGACAAAGATACACAATATGGATGAGGGTTGTTCAGAAAAATGTTGGAAGGTATATATATCTATATGTGGTGGCAATGCAAATATTTACAGAGGTTCTAGGGAAAAGTTATAGTAAAAATAGAAAGTATTATGAAGAAAAAAATTAAAATAAATCCGGCAACTATACTGCTATCTATTTATGGAAGGAAAATGAAAAGAATCTGATAACGATGTTGTTAATGGCTGCAAGGCTACTAATAGCAAAATATTGGAAAGGAGAGATGGAAATTAAGATAGAAGAATGATACAAGGAAATTTGGAAATTAGCAATAAATGATAAATTAATATGCAATCTAAAGGTCAAAAGAGGCCTAAGGAAGGATAATGATTTTGAAAATATATGGAAATATTTATTGTAGAAACATTAAGGAAAGAAGATGGGAACAAATCCCCACCAGAAGAAATGAGGTTCTGGTGGGAGCATAAAGGAAAGAAGAAGTCAAGGGGTCGCACAACGGGGGAAAGGAGAAGAAGTAATTACATTAATTGTAGAGATGGTTTTTTGTAATGAAATAAATATAAATGCAATAAAAATATATTTTCTAAAAGTAATAGACTCTGTCATTGGGTTGGTCATATCCTTTTGGGCTACACAACCTCACAACCTCTGAGGATGCCTGCCATAGATGCAGGCGAAACGTCAGGAGAGAATGCTTCTCAAACATGGCCATACAGCCCGGAAAACACACAACAACCCAAGGTAGGCTACTGACTGGTGTCTAAATCTGTGTGCTATTTAGGTTTGGAAGAAAGCTCTCCTTGAAAACAGTAAACACGACACAGTCAGCTGTTCATGGGACGATTTTCATTTCCGCCGTGGCCTATTTCAGATTTCACAGTTTGGAAAGAACCGTATACCAATATAAGCCTCGTGTCTCCTCTCCTCCACAGGAGAAGAACATTTTACGAACTTGGCTGTAACCCTTTCCCCCCGAAAACAATGTGCCCCAATGATGTAATTACAAACCGCGGGTCATTCCAAGGATAAACAGCAAGATACTGCCATCAAATCAATGTGAGGTGATTTTTTAATTTCCCCCGTGGCGTTTTAGGAAGGAGACACGGCTTTCTTCCTAAAGGGCTTCAATCTGGACCCTGCCTGCCCCACTGGGTTGTATTGGTGTTATCGAACACAGAAACATGCAGAAGACTTTGGGCCATAAAGTCCGTCTCCTCCTGTTTCCAGGATGGTGTTTTCAAGTTCGCATTGGATGATTTGCATTTAGATATTGGTTACTCTGGCTGTGGGAAAAACTAATTATCCCTAACATAAGGCAAACATTATATCTTGGAGTTCCTCCTCAAAAACTAATTTCTCCTGAACTTTCAGTGATAACTGAACTGAGAGAGAGACACACCTTTCTTCTGCGATCGAGAAAGTCTGCTTTTCCTTTCCTTTCCTTCCTGCTCATTGTGACATATCCTAGGACTCTCTCCGGCCGCTCTGACTGCATCTTCGTTATTCTCGCCACTTATCATGGCGCCTTGCCACCCCGCGCCCGTTTTAACGCTGGCCACTTCCTCGACTGGGTTTGAAGCACTGTTTTCAACCAGAATAGAGTTTGCCGTTTCAAAGAAGGTCCCAGCGTCACTGCACGGGGTCGCAAGCCATTCCTTTTCCTCTTCCTCAACGCCGCCATCGTAAAGTTCAGGTGTGAAATAGAGACTGTCATCACCGGCATCTGTTTCCGCAGCTACATCTGATGTCGAAGGCTCCACGTTTTCTCTTGTCACATTCTCCATGTCTTTGTGAGTGTGAGACTGCTGTTGTGTGGGACATTCCTCAACCACGATGCAGCTGATAGCTTTTCCAGAAGGACAGCTAACAGTTTCCTTCTGCGGCTCCAATCCAGTTGGCCCAGTGACCTCAACCAAGACCACATCTTGCTGGGAACCAATTGCAATAGGTTGGTTCGTCTCATCCATCAGCCCCTTGGGATGCCATTTTGTTTTGGCCCTACACTTCTTACTCGATGCAGGCAGAGGTGTGGATGTTGATGCTGCACTGAAATACTGTTGAATACTGCCAGAGGTGAGCTGACTATTTGATTTTTCTCTGGTGGGATTCCTGGGTTTGGCGTCTCTTCGATGTTCTTGCTTTACCATCTGGCGAGATGGGTGAGGATCTGTAATTGAATGGAGAAAACAGGTAACTAAAAAGAGTATGAGATGCTATTACTTCTTACCCTTATTTCTAGAGTGTGCTGCACACCAAAACATATTTTATAGAGTAGTTTAGAACAATGGTTTCACTCAGTCTTGGGAAAACCATTAACTGAACTGACTTGTCTTTCTCAGAACCTATGGATATTGGAATAATAGTAATCTATATAAATAAAAATGTAATGTTTGTCTGTGGGATTAACATAACGCAAAAACCACTGGACGAATTGACACCAAATTTGGACACAAGACACCTATCAGGCCAACAAGTGACCATCACTCATAAAAACATGGCTGTTAAAGTCTCTTCTGCTCTGTTTTTTAAAGCCAAAAAACAAAAAAATACATCAAAATGCATGTGCAAAACCACATATATGCACAAACACACATACACACAAATATATACGCATATACACACACATAAAACACATATACGTAGACTGGGCCACAGCAACGCATGGCAGGGGACGGGTTGTAATAATAATAATAATAATAATAATACACTTTATTTATATTCTGCTTTATCTCCTTGAGGAGATGCAGAGCGGATTACAGTGTACATATCTAGAGGCAAACATTCAATGCTTTTTATACAGTGAACAATGACATACAATACGCAAACAAAAGCAAAAATTTCCCTTTCCATCTCCAGTGTCTGGAGGCAAAGCTCAACTCTGGCCATGGGGAGGTGCTCTTGCTCCATTTTTCCATGCCAAGGAGCCTGTTGTCCATAGACCCTCCTGGTCATTTTTGTCAGCATGGCTGCATGGGCCCCTTTTGCATCTCCACCGAGGCAATACCTATTGATCTACTCACAATACATGTTTTCAAACTGCTAAGTTGGCAGAAGCTAGGGCTAACAGTGGGAGCTCATGCTGACCCGCGACTTCGAACTGCCGATCTTCCAGTCAGCAGATTTTCTGCAAGTAGCGATGGAAGGTGGCAGAGTTTGGAAACGATAATTTTTGAAAACCATAGTCCACAAATCTCTACGCTAGTGGTATTCTCGGAACTGAAGCCCAACAAAAATGTATTGTCGAAGGCTCTCATGGCCAGAATCACTGGGTTGTTGTGATTTCCGGGCTGTATGGCCATGTTCCAGAAGCGTTCTCTACTGACATTTCGCCTGTACCTATGGCAGCCATCCTCAGAGGTTGTGAGGTCTGTCTTCAGTTTTAGTAAACACTTATGGAGTCTGGGGTAAAAGCAGCAAAGCTAGGACACAAAAGCTGGAATTGAGGACAAGGCTCTTCAATCAAGCCTTTGAGAATATTTAGCCCCTAGTTGTCTTACCCAGTAGTCACACATCCTGCACTTTATCCCATGACCTCTTTCCATTACTGCAGCTGGCACTGATTTTATTCCAATGTTTACACCCTGGTCATGTTGGAAGTAATTTACCGCCACAGTTAGAAGATCGGAGCTTGTTTGAGTCTGAACTGATGTTTGTATATGTGTCTTATACATATACATATGTATTTTATATTGTGTTTACTTCTATCTTTGTTTTTAGGCACTTTGTTTTTAGGCACATACAATTAGCACACCCCAAACATTGTAGCCTTGAATTCAGAGAATTAAAACAACACGACGGAGGGATTTTCCTTCCTCCTTCCGCCACTTTCTGGCCCCATCCCACCCTCAACTGTAACTGCAATCTTAATAGGCGATTCCTATTCAAGTCTCAGGACTGACTGATGTGTGATAATAGAATTACGTTTGTTAAGCACATATCTAACTGATGGAAACAAACTGCTATTCACCAAAGTGGCACTTCGGAGAGAGTGGTTAATCTCATCTTTTCACTCTGGAACAAAGAGAGCGTGTGTGGTCCTTTTGGTGTGCTAAAAAACGAACACCCGCACATTTTCTAATTCCATTTTTTAAGATTGCCCCTTCTGACAGTCGTTTGAAAAGGGTTGTTGTTTTTTAATACAACTCCCGGAATCTCACAACCAACAAGGCCAACTGTTATGTCTCCTTTGAGGAGAGAAAAAGGGGATGTAAACATTATTATTATTATTATTATTATTATTATTATTATTATTATCTTTACATATTATTACTATGTTTAATAATAATAATAATAATAATAATAATAATAATAATAATAATAATCTGGCACAAGCCAGTCAAGGTGGTCCCAGTGGTGATCGGCACACTGGGCGCAGTGCCTAAAGACCTTGGCCTGCACTTAAACACAATCGGCACTAACAAAATTACCATCTGCCAGCTGCAGAAGACCACCTTACTGGGATCTGCACGCATTATTCGCCAATACATCACACAATCCTAGACACTTGGGAAGTGTCTGATGTGTGATCCAATTCAACAGCCAACAGAGTGTCTGCTGTGGACTGATTTTGTTGTGTTTCAAATAATAATGTCAGTAAAGGTGGTCCTAGTGGTGATCGGCACACTGGGTGCAGTGCCTAAAGACCTTGGTCTGCACTTAAACAAAAATCAGCGCTGACAAAATTACCATCTGCCAGCTGCAGAAGGCCACCCTACTGGGATCTGCACGCATTATTCGCCGATATATCACACAGTCCTAGACACTTGGGAAGGGCCCGACGTGTGATCCAATACAACAGCCAGCAGAGTGATCTTGTTTGCTGTGGACCCATCTTGTTGTGTTTCAAATAATAATAATAATAATTATTATTATTATTATTGTTGTTGTTGTTGTTGTTGTTGTTATTATTGTGGTCCCGGTGGTCCCAGTGGTCATTAGAGCATTGGGTGCCATGCCAAAAGATCTCAGCCAGCATTTGGAAACAATAAACATCGACAAAATCATGCTCTCTCAACTGCAAAAGGCCACCTGACTTGGATCTGCGCGCATCATTCGAAAATACATCACACAGTCCTAGACGCTTGGGAAGTGTTTGACTTGTGATTTTTTTATACGAAATCCAGCATAGAGATCTCGTTTGCTGTGACATACTGTGCTTTTGTTTCAATAATAATTCCAACAAAATTAAATCATAACATATACATAAGCAAAAGTAACAAGACAGGGCATAATGTATAATCAACAATCATAAGCAGGTTAAATTAAAAAATCCTGCAAATCTCTTGGGAAGATAGGCTTATGTCAGTGTGCTGGAAGAAGCGAAGACCACCTGCATTGAAGCAATACTTCTCCGCCAACAACACCGCTGGACTGAAGGCCACGTTGTCTGAATGCCCAATCACCATCTCCCAAAGCAATTACTATATTCCCAACTCAAGAATGGGAAACATAATGTTGGTGGACAGGAAAAAAAATTTAAAGATGGGCTTAAGGCCAATCTTAAAAACTGTGGCATAGACACCAAGAACTGGGAAGCCCTGGCCCTTGAGCGCTCTAGCTGGAGATCAGCTGTGACCAGCAGTGCTGCAGAATTCGAAGAGGTAGGAATGAAGGCGAAAGGGAGAAACATGCCAAGAAGGTGCATGAAGCTAACCCTGACTGGGACTGCCTTCCATCTGGAAACTAGCCTCACATCTGCCTCAAATAGACAAGAGTTCTTTCTCCCAGCCTGGACATCATTCCACAGATATATAAACCCCACTTGCCTAGTTTCCAACAGACCTCACAACCTCTGAGGGTGCCTGCCATAGAACGACAGGAGAGAATGCTTCTGGAACATGGGCAGATAGCCTGGAAAACTCATAACAACCCAGTAAACTGCATTATATTGAACAAGAAGACATCATTTTTATAATTTTTATTGTTTATTGCTTTTAAAATGTATTGTGATGTGATTTTTTTTTGCTTTTAACCTATGTATGTATTTTATATATGGCACCGAAATAAATAAATAAATAAATAAATAAATAAATAAATAAATGAAATAGCCATGTAGATGATAGAGTACCTCCTATGCCATGCAAAAGGTCCAGGACCCAATCCCTACCATTTGTACTCGGAACAAGGAGTAGGTGACTGGAAAGAACTTGGTTTGCCTTTTCTATCAAACTGACCAGACAATCATGGGCCAAATGGAGAAGAAGTCTGGCTAAATTCCAACCTCATTATTTTTGTGTGTGTGTGATATTCCAACAACAAGCAAACTTCAAAACAAAACAATAATCCCATGAAGACCTACGTTTGTCGCATGTTGTTGGATGAACTGTGTCAACGTCGGCTGCAAAAAGTGTTTCCGGATCCAGTTCCACCTTGCGTGTTCTGCCTTTAACAGGAACACCTGGCGAGAGATGAAAAGTGGCCTCCAGGAAAGAATTTGTGGACCGATCCTTTGGAGCAGAAGGCATGGATGAATCACTCCCATTGCTCTCTAGCGAAGGGCCTGTTCCCTTCTGGTTCGTTTTCGCAAATGTATCCAAGGAACCAAGGGCGCGATCAAAGTTCTCGTGGTGCTGGATTTGCTGGCGAATCCATTTTGATAATCCTTGGGAAAGAGAAAGATAAGACAGTTAAATTGTGATTACCATTAACGACTTACTCACTGCTACTCTTGTTATTGTTGTTATTATTACACAACAATGGTGGCAATGATGAAAGAAAATGATCCAGTCCTCACGTGAAGGTCAGCCTGCTTCGTCAAGGACACTCCAAGATTGCTTCAATTCCATCATTGGTGGAGTTCAGAATGCTCTTTGATTGTAGCTGAACTATAAATCCCAGCAATCACAACTCCCAAATGACAAAATCAGTCCCACACCTAACCCCACCAGTATTCAAATTTGGTCATATCGGGAACTTGTGCCAAATTGGGTCCAGTAAATGAAAATACACCATGCATATCAGATATTTACATAACGATTCATAACAGTAGCAAAATTACAGTTATGAAGTAGCAACAAAAATAATTTTATGATTGGGGGTCACCACAACACACACATTCTCTTTAATTCACTGTGTTTATTTTATGGATTCTTCCACTGGGTTGTTGTAGGTTTTTTGGGCTATATGGCCATGTTCTAGAAGCATTCTCTCCTGACGTTTCGCCTGCATCTATGGCAAGCATCCTCAGAGGACCCCACAACCTCTGAGGATGCTTGGCATAGATGCAGGCGAAACATCAGGAGAGAATGCTTCTAGAACATGGCCATATAGCCCAAAAAACCTACAACAACCCAGTGATTCCAGCCATGAAACCCTTCAACAATACATTGATTCCTCCACTGTTTTGTTTTCTTTTTGAAATGAGCAAAGAGTAAAACAAAAATAGTACGTCTCTGTGCTTAGTTTTCCCCCCCTTAAGTTTCAAAATGGTTTCGGCAGACTTATGTGTTGCTAAGGCATGGGAAAGGGCCCTGGAGTTCTCCAGATGATGTAGGACTCAACTCAACCATCTAGGTCAGTGTTTCTCAACCTGTGGGTCGCAAAGGGGTGTCAGAGGGGTTGCCAAAGACCATCAGTATTTTCTATTGGTCATGGGTGTTCTGTGTGGAAAGCTTGGGCAAATTCTATCGTTGGTAGAGTTCAGAATGCTCTTTGTAGGTTAACTATAAATCCCAGCAACTACACTCCCAAATATCAAGGTCTATTTCCCCCAAACTCCACCAGTATTCACATTTGGGCATGTTGAGTATTCGTGCAAAGTTTGGTCAAGATCCATAATTGTTTGTGTCCACAGTGCTCTCTGGATATAGGTAAACCACAACTCCCAAACTCAAGGTCAATGCATACCAAACCCTTCCAGTATTTTCTGTTGGTCACGGGAGTTCTGTGTGCCAAGTTTGGTTCAATTCCATTGTTGCTGGAATTCAGAATGCTCTTTGATTGTAGGTGAACTATAAATCCCAGCAACTACAATTCTCAAATGACAAAATAAATCCCTCGCCACGAACCGCAGCAGTATTCAAATTTGGGCAAATCGGGTATTTGTACCAAATATAGTCCAGTGAATGAAAATACATCCTGCATATCAGATATTTACATGTCAATTCATAACAGTAGCAAAATGACAGGTATGAAGTAGCAATGAAAATAATGTTATGGTTGGGGGTCACCACCACATGAGGAACTGTATAAAGGGGTCGCACCATTAGGAAGGCTGACAAACACTGATTTAGGTGTCGGTGGGATGTAAAGGCTACACAACTCCATAATAAAGACTTTAAGCAATGACATTTTCTTAGCGATTTTCAGGGTTTTCCTCCTGGATATCATTAAATGGAGGAAGGACTATGCTGCATTCTCTATCTTCGTAGGATTTGTTGGAACAAGAAAGGTGTCACTCAAAGGAAATCGGTATTGCAGACACTGTCTTGCTCAAGGGAATTGCCACTCTTGACTACTTCTAGAATTACTACGATTTTATCCTGAACCTTACTCTCCTCTCTGGGACAAGGCAAACACCGTTCGTACGGTAGAATCTGAGCACCACCTACTGACGAGACAAAGGCACTATTTTAAGGTCTCGGCTCTACGGAATGAAATGACTAAGAAACCCCAAACAAATGTCCATGGGTCTCTTGTGTCTTCCCATTTTGATCACTTCTCCAAAACCAAAAGTATCATATCTCCCTTCAAAAATTATTTTTGCTAGGTAAAAAAATTGCTCTAGGATAATAATAATAATATGAATAATATTTTTTTATTTGTGTTGTCGAAGAGTAGATCAACAGGTACCACTTCGGCAGGAAGGTAATAATAAAAAAAGTGTCCATGCAGACATGCTGGCAACACGTCCAAGGAGATGGCTATGGTCAACAGGCTCCTCGGCTTAGAACAAGAGCACCTTCCCATGGTCAGACTGATCACCATCTCCAGAAGCCGGAGATGAAAGGGGAAGCCTTTACCTTTGTTCTGTGTATCTCTGTGTTATTGTTATTGCACCGCATTAAAGGCACTAAATGTTTGCCTATCTGTGTATGTTGTAATCTGCTTTGTATTATTATTTTACTGACACAAAAAAACAGTATGTCACAGCAAACGAGATATATATGCTGGATTTCATATCACAAAATCACAAGTCAAACACTTCCCAAGTGTCTAAGACTGTGTGATGTATTATTATTATTATTATTATTTGAAACACAAGATGGGTCCATAGCAAACAAGATCACTCTGCTGGCTGTTGTATTGGATAACACATCGGACACTTCCCAAGTGTTGTTGTTGTTGTTGTTGTTGTTGTTGTTATTGGCCCCCTAAACCGCCGAGCTGCTGAATTTGCTGACTGAAAGGTTGGCAGTTCAAATCCAGGGAGTAGGGTGAGCTCCTGATGTTAGCCCAGATCCTGCCAATCTAGCAGTTAGAAAACATGCAAATGTGAGTAGATCAATAGGTAGCCATACGGCGGGAATGCAGTCATGCTGGCCACATGACCTTGGAGGCATCTATGGACAACGCGAGCTCCTTGGCTTAGAAATGGAGATGAGCACCAACCCCCAGAGTCGGACACAACTGGACTTAATGTCAGGGGAAAACCTTTACCTACCCTATATGTAATTCTCTCACTGGTGTACTAGCATGGAAACACCACTGAAGGAGTACATGTTTATGGGAAAGAAGACCAAAGGAAGGTTAGGAAAGGGTTCTAGATATGTTCTGGGTTCTGAGTCCCCTTGGGGAGAGAGGGTGATATAGAAATATATTATTATTATTATTATTATTATTATTATTATTATTATTATTATTATTCTCACAACAAGATGAGTCCACAGCTCCTGCCAACCTAGCAGTTTGAAAACATGCAAATTTGAGTAGATCAATGGGTACCCCTCCGGCAGGAAGGTACCAGCACTCCATGCAATCATGCTGGCCACATGACCTTGGAGGCATCTATGGACAATGCCCGCTCCTTGGCTTAGAAATGGATGAGCACCAACCCTTAATGACTTAATGTCAAAGTGAAAACCTTTACCTTTATTATTATTATGATTAGTTGAATTATCTCAGAGGATTTTTAGGAATACACTCAACATTTCTGTACAATATTCCTATTTTTGTCAATATTTTAAAAGAAAATGCCTGCCAACTCATTTAGACTGTTAATTTTTTTTTTCGTGTCAGAAACAGCAAGTTGCTGCTGGTGTGAGAGAATTGGCCATCTGCAAGGACTTTGCCCAGGGGACGCCCAGATGTTTTTGATGTTTTACCATCCTTGTGGAAGGCTTCTCTCATGTCCCCGCATGAGGAGCTGGAGCTGACAGAGGGAGCTCATCCACGCTCTCCCCAGATTCAAACCTCCAACCTGTTGGTCTTCAGTCCTGATGGCACAAGGGTTTATCCCATTGTGCCATTGGGGCCTCTGTTAGACGGTCAATGGAAGCTGGTAAACAAAATTATGGTATACTGTGCAATTTATGACTGGCTGAGCGCATTCATGTGCTGAAATCAGGAAGAAGGAAGCAAGAGGAAATGTTGGCCAAGCCACTAGTGCTGGATAAAATGGCACCCAAAATACTTTCTTTACAAAGTCAAACATTCACTCAATTCAACTGGTTTCCCAGAAGAAATTTCTATAAAATGACACTGATAATACTGGGTTAAACTGGGTTAAAAAACACAAACAAACGCAGCATTAAACCTGACCCCCCCTCCTTTCCCTGTTGCTAATAAGGCTGAGCGATAATGAATATTACAAAGGCAATGCCTGTGTTTGCCCTTCTCAAAATCTCTCCGCAGATTATTTATTCATGCTCAGCAATGATTTTATCTGGGATGGTTGCTTGCTGCGAAACAATGTCAGTGTTATTTGTCATAAGGATTTCATGAGATCTATATTTTATTTACCTGTCACTGCATTTTTTAACTGTGAGATTTGTATCTTCCGCAGCCAAAGCTGGGAGCCCAAACACGTCCTCCAGCCCCACCCTCCAAAATCACTTAACCGCTTTCAGCAGAAAAATACACAGCAACGCGCCAGTTGGCACACTGCAATGCACAGTAGACTAAGGCAAGTGTGGCCCACAACACAAAGAATATGAAGAAAAACAAGGGAGGCCAGAGTTTTGGAAAATGGAAATCTCCATAACCTTTTGGAAAATAGCTATTCATAACCTTTTGGGAAAAACAGGATTTTTTTGGAAAGGCATGAACTTGTGAGAGATCCTAACCTTTTGTAAAGTATGATCTTCCTGAGAAGAGTTAAAAACTCGCTTTAGTTAACCTTCTCCTTAATAGTAAATACCCACTACGATTCATGCAAGGCAATGAGGTTTCTCAGCTGTTAAACTGATATACCTAGATATCGCTTTGAACTGTTAGGAACAAAGATATGCCAATGCACAAAATATATAGCAGAGTTTCAGAAGTGTTATTTCAGTTCCCCAAAAACATTAATCTAAGTGGAATGCTTTACCTATTTTGGAAACCGCCCTGAGTCCCCTTGGGGAGATAGAGCGGTATGCAAATAAAAGATTATTATTATTATTATTATTATTATTATTATTATTATTATTGAAACAAAAGCACAGTATGTCATAGCAAACAAGATCTCTATGCTGGATTTCGTATCACAAAATCACACGTCGAACGCTTCCCAAGTGTCTAGGACTGTGTGATGTATTTTCGAATGATGCCCGCAAATCCAAGTAAGATCGTGATTTTGTCAATGTTTATTGTTTCCAAATACTGGCTGGGATCTTTTGGCATGGCACCCAGTGCACCAATGACCACTGGAACCACCTGTACTGGTTTTTTAAATTATTATTATTATTATTATTATTATTATTATTGTCATTATTATTTGAGACACAGCAGACACTCAGCTGGCTGTTGTATTAGATCACACATTGAACACTTCCCAAGTGTCTAAGACTGTGTGATGTATCGGCGAATAATGTGTGCAGATCCCAGTAAGGTGGCCTTTTGCAGCTGGCACATGGTAATTTTGTCAGCACCGATTGTGTTTAAGTGCAGGCCAAGGTCTTTAGGCACTGCACCCAGTGTGCCAATCATTATTATTATTATTATTATTATTATTATTATTACTGTGGAGTCTCTGGTGGCACAATGGGTTAAACCCTTGTGCCTACAGGACTGAACACCAACAGGTCGGAGGTTCGAATATGGGGAGAGCGTGGATGAGCTCCCTCTGTCAGCTCCAGCTCCCCAAATGGGGACATGAGAGAAGCCTCTCACAAGGATGGGAAAACATCAAAACATCCGGGCATCCTGTGGGCAATGTCCTTGCAGACGGCCAATTCTCTCACACCAGAAGCGACTTGCAGTTTCTCAAGTCACTCCTGACATGAAAAAATACTATTATTATTATTACTATTATTATTATTATTTACTCCCCCTTAAAACAGCTTGGTTTTAATCATGCTCTCAAGAGACCAAAAATAAAGTAGTCTTCATTAAAATAACACAGTTGGTTTACTCACAAACCTTGTGTATTCAGCACACAGGTACATTGCTTATCGATCAAGTTACAGATAGGATTTGAAGTGGTTTCTCTGTGCAGATGACACAGGGGATCTTTCTTAGAATCAACAGCCCAAAGTCGAAAGCATCTCTCTAGTCTGAGAGTTTAATAAGAGTCTCTAAAAAAATCTGTTTCTACTGACTTCTAAAAATGGAGTCTGAGTCTGAACAGTCCCAGATCTGATCACATGGTCTGCAGCTCCTCCCACAGCATAGAGTTAAAGAAAACTGCATACCAATACACACATATACAATACAGTAAGCAATCTGAATTATATACAAACAAATTACTAGTGGAGGCTTGAAGAAGGTTGCTTTTTCCAACATAGAGCTCCGTTCTACAGGCTATGCTTTGAAAAATAAATGGTGAATCTTACCAGCTATATATTTATTTGGGTTCCTTCCGAAGCGGTCATCGACTAAAATGAGTGCTCCCCAGTCACTCCTATGGCGAATACACCTAAACCAGGAGAAAGAATAGGAGGGGAAAAAACATAAATTGTTTGGTTTCTTAGAATTGTGAAATAAGGAGAGAAGATTCCCCCTAATTTCAGATAACATAACAGAGGCTTGGGTACAACCATATTGTTGTGATGTACCTTCAAGTTGACTCAGGGTTGTGATATGCACAAAAACATACATTGAGTTCGAATATGGCCAGAAAAGGGTGACCAAAAAGAGCAAGAACATTAGGAAGAACTTCCTGACTGTGAGAGCTGTTCAGCAGTGGAACTCTCTGCCCCAGAGTGTGGTGGAGGCTCCTTCTTTGGAAGCTTTTTAAACAAAGGCTGGATGGCTATCTGTTTAAATACCTGGCATTATAATAAATGTCCTTTGACCAGAAGTTGGCCACTTGGGAGTGTCTCTGGTGTCGCTGTGAGAAGGTCCTCCATCCTGCATGTGGCAGGGCTCAGACCGCATTGTAGTATTTGGTTTGTGGTTTGCTCTTGTTCACAATCGCATGTCGTGGACCCTGCTTTGTGGGCCCATTTCCAAAGGTTGGCTCTGCATCTCGTGGTGCCAGAGCGCAGTCTGTTCAGCTCCTTCCGCGTTGCCCAGTCTTCTGTGTGCCCAGGAGGAGTCTCTCATCTGGTCTCAGCCACAGATTGATGTTCCGGGTTTTAGCCTGCCACTTTTGGACTCTTGCTTGCTGAGTTGTTTCTGCAAGTATCTCTGTAGATCTTAGAAAACTATTTCTTGATTTAAGGTGTTGGTGTGTTGGCTGATATCCCAGCAGAGGATGGGCAGGAGATATCTCTGCCTTGGTCCTTTCATTACAGGCTTTTACTTCCTGACGGATATCAGGTGTATAAACAGTATAATTTCACAGGACGTAGACATCCTGTGATAATGCGGTGTGTCTCATTAAGAGCCACATCCACTGTTTTAGCGTGGTGAGATGTATTTCACACTGAGTATGCGTATTCAGTAGCAGGGTAGCAAAGCGCAAGGGCAGGTGTCTTCACTGTGTCTGGTTGTGATCCCCAGGTTGTGCCAGTCAGCTTTCGTATGATGTTATTTCTAGCACCCACTTTTTGCTTGATAGTCAAGTAGTGCTTCCTGTAAGTCAGAGCACGGCTGGGTGTGCTGCACTGCTCCAGTGGGATTCCTTCTCAGGTCATCCTCAGAGCTCAATATGCTTGTCTGTTCTTAGGGTCGAAATCACACACCTGCATTTTAGATGGGTTAGGAATCAGCTGGTTTTCCCTGTAATAGGCAGTAAGAGCACCTAAAGCTTCGGAGAGTTTCTGTTCCACCATTTCAAAGCTCCCTGCTTGAGCAGTGATGGCATGATCGTCAGCATAGGTTGTTTGCTCAGAGCTCAATATGCTTGTCTGTTCTTAGGGTGGAAATCACACACCTGCATTTTAGATGAATTAGGAATCAGCTGGTTTTCCCTGTAATAGGCAGTAAGAGCACCTAAAGCTTCGGAGAGCTTCTGTTCCATCATTTCAAAGCTCCCTGCTTGAGCAGTGATGGCACGATCATCAGCATAGATCGTTTCCTCAGAGCTCAATATGCTTGTCTGTTCTTAAGGTGGAAAGCACATGTCTACGTTTTAGATGAATTAGGAATCAGCTGGTTCTCTCTGTAATAGGCCGTAAGAGCACCTAAAGCTTCGGAGAGCTTCTGTTTCACCATTTCAAAGCTTCCTGCTTGAGCAGTGATGGCACGATCATCAGCATAGATCAAACTCTCCGTCCCTCCATCTTTTGAGGATGGGCTGACATTCTCCAGGAATGCTTTAGCTGTGTATTCCTGCATGGACTAGATGGCCCTTCCAGGTCTATGGTGCTATACATTTAAATGACCATATTGGTTAACAGTAAACATTCCTGAGAAACGTATCCATCACGCAATGCTATTAAGGGCTTTTTGAAGTACAAACACATCACAAGGGATTACAATGAGGTCACACACAGCTCCACTTTTGTCCAGGGCTTGTGTGAAGGTTTCCCCAAAGGACTATACCTTTCTCGGTGCCAGTACCCATAATGTGTTTATATCCAGAATATTTTCCAGGTGGCCTTTCAGTGAAACTCCCATCATTGGGGAAGCAAGGGAAAGCGCTTGCAAAAACGAAATCCAAGCACGAGATTCCTTCCACCTTTTTTTCTGCTGAGCTGGTAAGTATGCAGAGAAAACAAACGTATCAAGCCCATTGGAGACCTATCCCACACCTCTCAGGTCAGAGCAGTGATGCAAGATTTCATGGCAGAGTTGCCACCTGGCCATGCGCAACATCTGGTATATTCCCCCACCGCAATGATCAGGTTTCATGGACTTATGTTACTTCATATACTGCAAAAAACGCCACGTTTGGGACCCAAAACAGCTCACCTTAATCTTCGCGTAAGATGTTTTTGTGTCTGTTTATACTTATGAATCAAAAAATAAAACCTATGGGCAAAGAGGGAAAAAGAACTGAGTTGTGAATGCCAATGCTCTCTCGTAACCTGATGTTATGCAGGTGCCTGGGATTTGATTTGGCGAGATTTTAAAAGACACTTGCTTCTGTTTTGTGGAAAAGGACAAAAATAGGATTAAAGGCCTGCTTCAATATTTATTTACTTACTTATTTATTTATTTCTCAGCCAAAGGTGACTCAAGGCGGTTCACAGTCGGCAGCGATTCGATGCCATAATAATTACCAAAACACAGTTAAAGCAATTATAAAAACAATTCAACATGTAAAATGTAATATAAAAGAAACAATAGTGTCTATAAAACAAAATCCTCGGCATCTCCTTACTAAAATTGTTGTCCAGTTGCGTCATCGGTCGTTCCATATATTCGTTTTCATCTAATTATGCTCCAGTACTAAAAGTTGCTCAAAGAGTCAGGTCTTAACCATTTTGTGGAATGTTAGAAGGGAGAGAGCTGATCTTATATCCCTGTGGAGGGTGTTCCATAGCTGAGGGGCCACCACTGAGGAGGCCCTGTCTCTCGTCCCCGCCAAATTCATCCGTGAGGAAGGCGGGATTGAGAGCAGGGCCTCTCCAGATGATCTTAGAGTCCTAGATGGTTCATAAGGAAAGATACATTCGGATAGGTAAGCCAGACCAGATCCGTTTCGGGCTTTATAGGCTAAAGCCAGCACTCTGAATTGTGCCTGGTAGCAGACTGGCAGCCCGTGGAGCTGCCACAACAGAGGAGTCGTGTGCTCCCTGAGTGCCGCTCCCGTTAGCAACATGGCTGCCGCTTGTTGGACCATTTGAAGCTTCCGGACAGCCTTCAAAGGCAACCCCACGTAGAGAGCATTGCAGTAGTCAATAGGTTTGTAGAAGTACATCGAGGAGGAAAGGGGTGGATTTTCTTCTGCATTTCGCTAAAATATTTTGCATTTATTAATGTACCAGCGACACACTCATAAATATACACCACTTGATGTCAATGTGTAATGTTATTTTTTCAAAAAAAGAAAAAAATGTCAACCTACACAGAGAAGCCACTGAAATCCACAAGCATGTGGACAACTTCAACAGAAAGGAAGAAACTATGAAAATGAACAAAATCTGGCTACCAGTACTAAAAAAACCTCTAAAATTAGAACAATAAATAAAAAAATAAAACTCAAACATGGGGGAACTCCAGACAAGAAACAATCAGGAACACCTAATCACCTCTCAACAAAGGATTTTCCCGGGCAGTAACATGTCACACCTAAAAACTGTCAGGCCATCAAATGTCAGGTGGCCAATTGAAACATTCACACCTAGCTCCAACAGACAAGAGTTCTTTCTCCCACCCCATTTTCCTAGTTTCCAACAAACCTCACAACCTGAGGATGCCTGCCATAGATGTGGGGAAAACGTCAGGAGAGAATGCTTCTGGAACATGGCCATACAGGCAAAAAACCTACAACAACCCAGAACATACCAGACTTTACAGGCTTAATAAACATGACAATAAAGCCACATGTAAAAGAATGTTTTACATCTGTTTTATATCTGACCGCATCTCTGCCTATTAACCCACCAGGACTTTGAGATCTTCCGGGGAGACCCTGCTCTCGATCCCGCCTGCTTCTCAAGCTCAGCTGGCGGGGACGAGAGATAGGGCCTTCTCGGTGGTGGCTCCTCGGCTGTGGAACGCCCTTCCTACGGACATTAGACTAGCACCATCTCTAATGGTATTCCGCAAAAAGATGAAGACCTGGATGTTTGTGCAGGCGTTTGAGTAATTTAGTGCAATCTGGTAATGGAACATAGGAATGGAACAATGGACGACGAACCTGGACTACGCTTGGATGATGAGAAGATTGGGTACGGTTGTTTTTTGTAATAATTGTGCATTGTAATTGCTTATTGATAATTTATGGATAATGTGTTAAGTCAATTGTTATATGTTGTATGGAACCACTGCTGTTTCTACTGTTTTTACTGTTTGTGAACCGCCGTGAGTCGCCTTCGGGCTTGAGATACAGCGGTATATAAGCAAAATAAATAAATAAATAAATTTTATCCTGCATGGAGTACAACTTGAAAACAAGGAAGGCACAGTCAGAAATCTTTTGAGCAAAGGCTTGCTCCTCGATGCTGCAAAACATCGGATCAGTTTTAGCAGAGCCGGTGTACAAGACATTGAGTCTGCGGAGGATGCAGGTCACAAATGTTTACAAGGTTGCGCATTATAGTTCAGAGTCATTTAGGGCACAGCAAGGGAGCCCACTGGGTTGGGTAGCGTGACAAATTGAGTTTTTTAAAAAATGGTAAATACTGGATGCCATTCGAAAAGGCTCTCTGGGTTTTAGAGATTATGTCTTAAATATAACTTTTATCAAATCAAAGGGAGTTTAGGAGTCAACCGTTGAAAGGTAAACAAGTTCAACCTACCTGCCAAGGGCTTGGTTAAGAGCCCGATAGGCCTGGATTTCATACCACTGGCTCCCTGGCAAAAGTCCTCTTGCTTTTGAATGCTGGTCATTGTATTTCCTCTTCAGCTCAACCTGGACAAATTACAAAAACAAAGAGGATCGGTAACCAAAATAATAATAATAATAATAATAAGTCATTAGAACAAATGCCATCAGAGCCAGAATTGAAAAGTTGACAACAGATCCCATATGTGGACTCAGATGAAGCAGATAAAACAATGGATCATATCCTCAGCTGCTGCAAGAAGATCGTGCAGACAGAGTATAAGCAGAGGCATAACAACGTTGCTCAGATGATTCATTGGAACTTGTGCCACAAATACCATCTTGTTGTGTTTCTAATAATAATAATAATAATAATAATAATAATAATTTGGAGCACAACAAGATTAGTACACAGCAAACAAGATCACTCTATTGGTTGTTGTATTGGATCACACGTAGGACACTTCCCAAGTGTCTAGCATTATGTGATATATCAGCAAATAATGCATGCAGATCCCAGTAGGGTGGCCTTTTGCAGCTGACAGGTGGTAATTTTGTCGGTGCCGATTTTGTTTAAGTGCAGGCCAAGGTCTTTAGGCACTGCACCGTGTGGCATTCACCACTGGAACTACTTTGACTGGCTTGTGCCAGAGTCTTTGCAGTTCGATCTTTAAATCTTCATATCGTGTCAGTTTTTCCACATAATAATAATAATAATAATAATAATAATAATAATTTATTTGTATACCGCTCTATTTCCCCAACAGGACTCAGGGTGGTTTCCAGCATAAGTCAAACATTGCAATTACAGACATAAACATATACAAGTAATCATAAACAAAGACATAACACTATAAAACAGCCATACATAGTTAAAATTTAGTGCTAATTCCATTGGGCAAGTTCAGTTTCCTTTGGCTAAGATTCAAGAGTGGGTCTCGATAACTATGGGAGGGCTGGGCTAATATAACAATGGGAACTAGGCCCAGGGGAGTGGATAAAGTGCAAGCATGATCCTACACGATGGTCAGGGCAGGACCTGGAGCTATTTATTTCCAAGGCCCGAGTCACAGATATGAGAGGGCTGGGCCAATGGGAGACACAGGACTGGTGGGGGGGGGGGGAGTGGGTAAAGTGCAAAACAGGGCCTTAACTAATGGTCAGAGTAGTGCGTGGGGCTATTCATATCCAGGGACTGCTCAATAGCTATAATCAAGCTAGGCTAGGTCAACGGCAATGAGATAGAAGAGGGCCAGGGAAGTGGGTAGAGTGCAGAGCCAAGGTAAGACCTGGGTCTAATCATTATCAAAAGCCTGCTGGAACCACCAGGTCTTCAGGTCCTTTTGGAAGGAGGCTATTGACAGAGCTTGTCTTAACTCTCTAGAGAGGGCGTCCCAAAGGTGGGGGGCCACCACCGAGAAGGCCCTCTCTCTTGTCCCCACCAACTGCACTTGAGACAGTGATGGAAGCGAGAGAAGCCCCCCCCCCCGAACCCCCCTCCCTCCAGCCGGTTCACAAAAGAATGCAGAATACAGTCAGCCTTCCACATTTGCAGGTTGGACATTTGTGAATCTGACAGCTTTAGCCAGAAATTGATCCTCTTCCGATATTCCAAAACAGAACTCGGCTTTTCAGTTGTCAGATTGACTTTTCTTGTTGTTTGCTTAATTATGAATATTTCAAAACTCCTTAAACCTGAAAACTTCAGAATAGTGAATAACAAAACATACCCTTGCAAATAACACATCAGCTCAAGAGGCAAACATATTATACTCATTAATAGAGATGAGGCTAATGTTCCCACTCTAAATTATGTTGTGACTAAAGTAAAGGTCAAGGTAAAGGTTTCCCCTTGACACCAAGTCTAGTCGAGTCTGGGTGTTGGTGCTCATCTCAATTTCTAATCCAAAGAGCCGGTGTTGTCCGTAGACACCTCCAAGGTCATGTGGCCAGCATGACTGCGTAGAACGCTGTTACCTTCCCGCTGGAGTGATATCTATTGATCTATTCACATTTGCATGTTTTCAAACTGCTCGGTTGGCAGAGGTAAAGGTAAACGTTTCCCCTTGACATTAAGTCTAGTCGAGTCTGACTCTGGAGGTTGGTGCTCATCTCCATTTCGAAGCAGAAGAGCCGGCGTTGTCCGTAGACACCTCCAAGGTCATGTGGCCGGCATGACTGCATGGAACGCCGTTACCTTCCTGCTGGAGCAGTACCTATTGATCTACTCACATTTGCATCTTTTCAAACTGCTAGGTTGGCAGATGCTGGGGCTAATAGCGGGAGCTCACCCCACCCCACCCCACCCCATCCCAGATTTGAACTGCCGACCTTCCGGTCAGCAAGTTCTGCAGCTTAGCGGTTTTACCCGCTGCACCACTGCGGCCCCATGAGTAAAGTAATTGATGGTAAAAAGAGAAATCAAGGTCAATGGGTGGATAATCAGAATTTAAGGGCTCCTATTAATTAAAACGTATCAAAACTCTATCGAAATAAAAAAGAGTAAGAACAAGCCCCATGAATGCTTCTTATGGCTTTCAAGCGACAAGATGGACCATGTATTTCTTTTTTCTTTAAACGCTTGAGTTTCACACCAATGTGTTTCTTCTCCCTCCTCTCTTCCTGGCAGACGAAAGTTCACTGAGCAATGCCTGAACACGCAGCATACAGAGATTATAGGCTCACTTGAGAGGCCTTCTCGCCCTCCTGGCCAAACGCAGAAGATAACAGTTTTGCTCTGCGTCTTCTCTTTACATAACAGCTCAAACGCCGGGTGGATTCCCCTTGCAACACACACTGCGGGTCCCCCTTCCACTCCTCACGCTCCGGCTGATAAGCCATGGTGGCGCTGAGCATTGAACACGGAAGGAGCCTGCCTGGGTTTTGCTCTTTGGGGTCGGTCGGTTGCACAGCATATCAGGAACAGGCTGGGGCTACTGTTTAGGACTCACATCAAGTTGCCAACACTGGCTGCAGAGCTGAGGCTGTGGTCATGACACCTTCAAAGCCATAGTGTACGCAAGGAAGAAACTCACGTGCCAATCTGTCTCTCCCTTTCTTCTTTCCTAGTCTGAAATCTTCAAACACACAACTCATTTAATTCACTACGGGAAGGTACATGTTACTAAGTGGAAAAAAAGACATAACTGGACTACTGCAATGCACTCTACGTGGGGCTAACCTTGAAGACGGCCTGGAAATTACAACTTGTCCAACGCTCGGCAGCCAGATTAATAACTGGAGCGACTTACAGGGAGCAGTCAACCCACCTGTTTAAGGAGCTTCATTGGCTGCCATTCATCTTCCGGTCCCAATTCAAGGTGCAGGGTCTTACCTATAAAGCCCTAAATGGTTTGGGACCCTCCTATCTATGTGACCGTATCTCTCTCCATGAACCAGCCTGAGCTCTTTGTTCTTCGGGGGAGGCCCTCCTTTCGCCCCTGCCAGTCTCTCAGGCTCGCCTTGTGAGTACAAGGAAGAGAGCCTTCTCCTCTGTGGCCCCCCGACTCTGGAACTCATTGCCCGGAGAGATTAGGAAAGCCCCTACCTCATTTATTTATTTTTATTTACTTTACTTGTATACCACAGTTTCTCAACCCAACAGGCGACTCAACGCGGTTACCTTAGAAACCTTTGAAAAGAATCTCAAGACCTGGCTCTGCTGTTGTGTTTTTGGAGAGTAGTCACATAATCTTAAGCTATTGCTCCCCTCAATGTTCTTGTCCTAGGAGTACACCCCTCCTTGTACGAAGGTCTGTCCATCACCTAGTCTCCCTTGCAAATAATGAGTTCTCCCTTGCAAATAATTCTACTTCCTTTATCTCACCCTGAGTTTTTAAATCATTTCATTGTACATGCAGTCCGCTCACTGTTATTATGTTTGCTTATTGATTCCTTATGTTTTGTGCACATTGCTTATTGCATTCATATGTTTTTGCACTTTACTGTGATGTTTGCATTTCTGTTTTATTTCGTTGTGTTTTATTTTATTGTAATTTGTTGTTTGGGCTTGGCCTCTAAGCTTGGGTAACCACGGAAAAATTTGGTTCTAAACTCGTTTCGTTTTTAGGGGGCCCTTGCGTTTCATTTTTTTTTAATAATTCCGAAATTTTCCTTTTAAAAATTTCAAAATTTACGAAATTTCGTAAAATTACGAATCGATTCGTTAATGGTGGACGAGATTGCGCAATATGCTAAAAAAACCTCCAAATGGGAAGGAGGAACTTCTGAAGCTTCCCTCTCCCTCTGTTGTTGACTGTTGGTGTGATAAAACAAACAACTATAAAACTTGCACCAGACATGCGAAAATAATTACGAAATAATTACGAAATAAATTGAAAAAATTGATTTGAATCTTAATTACTCCTCACACTATTCCTGCATGGCTCAATATTGGATCATAAGCTAATTTAAATACGAATTAATAACGAATTACGAAATTAACGAACGAAACCGCCCAAGCCTATTGGCCTCATGTAAGCCGCCCCGAGTCCCCGTTGGGGGAGACACTTCCCAAGCATCGGACACTTCCCAAGCATCTAGGACTGTGTGGTGTATCGGCAAATAATGCGTGCAGATCCCAGTAAGGTGGCGTTTTGCAGCTGGCAGATGGTAATCTTGTCAGCGCCGATTGTGTTTAAGTGCAGGCCAAGGTCTTTAGACATTGCACCCAGTGTGCCAATCACCACTGGGACCACCTTTACTTTATTATTATTGGAAACTATCTTTAAATCCATTATTATTATTATTATTATTATTATTATTATTATTATTATTGTGTTGTTGCTGTTGTTGTTGTTGTTATTATTATACAAGAGCTTCCCTGTTTGGTTACCTGGAAACTAGAGTCCTAGGTGTGTCAACATAAGGCATTGGCAAACTCTGGCCCTCCAAGGGTTTTGGACATCAACTCCTACAATTCCTAACAATCTCAGACCCCTTCCTTTTCCCTGAGGCTGTTAGGAATTGTGGGAGTTGATGTCCAAAACACCTGGAGGGAGGGCCAAAGTTTGCACATACCTTGTCTACATTGTAAAATAAATGCAGCTTGCCCGCACTCTAACTGCCGTGGCTCTTCCTTCCTCCTCCTTTCCCCTCTTATGTCATGTCTTCTTAGACTGCAAGCCTTCAAGTAGGGATTGTCTTTTGTTTAAGTCACTTGGAAAGGGTTTTTTTGGCTGCATGGTGGGATAAACATGCTTCCAATCCCGAAAGGATTGTGAGAAATTGTTCTCCCATTCCATGAGTTGGGGAGACACTTGGGGTTCAAGATGGAGAGGGGCAAGAGCCTAGCAAGGAAAACACAGCAGAGGCTTCGTAGTTCTCTTCTTCAGACCTGTTGTTTTGAAAGGAAAGGCATAAAGCTACACAAAGGCAGGTTAATTTCACTGCTCTTTTGTTCTGTATTAACCTTTTAAAACTGACAACCGAAAGGACACGCTTCAGGAGAGAAAGCAGCCAACTTCTAACCACTTCTGACAGGTAACTTTCAACTCGAGTTTGGGTAGGCATTCCTGGCTTTTTCTTCCCTGCGATTCCATGTGCTTGATGCCCTTTAAGAACCGCCTGTCAGATTGACAGAGTCAAACTTTGCGGCCAGGAAGGAAATTCAGTTTGATTCCACAGCTCCAATATTTGTTACTGTCACTCAAGATTGATCGATCGGGGGCCAAAGGATTCCCCCGCTATGTTTCGAGTGCGCCAAATGAAAAAACAGGCCCAGCGTCGCCTTCAAACCACGACAAATGCCAGGTATTTTGTTCCAATTATCAATACTGGAGTTTTGTAACTATACCACCTTGATGGAGAGAGTCTTGAACATGAACAGAAATCAATATTGCATTGTGACTGAGATAATACAAGCTCTGACACCAATTGGTGGGGAAGTAAACAGTTTGCAGTCCAATTTCTATAAAGGAGAAGGAGGCTGTCAACTTGGCTGGAATAAAACACTCAGGCAAAGGGACAGGGATGTGTGGATGTTGAGGGACGAGGAGTCTTGAGGCAAAAAGGCAAAAGCGGCGTGTACACTTGACAACTATGAGTTTTGGAAACACAAGCAGAACCCTTGCCTGATTGTACAATGTCAATTGAAAGCTCAGGAGCTGTTCTCAAAATGGAAGACTGTTTTTTAGCCTTTTGTACACATTTGTGACTGGATTGACCTTAAAGGAGCTGGGGGTGGTGACGACTGACAGGGAGCTCTGATGTGGGATGGTCCATGACGTCACGAAGAGTCGGAAACGACTGAATGAATGCACAACAACAACACATTTGAAAGGGTTATGTGCAATTTTCTGGTGAAAATTGTAATTTTATTCAAAACCAGCATATATACCCAGTGTTCCCAGGTGTTGGAGGGTCCGCTAACCCCCTGATTTAATAATAATAATAATAATAATAATAATAATAATAACCAATAAGAAGAAGAACCAATGCCATCAAAGCCAGAATTGAAAAGTCAACAACAGATCCCAAGTGTAGACTCTGCAAGGAAGCAGATGAAACAATAGATCCCATCCTCAGCTGCTGCAAGAAGATCGCACAGACAGACTGCAAGCAGAGGCACAACACCGTTGCTCAGATGATTCATTGGAACTTGTGCCACAAAGACCATCTGCCTGTGACAAAGAACTGGTGGGATCGCAAGCTGGAAAAAGTTACAGAGAATGAACACGCCAAACTCCTCTGGGACTTCCGGATTCAGACAGACAAAGTTTTGGAGCACAATACTTCTGACCTCACAATTGTGTTAAAAAATAAAGTATGGATCGTTGATGTCGCAATCCCAGGTGACAGCAGGATTGCAGAGAAACAAGCTGACACAATATGAGGATTTAAAGATCGAACTGCAAAGGCTCCGTCCGGCACAAACCAGTAAAGGTGGTCCCAGTGGTGATTGGCACACTGGGCGCAGTGCCTCAAGACCTTGGCTTGCACTTAAACACAATTGGCGCTGACAAAATGACCATCTGTCAGCTGCAAAAGGTCACCCTACTCGGATCTGCACACATTATTCGCCGATGCATCTCACAGTCCTAGACACTTGGGAAGTGTCCGACGTGTGATCCAATACAACAGCCATCAGACTTATCTTGTCTGCTGTGGACTCATCTTGTTGTGTTTCTAACAATCATAAATAATAATAATAATGCTATACATCACAGTCCCAGAGCCCCCGGTGGCACAGTGGGTTAAACCCTGTGCCGGCAAGGACTGAAGACCAACAGGTCGCAGGTTCGAATCCGGGGAGAGGCGGATGAGCTCCCTCTATTAGCTTCAGCTCCTCATACAGGGACATGAGAGAAGCCTCCCACAAGGATGATAAAATATCAAATCACTGGGCGTCCCCTGGGCAACATCCTTGCAGACAGCCAATTCTCTCACACCAGAAGCGACTTGGTTTCTCAAGTTGCTCCTGACATGACAAAAAAAAAAAAGTCCTAGACATTTTGGAAGTGTTTGACTTGTGATTTTGTGATATGAAATCCAGCATATAGATCTCATTTGCTATGACAAACTGTGTTTTTGTGTCAATAATAATAATAATAATAATAATAATAATAATAATAATTTTGTTTTGCCTCTCTTGACAAGGGGAGATGGCGTTACCCTTGGGGCAAAAGGCAATACAAGTTCTAAGGGTCCTTCAACAGAGAAGGGGAAGGAAGAAGAACAAATATCAAGGCATCACTGCATAACAGCGTTAGAACACCAATCTTCACACATCCGCACACACATAACCGCCAGCATGCCTTCTCCTCAAGGGTTAAGCATTCCTTGCAAATCACATAACAGGTAAAAGGTCAGCGCACGTCACTTTAATGCAATCAGAATCCATTTCACTGTATACGTTTGCATTATCGGGCATCACCGTGACGCCCAATTCGACATGACATGGTGCATATGTGGAAAAGCCAGCGTCTCCTGCTAGCAAATATCCTAAATGCGCAGTAAACCACAGGCTAGAAGGGATTAGTTAAAATGTCAAAAGACAGCCCTTGACTCCTACCTGTTCATCCTTCAACATGTAGACCCTTCACTATCAAGGCAGGCTTTACAGACAAAAGAGCTCCAGCAGAGGAGCGGCACAAGGCCTGTGGCAAGTCATGTCATCTTGTTGCTGTCAGAGAGATTAGGCTTTGATCTATCTGGGAGGTCACGGTCGCAGTGGTATTATTCGCCGGAGTCTCACAACATTATACCTGCTAACCACTGTTTCCTTTAATGCTTAATTAGACAGACCTCCCCTGCAACTGAAAGTTAACCCAGGAATGTGCCACTGCGGCCCAGATAAGTTTTCATCCCCCTCCCTCCCTCCGCACTGTGGAACTACTTCCTCTCCCTGCCCTTCCATCTTGGTGGTTCTTTCAAGACAAGTCGCAGACCAGTGTTTCCCCACCCGGGGGTTGGGACCCGGGGGGGGGGGGTATCGCGAGGGGGGGTCACCAAAGATCATTACAAAACACACACTTCTGATGGTCTTAGGAACCCTTTTGGCAGAGAACGCTGAAGATCTCTATGCCTGTCCTTCTCTTCCTTTTTGGTGTTGATGAACTACAACTCCCAGAATTCAAAAACAGCCCCCCCCCCTCAAGCCCATCAGTATTCAGTGTTGGCCATGTAGGTAGTGTGCCCAGATTGGTGCAGGCCCATTGTGGGTTGGGTTCAGAGTGCTCTACCTGTGTGACCGCATCTCCGTATATGAACCCACACGATCCCTCCATTCATCTGGAGAGGCCCTGCTCACGATCCCACCTGCGTCGCAAGCGCGTTTGGTGTGGACGAGGGACAGGGCCTTCTCTGTGGTAGCCCCACAACTCTGGAACTCTCTCCCCAAGGACATCAGACAAGCCCCAACGTTGGCAGTCTTTAGGAAGAGCTTGAAGACCTGGCTGTTCCAGTGTGCCTTTCCAGAATAGGAAACTCCCAGCATCATGTCCCAAACGCACTGTACCAGAGATTTAAGGTTGCCTGCACATCGCACCTACACTAAAATCCTTACATTTCACCTGTCATGTCCAGCACTTTTAATTTATTCAATACATTTGGCCTGGCCCTAGTTTTAAATGTGTCATGATGTATTGTTTTGGTGTTTTACTGTTATTGCTTTAATGCTTATTGGTTTGCTTTATGAGTTTTATTGTTGTATTTGTTATGCTGTTGTTTTATTGAGGGCCTTGGCCTTTGTAAGCCGCACCGAGTCCTTCGGGAGATGTTAGCAGGGGGTACAAATAAAGATAATAATAATAATAATAATAATAATAATAATAGATTGAACTATAAATCCCAGCAACTACAACTCCCAAATGTCAAGGTCTATTTTCCCCAAACTCCATAGGGAGTTCCCCCCCAACCCCACCAGTATTCAAATTTGGGCGTATCAGGTATTTGTGCCAAATTTAGTCCAATGAATGAAAATACATCCTGCATATCAGATATTTACATTATGATTCATAACAGTAGCAAAATGATAGTTATGAAGAACACAATTTTATGGTTGGGGGTCACCATAACATGAAAAACTGTATTAAGGGGTCGTGGTATTACGAAGGTTGAAAAATACTGGTCTACACAGAGTTTGCTGCTAGGGAGATCCAGAACTTCTCCAAACAGAGGGCTTCTTGTGCTAGTAGCTGGAAGGCATCATTGTTCTTCCATCATCTTCTCCTTGAATGCCTTTTCCCTGGTAAGGAAGGGTTGTAGAAGGAAGACACTACTGTATGAAGATTTAATACTGGCTACCAGTATTACCAGGAGAGCAATGACCAATCTCAATAAAACAGTGAAGAGTAGAGACATCACACTGGCAACAAAGATCCACATAGTCAAAGCAATGGTATTCCCCATAGTCACCTACGGATGTGAGGCTGAGTGAAAGAAGAGAGATGCTTTTGAACTGTGGTGCTGGAGGAAAGTTCTGAGAGTGCCTTGGACCGCCAGAAGATCCAACCAGTCCATACTTCAGGAAATAAAGCCCAACTGCTCATTGGAGGGAAGGATAGTAGAGGCAAAGAGGAAGTACTTTGGCCACATCATGAGAAGAAAGGAAAACTTGGAGAAGACAATGATGCTGGGGAAAATGGAAGGAAAAAGGAAGAGGGGCCGACCAAGGGCAAGATGGATGGATGGCATCCTTTTTTTCTAATTTTTTATTGAAAATTTTTGAATAAAGGATACATCAGAGAGATATCAATCATCAATATATCTTATAGTTAAAAAATAGCTGATCCCAAAGAGGTGGGTTGGATAGGTTTAGGGGGTATGGAAAGTATGGGGAGGGGAGAGAAAGAGAGAAAAAAAGGGATGAAAGGGAAGGGAAGGAGGGGTGGAGGAAGCGGTGTGTAAGGTTTAGAAATTAGGTGCGGGGAGAGTCAGTGCTTTTGATTACTGATTTTACCCCTTAAAGCATTGTTAGTATTAGTATTGTCTTCTTATCTTGTCTTTCGCGTGTCTATGTCTGGTTGATGTTGAATAATTTTTTAACTGGGGACCAGTCCGTCTTGTTTACACCCATCATTTGTTTGTTTTTCATGTACTGTGTTAGTACATCCATGTTCATTATGTCTAAAAGTTTGAGCATCCATCCTTCCACCGTTGGTATCTCTTTATTTTTCCATTTCCTGGCTAGTACCATTCTCACCGCCATTGCCATATGAAAGAAGAGCTTATCCTTGTTTTTATCAAGTTCAAAGTCCAGTATACCCAGAAGGTAGTATTCTGCTTTCAACTCTTTTCTTATGTCAAGTATCTTGTTTGTTATTTCATGAATCTCTTTCCAGATTTTTTTAACTTTATCACACATCCACCATAGATGGAAAAAGGTTCCCTTCTTTTCTTGACATTTCCAGCAAGCTTCCGAGACGTTTTAATAGCATCTTGCCAGTTTGCTTGGTGTGATGGCATCCTTGAAGTGACTGGATTGACCTTGAAGGAGCTGGGGGTGGTGACGGCCGACAGGGAGCTCTGGCGTGGGCTGGTCCAGGAGGTCACAAAGAGTCGGAAACGACTCAACGAATGAACAACATCACCAATATTTTAAAAAATGCTAAAACCAGGACAGTAAATAAAGAACAACACTCAAAAAGAGGAGAAATTCCTGACATGAAACAATCAGGAACACTTGGTCACCCCTCAACAAAGGATTCCCCCAGTCAGCAAAGAGCGACACAACTGCTAGGTCAATAAATGGCCAATTGAAACAGTCACATCTACTTCCAAAAGACAAGAGTTCTTTCTCCCACCCTGGACATTCCACAGATAATATTTTCCTAGTTTCCAACAGACCTCACAAGCTCTGAAGATGTCTGCCATAGATGTGGGGGAAACATCAGGAGAGAATGCTTCTGAAACATGGCCAGACAGCCCGGAAAACTCACAACAACCCAGTGATTCCGGCCATGAAAGCCTTTGAGAATACATTGTTCCAGATTTTTGTAGAAAGAAAAGAAATCCTTCCCCGACCGCATTGAGGTTGCACAGTATACAAATCCGAAAGCGGCAATTTGTCAGTAAAATTTATATTGTGATAGGTTGCCTTGATAATTGTGTTTACAGTATGCCAGTACCAAACGGAAAATGTTTCTCAGGCACATTCTTCCCGCCCCCAGTGTGTGCTTTTCCTTTAAACTGTTTTGGGTCGAAAGGTTTAGGCTTTGGCGAAAGATAAAAACCTTTTTGCTTGAGTGTCTGGCAATGTGTTTATTTTTACTCGTGCAAAGTTTTTTTCTTAATGGGTTGAATCTGCACGTTTTAACAGGTTTAGCCCTTATATTTATTTAATGACCTGAACTCAAAGGCTTTATCGCTCAGGGATAAAACGGTGCCATGCCGGCCTTACGTTTTGTTTATGGGAGGTTATTGTAATCTCTTGAGAGCTTCCAGGGTCGGGGAATCGCAGCCGGTTTGTGGGGGAAATGGCATGTTGGGCGAACCTGGTGTGTCCCAAGCCTTTCTTACTCCAGGACATAGCCAAGGCTGGCCTTACTATGAGGCAGAGAGAGAGACTTGCCTCGGGCAGCAGATATTGAGGGCGACAGTACCATATATACTCAAGCATAAGCAGAGTTTTTCAGCCCTTATTTTAGGCAGACAAAGCCTCTCTCAGCTTATACTCAAGTCAAAGTTATTTATTATTTTACTCTGTTATTATTAGGTTCTTGTGGGTTTTTTCGGGCTATAGGGCCATGTTCTAGAGGCATTTCTCCTGACGTTTCGCCTGCATCTATGGCAAGCATCCTCCGAGGTAGCATCCTCACTACCTCTGAGGATGCTTGCCATAGATGCAGGCGAAACGTCAGGAGAAATGCCTCTAGAACATGGCCCTATAGCCCGAAAAAACCCACAAGAATCTGTTATTATTATTTTTATTGCATTTACATTCTTTTATTCTTATTACATTTACATTATTTTACTCTTATTATTATTTTTATTACATTTATTTTTCCCTGTATTATTATTATTACATTTATTATTTTCCTCTATTATTGTTATTGTTGCATTTATTATTTTATTCTATTTATTATTTCATTTCCATTTATTTAGTCTATTATTTTTATTATTACATTTACATTATTTTACTCTTTTCTTATTAATATTATTATATTTACATTATTTTACTTATTATTATTACAATATTATTATGTATTATTATATTGTATTATCATGAGTATTATATTGTATTACATTAAAGTATTATTTTTAATATTATCTGTATATACAATATATTATATTATTAGCATAGCACAATATTAGTATTATATTATATACGTTGCGTTCCCTCGTTTCTCTCTGAAAAATCCTATCCCAGTTACATTTTACCTGTTCACGTCAGCATATTTTCAATTTTAATCTATTACATTTGGCCCGGCCATTTTTAATATGTCATTATTAATTGTTGTTTTTGTTATGTGATTTATATGATTTGTATTTTATTGATTGTTTATTAATGTTGTGTTATTCATGTTTGTTTGGTGTACTTCGGGCTTGGCCTCATGTAAGCCGCACCGAGTCCCTTGGGGAGATGGTAGCGGGGTACAAATTAAATTTATTATTATTATATTATTATATATTAGTATATTCTACCATACCACTATTGTTGTTGTTCCTTCGTTCAGTCGTCTCCGACTCTTCGTGACCTCATGGACCAGCCCACGCCAGAGCTCCCTGTCGGCCGTTACCACCCTCAGCTCCCTCAAGGTCAGTCCAGTCACTTCAAGGATGCCATCCATCCATCTTGCCCTTGGTCGGCCCCTCTTCCTTTTGCCTTCCACTTTCCCCAGCATAATTGTCTTCTCTAGGCTTTCCTGTCTCCTCATGATGTGGCCAAAGTACTTCAACTTTGTCTCTAGTATCTTTCCCTCCAGTGAGCAGTCGGGCTTTATTTCCTGGAGGATGGACTGGTTGGATCTTCTCGCAGTCCAAGGCACTCTCAGCACTTTCCTCCAACACCACAGCTCAAAAGCATCGATCTTCCTTCGCTCAGCCTTCCCTAAGGTCCAGCTCTCACATCCGTAGGTGACTACAGGGAATACCATGGCTTTGACTAGGCGGATCTTTGTTGCCAGTCTGATGTCTCTACTCTTCACTATTTTATCGAGACTGGACATTGCTCTCCTCCCAAGAAGTAAGCGTCTTCTGATTTCCTGGCTACAATCTGCATCTGCAGTAATCTTTGCACCTAGAAATACAAAGTCTGTCACGGCCTCCACGGTTTCTCCCTCTATTTTCCAGTTGTCAATCATTCTTGTTGCCATAATCTTGGTTTTTTTGACGTTTAGCTGCAACCCGGCTTTTGCGCTTTCTTCTTTCACCTTGTTTAGAAGGCTCCTCAGCTCCTCCTCGCTTTCGGCCATCAGAGTGGTGTCATCTGCATATCTGAGGTTGTTAATGTTTCTTCCAGCAATTTTCACCCCAGCTTTGCATTCATCCAGCCCCGCACATCGCATGATGTGTTCTGCATACAAGTTAAAAAGGTTGGGTGAGAGGATGCAGCCTTGCCGTACGCCTTTCCCAATCTTGAACCCGTCTGTTGTTCCGTGGTCAGTTCTGACTGTTGCTACTTGGTCCTTGTACAGATTCCTCAGGAGAGAGACAAGGTGGCTTGGGATGCCCATCCCACTAAGAACTTGCCACCATACCACTATACTGTGATATTATTAGATATCTATATAAATAAAAAATGTAATGTTTGTTTGTGGGATTAACATAACTCAAAAACCACTGGACCAATTGACACCAAATTTGGACACAATACACCTATCAAGTCAACGAGTGACCTTCACTCATAAAAACACTGAAAAACACAGCGAAAGGAACTTTAAAAGCCAAAAAACAAAAATTACATTAGAACACATGGGCAAAACCACACACATATATATACATAAACACACAGATACACATATACATAAATATATACACACACAAAAACACATATATACAGACTGGGCCACAGCAATGCATGGCAGGGGATGGCTAGTGTGTGTGTGTACACACACACACATACACACCATTATATTGTACTATATTATTATACCACAATACATATATCACCATTATATTATACTATTAGTATTATATAATAGGTTGTCCATAGACACCTCCAAGGTCATGTGGCCGGCATGACTGCATGGAGCGCCATTACCTTCCCACCAGAGCGGTACCTATTGATCTACTCACATTTGCATGTTGGCAGAAGCTAGAGCTTATATTACAACATTATTAATATTATTATATATCATAATTAGTAGTATTAATATTAAACTGCATTAGGAGTAGCAGTGCATCTAAGCACAGCATTCATTTACATCTGGATACATCAGATGATCAAAAGGCAATTTCAATGCAAAGGATGTGGAAGAATAATAACAATTCTGGAAAAACCCACACAAACCCTTCCAATCTAGTGAAGGTCACGTTACCAGGCTTTAAAAAAGGCAATAAGCGATAGCTGGATTGCGAATGACAATCTGGACCATCACAAACTAGCTTCCACAGCTTTCAAGAGGTCGTGTCGACTCCATTTCTGAACTCAAGAATGGAAAACGGAATGTTGGTGGACAGGAAAAGAGATTTAAAGATGGGCTCAAAGCCAACCTTAAAAACTCTGGCATAGACACTGAGAACTGGGAAGCCCTGGCCTGTGAGCGCTCCAGCTGGAGGTCAGCTGTGATCAGCAGTGCTGCAGAATTTGAAGAGGCACGAATAGAGGGCGAAAGAGAGAAATGTGCCAAGAGGAAAGCACGTCAAGCCAACCCTGACCGCCTTCCACCTGGAAACCAATGCCCTCACTGTGGGAGAAGATGCAGATCAAGAACAGGGCTCCATAGTCACCTACGGACCCACCCTGGAGGATTATCCTACTTGGACAACAAGGGATCGCCTAAGTAAGAAAAAGTAAGGACTCCATTACCTTCCATATGACTAGGGTTCTTCCAACATTTTGATTCTGTGATGTTATTGTTTCTCTTTTGACAGGTAAAGGGTAAAAACCAACACTGTGAGGCTCTTCCTCTCATAAAGTAGGAAAACCACCTTACAAGGTGGGCCAAGGTGTACCTTTTCTGTCCAAATAGTTTTCCTGGTCTTAGGCTGAGGCTTCATGCAGAGGAATATTTGTTACTTCATCTCAGACAGCTTTGGGCTGGCCCTTGTATGACCAGACCTGAAAATCTGGATCTCATCTGACTATTGCTCAGAACAGAATAGTTTCCCATTGAGCCACTTTTGGCCAAGCAAATAAAAATGGAGCCTCCAAGTGGTAGGATTTGTCCGAGACCTATATTTGGCATTTTCCTCCTGATTTAGCAGACCGAGAGAGATTCAGAAACTTCGATATTCATACTTTTCCCATCTTGGACTTAGAAGACAGCGCCGTTCTTATCTTCACTCCTGTGAGATTAGTTTAATAGAGCTCTGCGTTGCCCAAGACCACCCAATGAGCCGCCTTGGACCATCCCTAATGGTGATGCCGTGGTTCCTAATTTCTCTGGCACTTTTTAACATGCAAATGTGGGTCTTCATTCTTAGTTGGTTAAGATGAGAGACAACATCTTCACGAGGGCCACCCAGCGAGCTGAGCAGCTGAGTTCCTGTGAAACTTCCTGGAAGATGACGGTTGGCCAGCTTTTCCGTTTGTTACAGCTTCTCATTAGAAAACACCCAGCCTGGTGAGAAAAGTGTTTGCCTTGTGCACGCTGAAGCTGGAGCAAGTTGCATCGGATGTGCAGGGTCAGATTCCAAGTGTTCCTCAACCTTCCCAATGCTGCAACCCCTTAATACAGTTCCCCGTGTTGTGGTGACCCCCAACCATAACATTATTTCCATTAGGTTCTTGTGGGTTTTTTCGGGCTATAGGGCCACGTTCTAGAGGCATTTCTCCTGACGTTTCGCCTGCATCTATGGCAAGAATCCTCAGATGCATCCATAGATGCAGGCGAAACGTCAGGAGAAATGCCTCTAGAACATGGCCGTATAGCCCGAAAAAAACCCACAAGAACCTAGTGATTCCAGCCATGAAAGCCTTCGACAATACATTATTTCCATTGCTACTTCATAACTCTCATTTTGCTACTGTTATGAATCATCATGTAAATATCTGATATGCAGGATGTATTTTCATGCAATGGACCAAATTTGGCACAAATACCCGATACACTCAAATTTGAATACGAGTTGGATATTTTTTTTGGGGGGGGGGGGGGGTTTGATATTGTCATTTGGGAGTTCTAGTTGATGGAATTTATAATTCACCTACAATCAAAGAGCATTCTGGACTCCACCAATGATGGAATTGAACCAAACTTGGCACACAGAACTCCCACAACCTGCAGAAAATACCGGAAGAATCATAGAATCAAAGAGTTGGAAGAGACCTCATGGGCCATCCAGTCCAACCCGCTGCCAAGAAGCAGGAATATTGCATTCAAATCACCCCTGACAGATGGCCATCCAGCCTCTGTTTAAAAGCTTCCAAAGAAGGAGCCTCCACCACACTCTGGGGCAGAGAGTTCCACTGCTGAACGGCTCTCACAGTCAGGAAGTTCTTCCTCATGCTCAGATGGAATCTCCTTTCTTATAGTTTGAAGCCATTGCTCCTTGTCTTAATTATTATTCTTATTCTTATTATTAATCTTTATTTGTACCCCGCTAGCAGCTCCCGAAGGACTCGATGCGGCTTACAAAGGCCGAGGCCTCAACACAACAACAAAAGACATTACAATACGATGCAAAGCAAATTAAAAACACAAGCAATAACATGGAAGCAATAAACAAGCTTGCTCTCTCCTCCCTGTGGCTTCCTCTCACATATTTATACATGGCTATCATATCTCCTCTCAGCCTTCTCTTCTTCAGGCTAAACATGCTCAGCTCCTTAAGCCGCTCCTCATAGGGCTTGTTCTCCAGACCCTTGATCATTTTAGTCGCCTCCTCTGGACACATTCCAGCTTGTCAATATCTCTCTTGAATTGTGATGCCCAGAATTGGACACAATATTCCAGGTGTGGTCTAACCAAAGCAGAATAGAGCATGGGTAGCATTACTTCCCGAGATCTAGACACTATACTCCTATTGATGCAGGCCAAAACCCCATTGGCTTTTTTTGCTGCCAAGAGTTTGGTGGGCATTGACCTTGAGTTTTGGAGTTGTAGTTCACTTACAACTGTGCACTCAAACAATGATGGATCTGGACCAAACTTGGCACGGATACCAAATATGCCCAAATGTGAACACTGGTGGTGTTTGGGGAAAATAGATCTTGACATTTGGGAGTTATAGTTGCTGGCATTTCTAGTTCACTTACAATCAAAGAGCATTCTGAACTCCACCAATGATGGAATTGAATCAAACTTGGCACACAGGACTCCCATGACCAACAGAAAATACTGGAAGGGTTTAAATAGAAGGTCAGCTGCTGTCCTCACCTTTTTGCCTTGTTTTTTACTCATGTTCTATTTTGAAATGGTCATATGACTGGTCAAACAAATACATATTTTTATTATTACCTACAATCAAAGAGCATTCTGAACCCCACCAATGATAAGACTTGCTCTCGATCCTGCCTGCTTCACAGGCATGTCTGGCCGGGACGAGAGACAGGGCCTTCTCAGTGGTGGCCCCTCGGCTGTGGAACTCTCTGCCTAGGGATTTTAGATTGGCCCCCTCCCTCCTGAACTTTTGGAAAAAAAGAGTGACAACCTGGCTCTTTGAGCAATTGTTTGGAACTTCAGCACGATCAGATAAACTCAAATTGGATTATTATTATTATTATTATTATTATTATTATTATTATTACTTTATTTGTACCCCGCTAGCATCTCCTGAAGGACTCGATGCGGCTTACATAGGCAAGGCCTCAAAACACAACACAACAATACAACACCTAAAGCAAATTAAAAACAGTTAAGCAGTATAAACAACAAACAATAAACAATACATCAAGACACTATAAAACTGGGCCGGGCCAGAGTAATGGGTACAAAATTAAAAGTGCTGATGTGGCAGGAGGTATGCAGGATTATAAAATAAGTGCAGTGTGCGGTGTGCAGCAATCTCAGTTCTACTAAAGTGCTTCTAGGACTTGGTATTGGAGGTTCCTAATCTGAGAAGGCACATCGGAACAGCCAGGTCTTCAAGTTCTTTCTGAAGACTGCCAATGTAGGGGCCTGTCTAAGATCTTTTGGGAGGGTGTTCCAGAGTGGGGGGCCACCACAGAAAAGGCCCTGTCTCATGTCCCCACCAAACGCGCTTGCGACGCAGGCAAGATCACGAGCAGGGCCTCTCCGGATGAGCGAAGTGAACGTGTGGGTTCATAGACGGAGATGCGGTCATGCAGGTAGGATGGTCCCAAACCGTTTAGGGCTTTGAAGGTAAGCACCTGCACCTTAAATTGGGCTTGGAAGATAAATGGCAGCCAGTGGAGCTCCTTGAACAGAAGGGTTGACCTCTCTCTGTAAGGAGCACCAGTTAACATCCTGGCTGCTGCCCGTTGGACCAGTTGAAATTTCCAAGCCATTTTCAAGGGCAGCCCCACGTAGAGCGCATTGCAGTAGTCCAATCTAGAGGTGACCAAGGCATGGACCACCCCGGCCAGATCAGCCTTCGTGAGGTACGGTCGCAGCTGGCGCACGAGTCTCAATTGTGCAAAAGCCCTCCCGGACACTGCCGACGCCTGAGCCTCAAGCATAAGCGTTGAATCCAAGAGGACTCCCAAACTGCGGACCTGTGGCTTCAGGGGGAGTGTAACCCCGTCCAACACAGGTTGCCACCCTATATCCCGGTCAGGTTTACGATCGACCAGGAGGACCTCTGTCTTGTCGGGATTGATCTTCAGCTTGCTCTTCCTCATCCAGATAGACACAGCGGCCAGACACTCGTCCAGCACCCGAGAGGCCTCCTTGGAGTTAGGTGGAAAAGAGTAGTAGAGTTGTGTGTCATCTGCGTAGAGATGGCACCCAGCTCCAAAACTCCGGATGACCTCTCCCAGCGGTTTCATGTAGATGTTAAAAAGCATGGGAGGCAGAACTAGGAACGGCTAAGACTATGGAACGGTTGAGGATTTGAACAAGAAGATATAGTTTTTATAATTTTTATTGTTATTGCTTTTACGGTTTTTAAATGTATTGTAATGTGATTTTTTTGCTATTAACCGATGTATGCATTTTTATATGGAATCTAATTATGCCGCTTTGTACACCACCCTGAGTCGCCTTTGGGCTGATACGGGCAGGATAGAAGTGACATAAATATAAAAATAAATAAATAAATAAATTTCCCACACAGAACATGCATAACCAACAGAAAATAATGTATTTTCTGATGGTCTTTGGCGACCCCTCTGATACCCTCTGGCAACCCCCCACCCCAGGATGAAAAACACTGGTGTAGTGTGTGTGTATGTATGTATGTGTGTGTGTGTGTGTGTGTATATACATATATACATATATATATATATATATATATATATAGATATAGATATAGATATAGATATATATATCTCAGTGATTGGTTTGGAGCGGGGGGCGCCAAAATACTGTTTGCTTACCATTGAAAATTACCTAGGGCCGCCTCTGTGTAGACTATAGGAAGAGCTTCCCAAAATGCAGAAATCTCAGTAACTACGGCCACAAAGGTCCACAGCCACTGAGGAAAGAGGGAGGATGGGAAAGCTATGTTCTCCTTTGACACGTGTCTCAAAGATGGTCATTTCAGGCTCTGCCATGGGACTAGAAGGGGGGGGGGGGCAGGCACTTCTTTCTATTGCCGTTGAGTGCTTTAGTACCCAGCCTAACATTTTCACATTGTAATGGATGGCATCTGACAATGGTAGGAAAGGGGGGAAAAGGGCAAACCACCCCACTGCCATACGGAAACGACATGAGAAATAAATGTTTCAGATTTCACATGTCACAAGAGCTTTGCTTCCACCTGAAATAGCAATAATTACACTCTTTCGCAATGCGACTCGCCACCTACTTTCTCCTCGGAGTGACAGCCAAGCGGCCATAAAAGTCAGCCAGTGTGAGAAAGTGAGACATCAAAAACTCTGCTCCTTTTTATAAATACGCAGAAGAAAAAATTCTTTTAAAGTGGGAGTGGTATTAAGCACTGCCGCTTTTAACATCTTCCACCACCTTCAAATGGAAGGATAACATCTGGGAGAATTAAGGCTAAGACTTGGGCTGCCGCAAGAGCCGACTTCAAAGATCTAGGCTCCTCGTTGGAGTCACTAAAAGCGCAATCCGAGCACACAAGTCTCTATTAGTCTTCTGGGCCCATAATGTTAAGGGGAGGCCTGCTGTCTTGGAATTATGGCGAGAGCAGACAGAAACAGGCTGGGATTTTGCAATGGAAGCAAAACGGAGGTTACGAGGGCCCTTCCCTGCATGTCTTTATCTATATTATCCTTCTTTACGCCAACTTTGAACCTGTTTAGTAAACCTCAGTTAAGTGAGAACTGTGCTCACCAGGATAAGCAGATGTACGAGGGTTGAATGAAAAGTAATGCCTCCACCTTCATAACTCCTGAACAGGTGGCAGTACTGGTATGTGGCAGGTACTGGCTTGTTCAGTAGACTCTCCTCTACAGTTCCATTTTGGCAGGAAGCGTAACATTGAACGGTTGTGTTGTTAAAGTGCTAACAACACAAAGGGCAGCCAGCCTGCTACCGGGCACAATTCAAAGTTCTGGCGTTAGCCTATAAAGCCCTAAACGGTTCTGGCCCTATTATTTATTTATTTATTTGCTTTATTTCTATACCGCATTTTTCAGCCCGGTTAGGCGACTCAATGCGGTTTACATAATACAGGTTATCACAACAATATCATAAGCAATTAAAACACATTATACATAACAGACAAAATCAAAAACAATCATTATCATATTGTAACGCCTCAAGAGCAAATCAGAATCTGTTCTCATAATCCTTGTACCATTTTCCTATGTTCGATTTTCCCGTCTTCCTATGTTCAGTTGCACTGTTTAGCCAAACGCTTGTTCGTAAAGCCAAGTCTTAACCTTCCTCCGGAATGCCAACAGCGAAGGGGCCTGTCTGATGTCTACAGGTAAGGCATTCCACAGCCGAGGGGCCACCACTGAGAAGGCCCTGTCCCTCGTCCCCGCCAAACGCGCCTGTGATGCAGGCGGGATTGAGAGCAGGGCCTCCCCAGACAATCTTAATGTCCTAGTCGGTTCATAGGTGGAGATGTGTTCGGAGAGATAAGTAGGGCCGGAACCGTTTAGGGCTTTATAGGCTAACGCCAGCACCTTGAATTGTGCCCGGTAGCAGACTGGCAGCCAGTGGAGCTGGCACAACTGAGGAGTGGTATGCTCCCTGAGTGTCGCTCCTGTTAACAACCTGGCTGCCGAGCGCTGGACCATTTGAAGCTTCCGGGCAGTCTTCAAGGGCAACCCCACGTAGAGCGTGTTGCAGTAATCTATGCAGGATGTAACCAGAGCGTGGACTACCGTGGCCCTACTTACCTCTCCGAACGCATCTCCTCCTATGAACCAACTAGGACATTAAGATCATCTGGGAAGGCCCTGCTCTCGGTCCCGCCTACATCACAGGTGTGCCTGGTGGGGACGAGAGACAGGGCCTTCTCAGTGGTGGCCCCTCGGCTGTGGAACGCCCTTCCTACAGATATCAGATTGGCCCCCTCCCTGTTGGCGTTTCGGAGGAAAGTGAAGACCTGGCTGTTCGAACAAGCATTCGATTAAGCAGTGTAATTGAATATAGGAATACGGAATAATGGATGATGAGATTGGATTCTGATTTTACTGATGAGATGCTAATGATTGTTATATTGATGTTTAATCGTTGATGATGCTACTGTTTTTTAACTGTCCCATATTCGTTTTGTGATGTTTTTGCATTGAATTTTGCTGTTGTTAACCATTTGAGTCGCCTGAGGGCGGAGAAAAGCTGAAGTAAATAAATAAATAAATAAATATGGAACCTGCGCAGACGGTCGGTCAATGCGACTTAAGCAACGTGCAGTCATTGAATTCTTGACAGCAGAAGGTGTCACCCCAAAGGAGATTCATCGGAGAATGCAAGCTGTTTAGGGTGATTGTGTAGAGTACTGTGTTTCGTTGAGGGAGTAAATTTAAAGATGTTGAGGTGGGAACATCTGGCATGCGTGACAAACAGAGAATTGGACGTCCTGTGACAGCAACCGCCAAGTTTCACAGGTAAAAAAGTTGACAGACTGATTCAGGATGATCATCGTATCACTCAGAGAGAGATGTCAAGCATAATCGGCATTTCACAAGAACGTGTGAGTCACATTATTGCTTTGCTTGGCTATCGGAAGATCTGTACCCAAAACAGAGTGTCGACTTCTTCCGTGACAGCTTCAGAAAACTTGTTAATCGTTGGCAGAAATGCATCCAATTGTCTGGTTTTTTTGGGGGGTTTTTTTGTCGTGTCAGGAGCGACTTGAGAAATTCCAAGTTGCTTCTGGTGTGAGAGAATTGGCCGTCTGCAAGGACGTTGCCCAGGGGACGCCCTGGATGTTTTGATGCTTTACCATCCTTGTGGCAGGCTTCTCTCATGTCCCCACAATGTGGAGCTGGAGCTGATAGAGGGAGCTCATCCATGCTCTCTCCGGATTCGAACCTGCGACCTGTTGGTCTTCAGTCCTGCTGGCACTGCGCCACCGAGGGCTCCAATAAGTAGATAGATGATAGATAGATAGATAGATAGATAGATAGATAGATAGAAAGTTCCCGACTCTGGAACTCATTGCCTGGTGAGATTAGGAAGGCCCCCAACTTTGAAATTTTCAAGAGGGATCTCAAAACCTGATTTTTCCAATGTGCTTTTGGAGAGTAGCCATATTATCATACACAGTTGCTCCCCCTCAACGGTTTTTGTCCCCAGAGTATATTTCCCCACCTGTATGAAGGTCTATATTTACGAGTTTCTCCCCCACAAACAATCTGCTCCATCCCTATCTCATCCTGATTTTAGTACTTTTAGTATCTTAGTTTTTATCTTGCACATGCGGCCCGCTCATTGTTATGTTATATTATTTTATTTTACTGTGTATGATTTTGCTTTATCGTCTTTGTACTCTTATGTTGTATGTATTTTACTGTGTTGTTATTGTGTTTTGGTTTTACTTTGTTGTAATATGCTGCTGGGCTTGGCCTCATGTAAGCCGCCCTGAGTCCCCATAGGGGAGATGAGGGTGGGGTATTAAATAAAGTTTATTATTATTATTATTATTATTATTATTGACTAGATGTACCCATCACGCTTTGCTGTGGCCAATCTTCCCTCTTTCTCTTCTTCTTTCCCTCCTTCCTTCACTCCCTCTTTCCTTCCCGTCTTTCCTTCTCTTCATCCTTCCTTCTCTATCTCTTTCCTTCCTTCCCCCTTTTTTCTCTGCTGCTCTCTCTCTCTTCTTCCTTCTCTTTCCTTCCCTCCTTTTTTCTCCACATCTTCCCCCCTTCCTTCACTCCTTCTTTCCTTCCTTCTTTCCTTTTTCTTTCCTTCTCTCCTTCCTTCCTTCTTTCTCTAACTTCCTTCCCCTTTTTCCTTCCCCCCCTCTTTCTCTCCTTTCATCTTTCTCTACCTCTTTCCTTCCTTCCTTCTCTCTTTGCTTCCATGCTTCCTTCTCTCTTTCCTTCTCTCTTTCCCTCCCTCTTTCTTTCTTTCTCCCCTTGCTTCCCTCTTTCTTCCCTTTTTTCTATATTGTCATTTAGGTTTTCATCATTTAGCTTTTTGGGGCTTTTTAAGTCCCTTCTGCTGTGTTTTTTGGTGTTTTTATGAGTGAAGGACATACATTGGGGCTGTTAGGTGTCTTGTGTCCAAATTTGTTGTCAATTCCCCCAGTGGTTTTTGAGTTCTGTTAATCCCACAAACGAACATTACATTTTTATTTGTTTATTTATTTAGATAGATAGATCGATCGATCGATCGATCGATCAGGAGGACTGCTGGGAGTTGCAGTCCAAGAATAGGTAGAGAAGGAAGAAAGGGGAGAAAGAGGAAGGGAAAAAATGGGGGGAAGGAAGAGAATAGAAGGAAGGAGAGAAAGAAAGAATAAAAGGGAAGGAGAGAAAGAAAGAAGGAAAGTTGGCCACATAAACGTGTGGGGGGAACATTACATTTTTATTTATTTATTTATTTATTTATTTATTTATTTATATAGATCGATCGATCAATCGATCAGGAGGACTGCTGGGAGTTGCAGTCCAAGAATAGGTAGAGAAGGAAGAAAGGGGAGAAAGAGGAAGGGAAAAAATGGGGGGAAGGAAGAGAATAGAAGGAAGGAGAGAAAGAAAGAATAAAAGGGAAGGAGAGAAAGAAAGAAGGAAAGTTGGCCACATAAACGTGTGGGGGGAACATTACATTTTTATTTATTTATTTATTTATTTATTTATATAGATCGATCGATCAATCGATCAGGAGGACTGCTGGGAGTTGCAGTCCAAGAATAGGTAGAGAAGGAAGAAAGGGGAGAAAGAGGAAGGGAAAAAATGGGGGGGAAGGAAGGGAATAGAAGGAAGGAAAGAAAGAATAAAAGGGAAGGAGACAAAGAAAGAAGGAGAGAAAGTTGACCACATAAACGTGTGGCGGGAACATTACATTTTTATTTATTTATTTATTTAGATAGATCGATCGATCGATCAGGAGGACTGCTGGGAATTGCCGTCCAAGAATAGGTAGAGAAGGAAGAAAGGGGAGAAAGAGGAAGGGGAAAAAATGGGGGGAAGGAAGGGAATAGAAGGAAGGAGAGAAAGAAAGAATAAAAGGGAAGGAGAGAAAGAAAGAAGGAGAGAAAGTTGACCACATAAACGTGTGGCGGGTACAGCTAGTTTTTATATATATAGATGGAAAGAATGGGTCATCC